>NC_022025.1:11094014-11108729 GCF_000317375.1 Microtus ochrogaster | reverse complement strand
AAGAGGACTCCAGGAATTGAGAAAACTAATATAAGCCCAGAGATGAGAACCCTTGTTTATTCAAATGTCTCCCTAATTAGCCCAGGCTAGTTTTAACTGGCTTCAGTTCACAATCCTTTCACCTCAGTCTCCAAGGGATGGGACAGTGGGACTAAAACTGGATGTCATAAATAAAAAAAAATTAAGGTTAATAAAACAGAATTATTATTAAAATGGAATTATTTCATGTTCTTTTTTTATCCATGTCAAATGTTCTGATATTCTATCCTATTTCCCACTCTTAAGTCTTACAAAAAGAGCTAATTTGTTTTGCATTAGAGGTCCATCTTTTAAAGTCTATCCCCAGAGTGCAATTGAGAGCAATAAGCTTTCACGATTGTCTGAGCAAACTGTTATTTTCAAGAAATTGAAATTTTCTTGTCTTAAAAGTTATATAAAAGACAAATATAGGGTGAATTAATCCTGAGTGAAAGTGACGCTCCTTTTTTACAAAGGCTACCTTAAAATTTTTGTTTATTTCTTTATGGTGTGAAATATATAAAACTGTCTCAGAAGAGAAGAATCACTCAGAAATATTTATAGCATTGTATGGAAAAAATAGAAAAACAGTAGTAATGATGTTAATGGAAAGTATCATCTTATATGTGAGATAAGAACAGCAATTTTATAAATTTTCTTAAGAAGAATTTGTCTATATGCTTATTGGATAGTAAATAGTCTTATTTCAGTTCCTTAATCTTGAGGTTCAAGGCTGTACAAGGAAAACTGGTGAGCAGGTTTGTTTTAAACAAAATCCTATTAAAACTTTTGTTTTTAATTTTATTAAATTTCTCTTTATCTTTTTACACAAGCTTTTTATTAAGAATTTATTAATACAGTTCTGAATCTTTTTTTTTGTTCTTTTTTTTCTTCAGATTTTTTAATAAAATCTTTTCTCATTTTACACACTATCCACATTCTCATTCTGTCCCCTGCTCCCTTTCCACCCTTCCCTCCACCCAATACCCCCATCCACTCCTCAGAAAGGGTAAGGCATGGGGAGTCAGCAAACTCTGGCACTTCACTTCCGGGCAAGACCGAAGCCCTCCCTGCTATATCAAGGCTGAGCAAGGTATCTCTCCAAAGAGAATGGGCTCCTAGATGTCACTTCAAGCACTAGGGATAAATTCTGGTCCCACTCCCGGTGGTCCCACAAACTGCCCACGCCTCACAACTGTCCCCCACAATCAGTGGGCCTAGTTAGGTCCTATGCAGGTTCTTTCGCTATCAGTCCAGAGTCAGTGAGCTCTCACTCTCTCAGGCCAACTGTTGCTGTGGGTACCACCATCATGGTCTCAACCCCTTTGCTCATATTATCGATCCTCCCTCTCTTGGGCTGGTCTCAGGTAGCTCAGCCTAGTGATCCTCTGTTGATCGCTGTATCTGCTCCCATCAGTTGCTGCCTGAAGGTTCTATCAGGACAACTAAGGCAGTCGTCAATCTGATTACAGAGGAAGGCAAGTTTAATCATCCTCTCCACTCTTGCTTAGTCTTATCTGGGGTCATTCTTATCGATTCCTGGGAATTTTCCTAATACCATGTTTCTCATTAGCCCCTTAATGGCTCCTTCAATCAAGATATCTCTTTCCTTTCTCTCCCTTCTTGATTCCATTACCTCATGTTCTCCTCCTCCCTCCCCTTTACCCTCCCCCCCACATTTCATCTTCCCTTATCCCCACTCCTAATTTTCTCAGGAGGTCTTGTCTCTTTCCCATTTCCAGAGGGAACCATGTATGTCTCTCGTTGGCTTCTCCTTGTTATCTAGTTCTCTGGTTATCCTTTGTTTTACATCCAATATCGACTTTTGAGTGTGTTTTTCAATATGGGTCTGGGTTACCTCACTCTGGATGTTTTTTTTTTTCTAGTTTCATCCATTTGTATACAAACTTCAAGATGTCATTGTTTTTTAACCACTGAGTAGTACTCGATTGTGTAAATGTAACACATTTTCTTTATGTTTGAGAGGCACCTAGGTTGTTTTCAGGTTCTGGCTATTACTAATAATTCTGCTATGAACCCAGTTGAGTAAATATCCTCATGCTATGGGTCTGCATCCTTTGGGTGTATGTCCAAGAGTGGTATTGGTGAATTCTGAGGGAGATTGATTCCCAATTTTCAGAGAAACGTCAATACTGATTTTCAAGGTGGCTGTTTGAACTCCCACAAGAAATGAAGATGAGTTCCCATTACTCCACATATTCTCCATGGACACACATGCTTCCTATCCTGTGTGATGTCCACACGGTTCGCAATCACCCTCCAACATGTGTTTAAATACAATCTATTTAAAAACTCTGTCTCCCCCCTTGTCTCTCCTAAATCTATCATTGGTCTTTTTGATATTAGACATTCTGACCTGTGTAAGATTCTATCTCAGCATCACTTTGATTTGCATTTCCTGATGGCTAAAGATGTTGAGCAATTCCTTAAGTGTGTTTCAATAGTTTGCAATTCTTCTCTTGAGAATTCTCCATTTAGATTGCTACCTGATTTTTTATTGAATTATTTGGTAACTTAATATCTAGTTCCTTGAGTTATTTATATGTTTTGGATATCAGTCCTCTCTCTGATGTGGGGTTAGTGAAATTTTTTTCCATTCATTAGGCTGCTTTTTTTATCTTAGTAAGTGTGTCCTTTGCCTTTCAGAAGCATCCCAGTTTCAGGAGGTCCCATTTATTAATTGTTGTTCTTAGTGTCTGTGCTACTGCGGTTATATTTAGGTAGTGTTCTTCTGTGCCATACAGTCCAGTGTATTACCCACTTTCTCTTCTATAAAGTTCAGTATGGCTAGATTTATCTTGAGGATCTATATGTGTTCTTCCACATATTGACATTCAGTTATACAACACCATTTTTATTTATTTTATGCTATCTAAGTGTTCTTTGTTTTCTTCATACCATGAAGCAACTTTTGCTTTTTCTATAAAAAGAAAGGAGCTCATGTAGCATTTATAACCATCACAGTCTCTGTGAAACTGTTCAACTTTGATAAACATCTTGGAAACTTGAAGTTGTCTTAATTTCTCATTCTCCACTTATGTCCTCTGTTACTCTTCATAGAATGGCACCTCTGCCTTTTATTGATGTATTTTCCTTAAACTGTGAAGGGAATTTTAATTCATGAGCCATCAATATCTCATTTCAGAGGATAGAAACCACAAGGACTAACCCTATACATTCTATTGCTCTGTGTGCTTGGGTATCCTTAACAACTCTGTAGCAGCAATGGCTTTTGTGATACTTTACTTTCTCAACTCTAGTTTCTCCAAGAACTGCTTCTCTGCTCTAGTCAGGATTTTCTTTGCTTCTAACTCTGCTGTTTTCATTTCTGGCTGAGGCCACACAGCCTTTGTCGAGGTGGATCTGTGCTGCCAACCCTGGTGATCTCAGAACAAATGAGAATGAGTGAAGCCGTTTTCAGTACTCTCTGCGAAAAGGCTAGTCCTTGTGATTTCAGCTGAAGGGATGTGGCTAACCATAGGTTCTTTTCTAGTCTGAGGAGTTCTTCCATATTGTTTTTTTGATAATTCGAAATCAAATAAAAATATCTGGATATTCTCCCTAACCTGACTTAAAGTGACAGATTTGGGAATCACTATCACGTTCTAAAATTGGATCAAAATCTGAGCAAAAGACTTCCTATATTTCTTTGAGATCTTCCGAATCACATGATCATCTACCAAGTCAACCCCAACTGTTGAACCACCAAGAGAATGGTAGGCGGTAGAATGCGTTCAGGCAGTTTGTGCAAATACTACTGCCAAACTCTGAATATCATCTGGGATGAGATTAAAACGAATAAATATTTTATTTTCTACTATCAAGTGGTGTCTTCAATCCTTTGATTTAAATTAAAAGATACCTTAGACATCATTTTACTGAAAGTGCCAGAAGTATCCAGAATGGAAACTGAATTGCCAGTGAAGTAGTGATGCCATTTTATTGACAAAGGGCTCTAAGACAACCACCACTACCAAGAATTAGAGAAAATGAGGACTACGCTGGTTTGACCAAGGGTTGGCTGGAAGAGAGAGGAGGAGAGAAAAGAACTCACAGATTCCTCTGTTGACTCTAGGTGGGTCTTAACATGCACACTGAAGACGACCTGCGTAGGACTTAAAGCCAAGAAGTGTAATGCATGTTTGCCACCAGAAACGTTTCCCAAAAGAACTGCCATCACTCTCTTTTCTACTGAAGAGTGTATCCAATTGGATAAACTAGCCATGAAAAACAGGAGAAATTGTTGTCATTATCTTGCCATGACTCAGTTTTGAAATCTTTTCCTTAATAAAAGGTAAAGTGTGAGTGTGTTTACTTTCTGTTGTAACCAATGTTACATTTAGTAAGTAGCAGCCATGTCTACCCACTTCCACCTTTCTGAGTAGAGATCCATTGTGAAGGATTTGTAAAGGTATTGACTTAAACCTTCCTAGTTACTTAATTGTTTCTCTAGAAAACCCTTCTCTTTATGTTCACCATTCTTCTGGAAGAAGCCTATGCTCCAAAATATGAAGGAGCCAACCACTTAAACCTTCAAACTTGAAAATTTCCAAACTCTACAGTTGTTGTGCATCCTCTGAACAGCTGCTGATTTGCTCTGAACATCAGGCCAGCAGTTAGAAGGCCTCAGAAGATAAATGCCATTCTCTTCTTTGTCACTTGGAGCACCTGCTGGACTAATGAAACACCTGGCATCCTTTATTACTGATTAAATGTTTTCCAAAGACCTGCCACAAAGCTTTTTGCCTCAGGGACTCAAACTTTATTTCTCTTCTAATTCATTTTTGAAATTGCTGAGACACTCTACAAATGAAATTATTAAAATATGATTGGTGTATATGGCTGCACACTTATTACAGTAACAAGTTAAATGAAACTCTTTAAGACTTTTGTCTTTTCTTGCTATTAGATTTAATTGACAATTTAGAACAAAAATTAAATTCAATGGAAATAATGATATGTAAGTCACTCAAGAAAAAACTGCAAATCTTAACTATGATGAAATGGCTGAGTAAGAATATTGAGTTAATATTTTAATATAGTGCCACCAGGAAATAGCCAGGACCTTAGGAAGGAAATAAAAATATTTGCCATGTGTGTTTAAATATTACACCTGCACTTGATATTCTGTTTGTTGTACTGTGAACAAGATAGAGCAGATTTATCTTTTAATGAGAGGAAATTAAGAATCATGAAGGCGAAATTTTGGCAGGAAGAGCTCAGTTTAAGAATCGACTAGAGACGTAAGTATTTTATCACATACAAATGCAAGAACTCAAAGATCATCCATTCACAATAAAACCTGACAGAAATAGCCAGGGTAAATCTTCCTTTTGTGATGCTAAAATGCAATGAAATAAACTATTTCTTGCTCATAGTTACAAGGTATATGTATTTTAAAAGGGTTAAGAAACTCATAGCCAACAAAACCATGGAAACTGTCATTCCCAGAAAAAAAGAAAAACTGTCAGGCATAGCCAAACTTTCATATAAATACACAAGAATTTGGCAGAAGGGGTGTTGAACTAGGGCTGTGCAACAATTATTTTGTAAGGAATGCTTGTTTTTGAAGAAATGTTAGCCATTGTGTCAATAAAAATTTAAGAGAAAAGTAAACAAACATCCTCTTACATAGAAGAGATTCCAAATTCACTCTGAGAAGTGAAAATTGATGGTTCTATTTCTCAGTAAACTTGAGGAATTCCAGTAAGTTCGGCATTTGAAAATATTTTATCATGCTTAAAATTCTAAAATACATTTTAAATTTTATGTAGTTCTTTTTACTGTCCTTTAAAAAATATTTGTTTTTCTTAAAGAGAACAGCTTTTTAAAGATTGGGATAGAACTGTTCACACAAAACACAAATTATACAGAACACTGTCAAACATTGTCAACTAATTCCTCATCCTGAAAACATTGGAAAACTCAAAATTGTTCAATGATGAATTTATCTTCTTTCTCACAAAAAACATTTATTTATAAAATATTTTAGAGATATAAGTAATTATATAAGAACCAGTCTACACACAGAGAATAAAGTATGCTGTAGTTAGAATATTGCCTAGAGGTTTAGATAAATTGCGTATGATGTAAATTCCACTTTGAAGAAATAATTCAGACTGGTTGGTTAAAAGAGAAAAGGGAATGTCGGAGTCTTATTATTTTCTCCAGTGCCTTTGGGAACTGATCAAATATATTCTGCTCTTTTATTATTATCATTACTTACTTTAGTTTTGCTTTTCTTTTGTTTTGGAATAAGAACTTGTTAGAACCAAAGGCTTCATTCTTATGATGCTCCTACATTGTCTCCCGAATCCTGCTTTTAAAGACGTACAATATCATAAAAATCTTGTTTGTTTTCCTTTTTAAAAATAGTTTTAATTCTATATCAGAATCTAGCTTAAAGAAAATATATTAATCTCAAGATAATAGTCAATTACAGTTCTTCAGTATCTATAAAGATGTTAAGATTTTAACCTTAGGGCTGGAGAAATAGATGGCTCAGAGAGTAAGAACACTGATTATTCTTCTAGAGGTCTTGAGTTCAATTCCCAGCAACCACATGGTGGCTCACAACCATCTGTAAAGAAATCTGGTGCCCTCTTCTGGCCTGCACGCACACATGCAGAGAGAACACTGTAAACTAACTAACTTAATAAATAAATCTTTAAAAAAAAGATTCTAACCTTACACGTTTTTGGTTGCAAATACTAGTTAAGAGTGATAAAATTTTTCCCCATTCTTTCTACAGAAGTTAGAGGTCAGAGAAGAGCTGAATACAACAATTTAATACCAAAATAAAAAAAAAAAAACCCGGCCATGACCATCAGCTCATTTTATCATACTTAAGACTTCTAAGATTAGAAATACTTTTTGTTTAGTTTTGCTTTGTATTTTAAATACCATAGTAATCAAATGAGTTTTATTCATCCATTCCAAAACTTTACATTCAAAAGTCATGCTTTGTCAAATACACTAAGAGGTTAATGGGCATAACACTCTGTGGAATTTTCTTAAAACTCATTATTAAGGTTTTTAACTTTTACTTGTATGGTTAGCTGGGTGTGTACCACGTAGGTGCAGGTGCCCAGGTAGGCCAGGAGAGGGCAGCAGATCCACTGTGGATGCAGCTAGCAGCAATTGTGAGCTTCCTAATGCGTGACCTAGGGACAAAATCCACATCTTCTGCAGGTACAAGAACTCTTAGCCTTGGATGATCACTCTAGCAGCTACTTTTATTTTTTTATTACCAGCTATTAACACATAAGGTTTTCATAACAGGATGATGTTTTTTCTATACTAAATGTATTTCAGTAGAGTCTCCCCTTAGCCCTATCCCTAGCTCCCCCTCCCTCATGCTGCTTCTTCTGGAAATCTACCTGCTGTTGGGACCAATTAAGTCCTGGCCTTCAGCTCCTCTTCCCTGTCTAGAGCCTTCTAATTGAAGTTACTAGAAGCTGTGCCTAGCCTAGAGTATCAGAGGATGGAATTTTCACCTGTTGGCCACCATTGACTGCAGTGTATTTAAGCCTACATGGTGCTAAAAAAGAGGGGCTTTTGGTATCAGTGTTTAAAGGTCTGCATGTCAGTCTGTCTCTGCGTGTGTTTCCTCAACCTCCAGCCCCTTGCCAGAAGCTCGCGAACTGGGTTCTCGCGCATAGAGCACAGACCAGGGCTACTGCGGTGCGCGGCAACCTGCATCATCTTTGCACTCTTAAATCAACTGTTTCCTCAAAAAAAAAAAAAAAAAAATACGCCTTCTCACTAAGAACGTCGTTTTACTCTCTCTTGGTAACCTTTCTAGTTATCCTAGATTATATTCACACTGCACTGTAGGAGCCAAGAAATGTAGGCATATATATATTGCCATTGTCTGGCAGTCAGAGGATTTGAGAGACTAGCAGGCATAATTTGCACATTTACACAGGAGGTGGTCACCTGGCTCTTTTGACGTTAAGTAAACTTAGCGCCATCCTGACAGGTGGTCAGGCTATGCTAATGTGATTCTGCTCCTTCCATGGTAACTATGAGGTCACCTGGGGAAGAGATGGTGCTTGCCTACGTGACCAGGTGTTGACCAAGTAAACCTGACTTGAGTAACCCCATTACCTAAGCAAAAGAATGTTAAAGCAGCCTTTTGTTACCTGCTCCCTCAGTTTACGTTACTATAAGAGCCGTGGAAAAGTAAATGTGCGTGACGTCAGGATCTAAATAACTCTTGAGAGCCCCTCCTGATATTGTCCTATGATTTCCATCTTATTATATTTATGTGCTTTTGTATCTTTCACTTATATTTCTTCAATTCCTATGCCTCTACCCTGGCCAAAAAAACAAAAACAGAAAAAAAAAAAAAAAAAAACGTTTTTTTTTTTTTTAGGCTGGTCCTTAGCAATACACCCATTTAGATCCATGAATGTATATAATATAAGCTTGGTTTCCCACATAAAATAGATTTTACAGATTTGAATTGCCTCCTTTATAATATACTTTCTAGATCCATCTATTACCCATCAAATTTTACAGGGAAATTCATATTTTACAGTGAAATAAAATTCTATTATGTGTCTATTCCAAATTTTTATTGTTTACTTACATGTTGATGGACATCTAGATTGATTCCACTTTCCTGATATTGTAAGTAGAGCAGCAATAAACATGGACGGGCAAGTATCACCATTATAGGATGCTGAGTCCTTTGCGGCATATGAATGGAAAGATATCACTGGGTCACGTAATAGTACTGTCTTTACTTTTTTGAGAAAATACAACACAATTTCCATTTTTTTTTCTAGACAGGGTTTCTCCATAGCTTTTGGTTCCTGTCCTGGAACTAGCTCTTGTAGACCAGACTGGTCTCAAACTCATAGAGATCCACCTGCCTCTGTCTCCCGAGTGCTGGGATTAAAGGAGTGCGCCACCACTGCCCTGCTCCATATTTGTTATAAACTTGCACTGCCACCACCATTGAAAAGGAGTTCACTCCATCCTCACATAAACCATCTGATTTCTTTATCCATGTCTTTCTGAATGGGTTGAGGTGGCATCTCAAAGTAGTTTTAGTATTTCTTTTACTGATAGCAAAGCATGCTGAACATATTTAAGAATACTTCTTGCTCAGGCTGGAGAGATGGCTCAGTGGTTAAGAGCATTGCCCGCTCTTCCAAAGGTCCTGAGTTCAATTCCTAGCAACCACATGGTGGCTCACAACCATCGGTAAAAGAGGTCTGGCACCCTCTTCTGGCCTTCAGGCATACAGACAGAATATTATATACATAATAAATAAATAAACATTTTTTTTAAAAAAGAATACTTCTTGCTCATTTCTCTTTCTTCTTTTGAGAACTGCCTATTTGTTTCATTAAAGTGATTGGAGATTTGTAGTTTGGGCCTCTGAGTGTTTAATTGTGTCAAATCTTTCTTTTAATTTTAATATCTTTTTTCTTTTATCGAAGATATGTATTTTTCAATGACATGTTATTTCCATTTTCTGTTGTGCGAAATCCTTCAGCAATAGTCTTTTAGATACCAGCCCAAACAAAATCAAATACTTCAATGTATCCTATTTCACCATTATGCAAGAATACTTAAAATTTACAGCAAATATTGTCAATGTCTAGTGTGTTGGGGTCCCTGGGTAAGGGTCTCGTGCAAATCAGGACATAGGGGATGCAGAGTATGAACAACTGCATAACAAGCTTTGTTCTGTATGGCTTTTAACACAGACTAAAAAGCATTACCTCAACTCTGAAACCCCCCCTTTACTCGTGCACATGCTCATAAGAAATTTCTGCCTCACCTTGCAAGAAACAATATCTCAATAAATAACAGTAACAAAAATAAAAAGAAGCCCATAGAAACAAGGCAAATGGTATACAGAAGCAAAACACTTCTTTGATCTATATCTGGTAGAGCGTGAAGAACTGAGTTCAAGGGCCACTTCCTTATCCAGGGTACAGATTCTGACAGAACGTTTGAGAAATAGGCAGAGAAAGTTTGCTTTCATCTATACTTGGTTTGCCAAGCAACCATTTCCCAACTTCATCTCATCTGCCTCAGGCGGAGCCTGCACTGTAAGCCAGTTTTGTGTCTCCACAAAATATAACTCTAGTAAGTGTATAAACAAATATAGATTAAACAACTCTTTTTAAATGATGAGTTAGGTCAAGGAAGAAATCAGGGAAAAATAAAATATTCCTGAAGCTAAATAAAAATAAAAGCACCACACATCAGAAATTTTGGTACATATTAAAAGCAGTTCTAAGAAGGAAGTGTATAGCCCTAAGTGCCAGCATTAAAATATCCAGAAGGGCATAAGTTAATTACTTAATTTTTCATCTCACGAATTTTGAGAAAAAAGAACATATGAAACCCAAACCCAGATAATGATAAAATGTAACAAGAAAAAATCAAAGCAGAAATTAATTGAATAGGAACAAAGAAAACAATAAAAATAATCCATGAATCTAAAAGCTGATTCTTTGAGTAGACCAACAAAATCAACAGACCCTTGATCCAAATAGAAAAGAGAAGGCAACCCAAATCAAAAAAATAAGAAATGATCGGTGAAATATTATAACATACTCCAAGGAAATACAGAATGCTATAAGGGAATTCTCAATAAAAAAAATAATCCACTAATATGGAAAATTTAAAAGAAATGGATTTCTTGACTCAACCAAAGTAAAATCAGGAAGAGCCCATCAACCTAAACCAACCCATAACAAAGGAAAGAAGGCGCTAGAAACATTAATAGAAAAGTCTTCATACTAAAATTCCACATCTAAAAGAAGTCACTGCAGGTTTCTACCAGACTGTCAAAAACAATTGCCAATGATTCTTAAATTATTTTTAAAATATTCAAGCAAAAGGATCACTCCCAAACCCACTATGTGAAGCCACTATTACTCTAATACCCAATCCAGATACACAGACACACAGACACACAGACCACACACACACACACACACACACACACACACACACACACACACACAAACTACAGCCTAATATCCATGATGAAATAGATGCAAAAAATCCTTAATAAAATATTAACAAACTGAACTCAGGCACAAGTCAAAAGAACATCCAATATGGTCAAATTTAATATAGGCTGGAAATGTAGGGTTGGTCCGATATTCAAAGTCAATAAGGTTAATAGATCTTTTAAAAATGGACTAAAATAAAAAAGAAAATCCTCTAGAAAGAACAAGGTTTAGAAAAACTCAACATGCTTTCATGGTAAAAGTCCTAGAATGAGTAGTACTGGTGAGAATGTACTTGAACACGGTACAGGCCACAGATGACAAACCCACAGCCAGAATTGTTCTAAGTGGGAACTCTGACCAATCACCTTTAAATCAGGAAGGAAAAGTGGAGACCCATCATTCTCACTCTGCTTCATTTGAATGGTGGAAGCACCAACTGGAGCAATATGGTAAGAGAAAGAAAGCAAAGGGATACAGATAGGAAACAGATCATTGCTGGGGATATGATAGTCTACAAAAGAGATCCCCAGAATTCCACCAGAAAACATTTAGAAATAATCAACAATTTCAGTCAACTCTACAAATTCAACTTACAAAAGTCAATAGTCATTCTACACACAAGCACCTAGCGCATTAAGAAAGTGATAATACACACACTTCTATTTACAATAGCATCATAGCATCAAAGACGAATATATATATATATATACATATACATATATATATGTGAAAGACCACTTCAATGAATCCCTCCAATCTCTGAAAAAAAGAGATTGAGAAAATCACTAGAAAATAGAAATATCTTGTGTTCATGAATTGGTAAAATTAATATTATAAAAATAACCATCTACCAAAACTATTTACAGATAAAATGTAACAGCAATCAAAATATCCACAGCATTCTTCAGAGAAAGAAATTTCCAAATTTCGTATGGAACCAGAAAAGAAAAGAAGTCTATCCAAAATAACTCTGAGTGGGAAAAAGTAACATTGGAGGAATTGTCATTCCAGACTTCAAGATAAGCTAGAGAGCTATACTAGTAAAAACAATATGATAATAGCATAAAAGCAGACAGCTGAAAATATCAGATCTGGATGTGAGTACTTGTAAATACAGCTGTCTCATATTGAACAAAGAGAAGAAAAACATACACAAGAGAAAAGTCAGCATCTCCAACAAATAGTGCCAGGAAACTAAGTATCTTCATGTAGAACAATGAAATGAGATTCATAGCTATTGCTCTGCCTAAAACTTAGCAACAGATGAATCAAAGACCTCATTTGAAATCTGAAACACTAAAACTTCTAGAAGAAAATGTAAGTACTACCCTACAAGATTTAGATGTGGTAATTTCTGTTTCCATTGTCCAGGAATTAAGGTCAGCAATAGACAAGTGAAACCTCAGAACACTCAAAAGCTTCTGTACAGCTATGGAAACAACCAATTTAGGGCAAAAGACATGGGATTATAGAGAATCTTTGCTTTTCTTTCTATGTATCTTGCAGAATATTAATATGTAGAATATACAAATCACACACACACACCAAAATAAGTAATCAAATTAAAAATTTTGCTAATGACCCAAACAGGGAGCTGTCAAAGGGAGAAATAATAATTCTTAAGAAATGTCTCACAAATTATTGAATCATCCTTAGCAGTGAGGAAAATAAAATTTAAAACTATTTTGAGATTCTATCTGAAATGGGAAAAAAAGCCTAATTGTCTTTCAGCAGATAAATGGATTATAAAAATGTGGTGGACACTATGGAATACTATTTATCTGTAAAGAAACGGGAAAGGATGCATGTGAATGTATACTCGTAAAGGAAATTATATTGATTGAAGGAACAAGGACCCAGAAAGATAAATGCCACATGTTCCTTGTTATCTGCACTTTGTAACTCAAAATCTTAATGTATGAATACACAACATGGGATAAATGCAAAAACAAAGAAAGAATAAAGGGCATGGAGAAGCAAGAAATGAAAAAACAAAGAGGATGTCTCCAACTAGAGAGGAAGAAGGTCAATACAGAAGGGGACAAGGGCAACAGGGATAAACAGCATAAAGGTTGTTTAATAGAGTCTCAAGATATCTTACTATTTATATTTACCTAAATATATATACACACTTAAATATTTATATTTACTTAAATATTTATAAGTATTTAGGTAAATGTGCACTTACAAATGCATACATATATGTTTCTATATGAAATTTATGCCATTAGGACTGATAATCTAGTAAGGATCCCAATAACAATCGTAAACTAACAAAATCCCCAGTGCCAGAAACAAAAAGCTCTTTTTAGAATGGTTGGTTGGTGTAGCTCAAGTGACTCACAAAACAAAAGAGACTATGGCATCTACCCTTAATTACCTGTTGGAGGTAGAAAATAATCCTTTCATATGAAGACAAGGCCCACATAAGTCACAGGGCTTAGAATTTGCACTGGTTCTGACCTCCTTCCTGTTCTCTAGCTGCTATGGTATCACAAAATAATAATGCCAAGGGATAAAAGCAATTAATAGTTGCATACAGCTAAAACACATTTGAACCATAGTTTGTGAAGAAATTTTTATAATACGCACAACAGTGACCAACACAGCAAGATATCCATAAAGGTGCAGTAAGTGGCATTCATGTATTGAAGGTAATTAATCGCTCAACTGGACTCAAGACCCACTCAGCAAGATAGAAACTATGTCTGGTTTTAGAAACCTAGACAAATCCCTTTGGCTAGTGGATACAAAGATATTAGAAGAGAATCTACTGCCGTCACTCTGCTAGATCATCATTAATTCCTAATTACATTCTAAATCCTTATACCCAAAGGGAAGTGTATCTATCTCTTCTCATGAAATATGCTTCTCTTAATAGCAAATGATGCATCTACATCATAACACCTGCATCTGTGACTCAGGGGCCAATAAAGGAGAGGTGGCAGTGTGATTGTAAGAGCAAGAATACCAAGAAGTCTACTGTGAAACAGAAATATCTGCAATAACAAGTTATGAATAATAGCAATATTAACAAGCATGCTAGCATGGGAGGGGAAAATTCTCACAGGGTTTCACCCTAGTACAAGGAATTAAGAAAAACAGTGACTGATGGAGAGTTAGCCTCTCCCAGGATTTAGCCCCCTCCCTGGAGGTTGAATACAAAGTAGAGAACCCTGAAACCAAATAAACACACAAGTAAAAATGGAGTGAGCAAATGGCATTTATACATTTGTGTGAGCACATGTGCAAACATACATACACACACGCGCACACACACACACACACACATCAATAATAATTGAGGAAGACACAGCTATCAATATAAGTAGGGGGAGGGCATGTGAGGAGTTAGAAGAGATATGGAAGGATCTGAAGGTAGGAAAGAGGGGAGGAAAATGTGTAAATTTATTTTAATTTCAAAATATAAATAGTAATACAGAATAATGTTTAATTTGCAATGCCTATTTTTATATTTTATATAAAGACATGACACATATATGTAATTGTTATGCATTGCTTTTTTTGTATTTGATTTATGCCTTTATGTAAGCACTTTATGTTACTTGGCACCTAAAAATTCAATTTTTTATTTTATTTTTTTAAATTTATTTATTTATTAAGGATTTCTGCCTCCTCCCCGCCACCGCCTCCCATTTCCCTCCCCCTCCCCCAATCAAGTCCCTCTCCC
>NC_022025.1:11087219-11092375 GCF_000317375.1 Microtus ochrogaster | reverse complement strand
GAGAGAGAGAGAGAGAGAGAGAGAGAGAGAGAGAGACCATGCTTTTTCTTGTCATATAGAAGACATTTTGTATAAAATCATAAAATATGACAGCCTTATTTATGGAAGTGTGGGGCTGAAGAATATAGTGATTTTGCACAAAAATCCCAACTGAAACAAAGTCCAATGGAGATGGAAAGTAATCAATACAGCTTGGAATTCAAACAGTATATGCAAATTTTTTGATCCTTTGTACTTAATCTAGCATGAGCACATCTTGGAGAAAACCGTCTTTATTGTATGGCATAATGCTTGTGATAGAAAAAGGGCAACTATAAGGTTATTAGGCAAGTTTTAGTAGACATTAGATAAATGTGGAAACAGCTCCTACCCTCGAAAATATCCAAGGGGCTACAAGCGTAAGAAAGTGACAAATTAAAAACTATCAGAAAATCTAAGCGAAGATTCCAAACTAATTTAAATATCTTGAGAACCAGATATTTTTAAAGGTTTCCAAACATTAACTGAGAAGTCAAACTCTCAGTTTCAATTCAAGTCCAAATTTAGAGGAAAATATACTATTTTTCTTCAGCTTTGTGTAACTGAACATTCAATGTCCACTAAATAAGTCATCAATTGAGCAGTTCATCACAGACAATGGAATTAACAAGTTTCTCCCTGGCTTGTCCAAATAATAGATTTTTTTTTCTGAGCTTGTAAGGGTATTGTTTTAATTTTAATAAATCTTATCCCTTAGATATTGCCTATAATCTAGATTTCATTTACTACTTTGTTCTTATTCTTCTGCTGAGAAATGTCAAGTTGCATCTCATAAATGATAATTCTTTTGCATTTATTATGATTTTGTTGCTAATAGCTATGAGAGTGTTTCACGAAACTCAGCAATAGAATCACAATATACAAGAAACATACTTATCCCAATAACATCAAAAATAAAAAATATAGAAAAATAAATATTATGCCAGGAAAATAAACATAAATTGAACTGTCAAATTTGAATGTAATATCATGTCTACAATGTAAAATATGTAGAACTTAATGCTTCAAGTCACAACTGAAAGAACAACATGAAGAAGTTTTGAACACTCAGAATATTGGACACAATAAGTTTGGATGTTCACAAGTATGAACATAAACAACTGAAAACTTCATTTTATTATGCTATTCCAATTAGATTTGGATGATGCAAACTCAATACTCAATTAATACCAATTACGTATTTTTAACAACGTAGTAGAATTCATGAAAATCTAATCATTGAACCTTTAAATTTTGAGAAATTCGTGTAAAAGAAGAGAAATACATAAACAAACTATATCTGGGAATTTTATAGAGTAAATAAGGAAGAACATTTAAATTCATCACACTGTACACATGTATTGCTGTACAGCTTAAATAGATATAAACTTGCTATGTATGAATTTAAAAAGTATGCACACATCTATAAAAAGGGAAGAAAGCGGAGAAAAATAATTTTTGGATTCAGAACACAGTGTCTCTGTCTTGTTTCAAGAGGACCATTTGGTACTACGTAACCAATTTGGATGTTCTTTCCCCAGGAAGACTATCTTACCTCCTCAGAACTTCCAAGTCGCCTTCAGTTCTTTCTGTAGCTTTGAGACCTTATGGTCTTTTCCCTTTCCACCCCTCATCTAGGAAACTTCTCTCTGCAACAGAAGTAAGCCATAACAGAAAACCACAGCAGACAAAATAGAGAATTGTGGAGCACAGTCTCGGAGGATACAGTACAACTCTGGCACATAAGGTTCATGGATCATTGAGGAAGAGGGCGGGGGCAATGTAAGATCCAGAGGAACAGTGAGCTTGTGAAACTGTATCTCCTAGGAATGTCAGAAGCTACAGCCATAAAGTCTTACCAATGTGTCTGTATAAATATGAGCCAACAAAGGACATTACCAACAGATATCCAATTGCCTTTTGAAGCATGTGTGATAACTATGACTACCTATGATGGGTTTTATATTTCTTTGGCAGTGGACACTCTAGTATAAATTTCAAAGACTTTCATTCTCACTAAAATGTTGTTCACTATGCTTTTCTTTTTCCTTGGGAAGGATCTTGTTTGTGTACCAAGATTTATTTCAAGTCTCGTTTCTTATTTCAAGTTTAATAAGCCAGTGTGATAATGTTATAAAAGTGAATCAATTGCTCAGTGAGGAAAAAACAGCTCACAATATTTGCAGATAGTTAGTGGGGATGAAATCTGACATTTCAGTTCATTGGAAAGAGATTCCTCATTTAACATATTACAATGGTGCCATTGGCTAATACCCATCTGCTATAGTGGAAAGCTGGAATGTTCCTCAGTCTCTTGTGTTAAAGTCTTAGTCACCACCTTGACACTTTTGCAAGATGGTGCAAGATTTAAGAGTTTGGACTACCTGGTGGTTGGTCTTTAGATTATTGTCCTTAAAGAAAGTTCTGGGTGAAGACTCTAGCTTCTTTTTTATGTTTTTTTTTTCTTGGCAACAAAGAGTGGTTTTGCTCCGCTGTGTTCTCACTATGACTCATGTACATAGACTTCCAGCAATGGACTGAAGTCTCTAAAACAATGAGCCAACAATAATTCTTTTATTTTATAAACTGGTTATCTCAGAGTTATCTTATTGCAGTAATGAGGACTAGCATACCGCCTGAATGAAAAAAGTTCAACAGCCAACCTACTTGACGTACGAACACCAATTGCAGATTACATACATAAATGTAAAAATGGCTACAGTTTACAGTATAATGTAAAACATAGTTTAAAAGTGGAAGAGAATGTTGTAGCTCATAAAGCAAGCCTCTCAATTTCATTATTGGTAAAAATGGAACCCCGAAAGGATTGTCTCTAGGTAAATAAATGGATGTTACTAAGCTCATAAGAGTACTTAACTTCCTAACCTTCCCAAACTTTTAAACTAGCAAGCTGAGTATTAGCTGATTTCAACCAGAGGGTTCTTGAGGCAAGAGAGAAAAGTAGAAGAGATTGGGGAAGACATGAGAAGAGAAAGATAAATCTTCACTCTGAGTTTCAGCTCATTAAGATCTTTCTATTTCCTCAGCTGTAAGCTCACAAGTGTCTAGGAATCTGACCCAAATCCCATTTAAAGAAAAAAGACATTGACTAAATTTCTAATGTGACTCTAATGGCTTTCATTTGCAGTAAGATTATCACTCTATCCAAGGTATCAGAGTCCCCTATAATCTTGCCCATCTAAAGCAAAAACAAAACAAGGGTTTGTTAAGAGGTTTTGAAATAGAACTTATAAACAGGAAAAGTAGCATATTAGATGATTGCTAAGACATTTAGTTGTGACCTTTCTCTTGAGAAACATGTGCCCATACTCTTACACGTTCCTCTTTGTGAGACAGTTCTTTGCGAAAGCAAAAGCCCCTAATAGAGTACGTTTTTACTTACTTCTGAGAACCTTTCTTTCTCTTAACACTCAGGCTTAAGTTTCTATTAAAATATATTCAATAAAATCTTCAACTTTGCTTCATAATATAGCTAGTTTTGATTTTTTTAACATTGTACCTACAGTTTGGGTTTTATATAATTTGAGTACCCAAAATTTCAGGGCCACTCTTTAGGTTGCTGAGAGTGATACCATGGAGCTATAATCTCTGGGCTTTGCTGTACATATATATCTTCAATGAAGTGCAACTCATCCAGGGTCTTTATTTTAAATGAGATTATCCATTAGGTCAGCACTCTTAGAAGAAAGGTAAATATGGTTTGATCACGCTGCAAAATATTGGGATACCTCTAAATTGTTCTTTTGTTATTCAGAAAAAAAGCAAGGAGAATAGCCCTGAATCCTTACTACATTTTTCCTCCTTGCCTAAGGGAACAGAGGTTAAGTCTCAGGAAGCATGTGGATATACCTGTTTCTATGCTCACTGATAAGAGCATATTTATGTTGATCCATAAATCAGGAATGGGTAACAGAACTAAGATTAATGAGCAAAGAGATTGCTAGCATATGCCTATGGCAAGCATTTAAAAATTTGTACTTGAGAAACACTTTAATAGGAAAAGTTGACAAACACCAAAAAGTTTTTAAACATCTAGAAGAATTACACATTTTTTGGAGAAAATGGCACATGATCTCTTAGATTTTGTGAATTCAAAGCATTTATTAATAAGCAATTTCCTAAGAGCACAAAGTAGCACATTTGTTTCATTAGGAAATCACTTTAAAACAAAGACGGATGCTCTTTTCCCTCATTAAAATACAGGATCGACATAAAAAGTCAAGCAAAAAGGTTTGAAAAATGTCTCTCTGTAAATGAACACTGAGCATGATTGCTTGGGCTGCGGCAAACACACAAAATGAGTGATGAGGATACCCGAACACTTTAGCAGAACTTAATGAAACATTTACGGCTGCAGCCAAGCTCATCAGCGAGAGCTCTCATTGGCAGAGACATCATGTGAGATGGATTCATCCCTCTCCTACCTCGTATCCAAGTTTCAGTACATGAACTCAAGAGACTAGCACAACCAAACACAGCCAGTCACCAAAGTTTCCTTTTCTTTAGAATATGTTACTTGGTCATTGCACCAATATGCTAACCAGAATGGTCTGAACCACTTTGGTTATCTTTGAAGAATGAACCACAGTGAGACAATTTAGAAAACCATGGAATGATTTGTAGACAATATTTGAAAACATCATCAGAAGTCAGAAGCTTTGATCTCTGCTACAGATATAAGTTAAGTGCAGTTACATCCTGCAAGATAGAGCACTCAAGTCTGATATGCTAATCAAGAGGTATTGTTGGGTCAGGGTGTTTAACCCTAGGGTTCTGTTTCTGTTTAAAATTTCTATAAACTTAAACCCATCCTTCAGCAATGAGTAGTTAGTTTCACATGTCTGTTGGGTGGAGTATTTATTTATTATAGGTCATTAAAAGTATGAGTAATGAACTTACTGATTTGTAGTCTAAGAAAACAGTTGTTTCTATTGGCTAATAATAATTAATTAAAAAATTTCAAGTAACATAAACTATGATAATCACTTTCAATTTCTGTTAACTGTCCTCTCCAACATCCCTTTAACACACACACATATGTATATATACATATACACATACACATACCTATGAAGAATTTTCCAAACATGGGAACATTTTGTTTATCTTACTTTGGG
>NC_022025.1:11084702-11085734 GCF_000317375.1 Microtus ochrogaster | reverse complement strand
GCCTGCCTCTGCCTCCCGAGTGCTGGGATTACAGGCGTGCGCCACCACTGCCCGGATAGTATTTTTATATCATACCAAACTTTTTCAAAAATATGAAGAGTCAAAGGCTATGCCCTTATCTAACTGAAAAAAATTTCATGTGTTAGCTGCGATGAAGAGTACAGAAATTTAATTGACCATGAGCCCTTAATACATTTAGCCAGTTCCTGGAGTGATGAATTACCATTCTTCATCACAAAAGGTGTCATACAAAATGAGAAAAAGTGAGGGTCACAACTGAGTCTCATCTAGGTATTTAAAGTGTCAATCTCTCTCTCTCTCTCTCTCTCTCTAATAATAAATCAATGTGTTTGGGGAGCAATAGAAACAAAACAGGGGAGTATATGTATGACCCATCTGGAGTTAATTCCTCCTTGATGGAAGCAGGCTGATTTACGGCCAGGTGCACATCTTTTACTGATACCCAAATTGGCATCATGGCAGTCTGAGGAAAGACATAGGCACACCCTCACCCATGGTTTAGCAGAGGAGCTGGTGTTGCCATTGCAGGGAGATAGGATCTCTCCACATCTCCAGGGACAGAACTTTGTCCCTTGGCAGGCAGAGACACCCAGTATTTATAGGCTGGACTGAGCCCCTTGTCATCAAAACTGGGAAAGTCCATATGGAAACGGACTTCTGTTAAGGTCAGATGAGGACCTCGCCTAGCCTCTGGTGAGATAGTCCTGGCCAGCAACTCCTTAAGAGCTCTGCTGGTCCTCTTCACAATGGCAGATTGTAGGGGATTTCAGTAGTATGGGAAATCTTCCTGGACCCCAGCAAGTCATTGAATTGTTGAGAGGCATAGGCAGTAGCATTGTCAGCCTTAAGTGCTCAAGGTGTGACAAACATGGCTGACTACTAATCTGCAATTTTTAATAACCTATAAAGACTAACGCTTCATAACATAACAATAATAATCTTTCAACAGATTGCAGTATCTGGATAATGACCTCAAAATTGTAACAATATATAAAGATATCTTGATCAGAG
>NC_022025.1:11081618-11083167 GCF_000317375.1 Microtus ochrogaster | reverse complement strand
GGAATGTCACATCAATGAATGGCCTGTCATTTCTCTTTGTCAAGAAGTTTCTCCTGTCCTAATCAAATCTTAATTAATATTGATGGTATTCATAGCTTTTTTTCTCCATATAAACAAAAGTGAAACCTCTTCCCCAGAGTAACACATGTCCTGATTTTTATTCTGAGATCAGCACATCTTTGAAGTACACAGCTGATTTAATGTAAATGTTTTTTCTATTGTCCAATCTCTTTTCACAGCTGCTGTTCCTTTCTCATTAGCATTAAGAAAATTGAAGGCCAGGCTGGAGAGATGGCTCAGTGGTTAAGAGCACTGACTTGCTCTTCCAGAGGTCCTGAGTTCAATTCCCAGTGTCTCACAGCCATCTGTTATGAAATCTGGTGCCCTCATCTGGCCAGCAAGCATACATACAGGCAGAACACTGTATACATAATAAGTAAATAAATCTTTAAAAGAAAAAAGAAAATTCAAGGTTAATATGGGCTGTCAGAGAAAATGTTTACTTGTTGTTGGTTCTATGAGCTCTATCTTTAGCTGTTCTGCAGCTAATTTCTTTAGGAATGACAGCTTGGTTTCAATTATAGACAACTGTTCCACCCAGAAGTTTTGATTCAGGAGTCATGTCAATGCAATGGAGCTAGGAAGCTTGATCATGGTGGATATTGAGAGACAGTGGCTCTAAGAATTGAGGTTGTGTCTCATACATAGGACTGTGATTTGCTAAACTTGTCTTTTTATGGATGGACCTGAAGATCATCAAAGAAAAATCTATCATCACTAGTTAGAACAGTATCAATATCCTCTATGATGTCTCTGCCCCAGAGATTTCTCAGCACCTTGGAAATATAGGGTAAATGAATCTCGTGTTGCCATCAAGGTCTTTCCAATGGATGAGATGGGTGATAAGGTTTGAATCTTGTTGGCCTCCTACTCCACTGATGGGAGGCCCAGGTCTAAATTTCCTATGAGTTAAAAGTAATGCCTTCATTTCTATTAATATGATTATATCTGCACCCTTGCCCACTAAGCTTCTAACAGCTTGTCCATCAAAACAGATGGTCAATATTGGGGAAAATGGAAAAATTAGCAGTGCCAAATAAATTTTTGGATTATCAGAACCTCCTATTCATGGTGGAGCTGAAAAACACCCTGCCCAGAGCTGAAAGGGGCTTGTGCTTCAGCAGATTGCAATCTGCAATCCTTTGCTCAATGAAATCTCTTATTGCATCTGGGACATTGGGTCCTAGGTTTTACCTGGGGGCAGTCACACTGCATATGGTCTGCTTTGCTGCATCCCATGCAAGATCTAGCTATTTAAGTGTTCTTGTGTATGTCATTGATGCACTGCCTGTCTGTAAGGAGGGTATCCAGGGAGACGGTGAGGGCAGGGATGGGTCAATTACTGGAGTTAAGATCTCTTCTGGCCTGAAGCCACTTGTGATGTCCTCATTGTAGACCACTGGGGTGATGGTATTAAGCTTAAACCAATTTTTTGATTGACATTTTTCCTAGTGCGGTCTGTTTCTACTTTCCATTCCACTGCCTCATT
>NC_022025.1:11075135-11080876 GCF_000317375.1 Microtus ochrogaster | reverse complement strand
ATTTTTCCTAGTGCGGTCTGTTTCTACTTTCCATTCCACTGCCTCATTGATATGTGCTAAAAAACAGTAAAAAGTTGTCCTGGCTGTTGAATAAGATTGTAGAAGTACGCTGAGGGGTCTTGCACATGCATGCCTTAAGAGCCTTGGAGGCCTGGTCAGAAACCTGTTGGTAGCAGGCTTGTTGGCCAATCTGAGCCATATGGAAGGGATTGAAAAAGTAACGTGAGCATGTCAAGGGTTTCCGGATGATTAATTAAGAGGTTTGTTCATGCTTGAATTGCTGCCTGGTCATTGTAAGCCAATTTACAGCTACGAAAAGCAGCCGACTCTAAAACAGCTTTGATTCAGCAGAGGCATAGCCTCCCACAGCAAGAGTGGAGGTGACAGGGAAGGGACATTAGAGTCTTAACTGGGGTCATGCTCTCCATAGCATGTTTTATATGGCTTAAAATATCTGCCTCTGCATCATCAGGTGGTATAGAGATATAAGACATGGAAGGGCTGGAGGTGATGGAGAGGTTACCCCTTTTGTAGAGGGAGACACCAGGCAAGCAACAGAGAGAAGATGACAGTAAACAGGGGTGGAAAATTGTGCCAGGCCTTCATGTTTTATGTTTAGTGTGGGACTTCCATGTTTTTTAAGTCCCCAGCCCTATGACCACACAGTGTTTCATGACAAAGGATAGTATTTGAGAGCTGCACTTAGGTTCCACCTCCTGGGGGTTCAGCCCTTACGTGGAGTTCCCGGGCAAACGGAGAAAGAAACATATGTGCTTTCCTAACTAGATGGACAAACAAGACAGACAACACAAAAGAAGGAAAGAAAGGGGCTCCCAACACTTTCCGGTTGAAGGGACTGAGGGGTCTTCTCACTGAAATATACCACCTTGGGGGTGCTGTCCAGAACTGTAGGTGAGGGGAGGGGGATGACTAGAACCTGTTCAGGCCCCAGATGCTGCTGGGTCCTAAGGGCTCCCTTGGAGAGGTGAGAAGGTGTGGCATCAACATAGACATTGGGATCAGGTAAAAGACCTACAGCAAGCTCATTTATTAAACATTGGAGATAACCTTGTATACCCACCTCCCAGCACCCAGGTTGCTTTCCAATCTGGTGACATCATATGGTTAGCCCTTATTGACTAGGAACGATAAGGACCTCTGACATCACCTATTGCTAGGACCTTAGGCAGCATAGCATGATCGCACCTCATCGGGTAGGTATATCAGGATCTCTGACAGCAACTGTCGCTAGGTCCTCAGACAGACTCCAGGTTGTCTCATCTCTCAGCCTTGAAGGCCTTTCCTTCCCACAACACAATATAAACCAGAACCTCCTTGACAGTTGGGCCAGCCCTTTTATGACTAGAGATATTTAATTTACTTTCTGCAGAGAATCATGGGTTGGTCTGGCCTAGCTGCCCTGAGAAGCATTCAGAATAGGTCTTTCAAGTTAGAGTCCATGGCTCCTGGGGCACCATGTGCCTCCCAGTTCCTGCAAGGCTAATTCACTCACTCATGCATATGTTCCTTGAAAAGGATGCATAAATGCTTGACAGGGCATTTGATCTTAGACACTAATCTTGTGTACCCTCTATGGTTTGCAAACTTCATTGTATCTTGACAACTACAGCTGTGCTGATCTTGACAATTACCCTTACATTGTATTTCTCTTAAAAGTTAAAAAAGTACGATCACTCTCAATAAAACTGTACTACTCAGGCTTACTGTGGTTTCTGCAACCTGGGCCTGGTTTCATTTTTCATGGCCATATCTTGCCTGTATAAGTCAGGTACTTGTGACTTTCCCTGAGGTTTTATATGTTTTTAATTTTATTAATAAATTTTGTCCTTTTACAACTTCATACACATACATTTTGTGTATTGTGGTCTCCTCCACCCTCTCCTGCCCTTCCCAGATTTCCCACCCCTACAAATGTCTTTCTTGGATTCATGAGTTCTGGGTTTGTTTAGTGTCCCACAGTTTAACTAGTGGCATCTGTGTGATGAGTCTTAGTTTGGAATGCTGTTTTTAACCACAGCTGTGGTTGGTCAGATGTTTTAAATTCCTGCTGCCTTGACTCCCCTGCAGTGATGGTTTGTAACTAAACCATGAGCCGATATTTAACTGAAATGGCTCGTGTCATGTTATTTTGTCACAGTAAATAGAAAAGAAACAGATAGTGCATCAGTTTAATTGTGCTATGTAGAAATATGGAGATTATTGCAGCATAAAAGTCATCCTTCCTAAAACTTGATCTCATTTATTTATTTATTTAGTTTGTTTTTTGAGACAGGCTTTCTCTGTGGCTTTGCAGCCTGTCTTGGAACTAGCTCTTATAGACCAGGCTGGCCTTGGACTCACAGAGATCCGCCTGCCTCTGCCTCTGAGTGCTGGGATGAAGGACGTGTGCCACAACCACTCAGCTTCTTTAGAGATTTTAAGACAAGTTATTTTTATGTATCCTGTTGATCTCCAGTTTCTTCAATGACTCTTCCCTCCTGCATTTCCTATGTTCTAGGATAACAGGCATTTACCATTCCATCAGCTTACTTTGTTCTTATTAATGTGAAAATAATGAGCATTAGAGTTGGTATAATTAATGAGTAATTAAAAGTTTATTTTTCTAATAGACTACAATAACTATCTGGTTGTTATTTGACATCAGTGCTTTGCACAAGTCATTTAGTTCTTTCAATTTCTTTCAAAAGAGATTACTTTTGTTATTTATGTGTGTAAGTCTCTGTGTATATACTTGTGAACATGTCAACATGGATACTCAAAGGGCCAAAAGAAGATATTGAATGCCTGGATTGGAGTGGTTCGTGGATGTGAGCTGTCCATTGGGAATATTGTGAACCAAGCTCAGGACCTCTGTGAAACCATTAGGTGCTCTTAACCTTTAGGAGAGAAATCTCTCCAGCTGCTATATTTTTTATTTCTTAAATATAAAAATTATACTGAAAATGTCCAACTGAGAGTAATTATTCAAATAAAGAGATCACTAAAAATATAGTCTTCAAACGTTATTTCATAAGTATTCATAGTTTCCTAAATTGTTGGTTCCAGTACCTTTTGGATGAACATAAAACTCTAACTATCATAACCGAATACTCTTATTTTACACAATAGGTTCTGGAAAATATAAACAACATTAAAGATATAACTGCATCCTAACGTAGGAGTTTGGGACATATTATCTAAACCAGAATTACAGAAACAGGAAGTGAAAAAATAAAACTATGGGAGTCATTTTTTAAAGATGACAGTATAGTAGCATAGTGTCTAGTCATAGTTAATTTTATTTTTTTTACTTGTTATGGGAATGAATTTCATCAGTGTTTTTCTGGAGTAATATAATAACATATCTAAATGTTTGTTTTCTATATAATGTCCAAATATTCTTCATCATAAATGTAGACATGCAGTTAAAATATTGTGCCAACCAAAGATCTGGTGTAATTAAAAACAATATTTCATAGTAAATAGAAATTTAGAGATGGAAAATAAACATGTCAGAAGATTATTTATAGATATTGAATGTCATATAGGATATATGTAAGAAGTTTAATGAAAAGATTATAACAATATAAGGTTTATTAAATGTGAAATCCTCATATTTTTAAAAGAGCACACAGAATTAGTTGGTTTCTGATTCTTCCAGCCCAAAAATGGAAGTTGAATTTTAAATGTTTGGAGGAAATGGCACATCATTTGTCTTAGCACCTTAAAAAAGTTTTTGTTTATCAGCAAACTAAAACTATAAGTCCTTTTTGACATATATGTGTAAATTTGCCAATACATTGTCAAGACTAATTTCAAAGACATGCCACTAAATGAAAGTCCTTACAAGGTTGACAAATGTTGTTGACAGAAGAGGTTAATGATGAGTGCAGGGATTTTATCATTTGTTTTCTGAATTCTCTCTAAAACATTTAAACATGATTAATTTTCTATGCTTCTTTCCTTCTGTATTGGTATAAGATTATAGAGAATGTAGATCATGAAGGAGATCATAGATCATGAGCAATTTACCTTTTGCCAAGTTCCTATACCATTTATTCAGATGTTTTATTTTAGAGTATGATTCATATCTTTTAAAGAATTTTCAGACAAGTTTTGGAGTTTATTAGTGGGGAGTAAGATACCCAATTCAAGATTCTTTTAGACAGGCTGGTCTCAGTAGACAGATAGATGACCAGCATCTGCAATGTCCTGGATTCCATCATCCACACATATATACACAAGTCAGAAAACTCAAGTAATGAATAAGCAATGAGATCAAAGCTGTAATCAAGATGCCACCCGAGTAGGTGGACTGACTGCTGAATTCTATCATGGTGTTAAGGAAGGTCCAATACCAGCAATTCTCAAATTGTTCAATAGTATGGAATGTGAGATAACATTACAAAGTTCACTCTACGAAGCCAGTACTATCAAAGTCCTGCTTGGTACTGTGAAACCTTACTTTCCTGAAACTAATACTAGATAAAAAAAAATTACAGAAAAAAATTCTTAATAAACATGATACAACATTTCCAACAAAATGTTTATCTGGTGAATCCAACCATACGTTAAGAAAACCATGAACCGTGAAAACTGAGCTTCATCCCGGATGTAAGATTGGTGTAACCTGTGGAAATCAATTTGGTGTATTATATAAACTTGACACAAAACCAAGTGATGATATCTGTTGATGCTGAAAAGTTTTTATCATGCTTTCACATAAAAACTGTGAAAAGATTTTGAACCTCCCTTAAACTAATAATGCCCACACCAACTATGTACAATACACTATAGACAACATTATTCAAAATGGAAAAACTGAAAACATTTCTCATAAAAATCTGATGTTAGGCAACAGTGCCTTTTATTTTTTGTCTTACTCATCATAGAACTTTTAAGTCTTAACTAAAGCAATAAAAAAGTGACATCTATGACACAGATAGAAAATAGGAACTTAAGAAGTCAAATTATTTCTATTTCTGTACTTAAAGATCCTATAGACACTACCCAAACACCCTTATCTATAGTAAATGCTTTCAGCAATGTCGCAGGAGAAGTCAAAAGCAAAAATCAGCAGTCATCATACATACCAACAATGAATTCACAGAGGAGGAAAATAGAAAAAATTCACCAAGGACTTGGATCCAGTTCCCAATATGTATTTCCTCCCATTCATAACAGCTCCAAACAATACGATGTCTAGAAATAAACCAAAAACAGGGAAATACAAAAACATCTAAACTGAAAAATTTAAGCCATTATAATAGGACATTGAAGAAGATACTAGACAGTGTTCCTATATTGATAGAATTTATATTATGACTATGAACAAACTAGAAAAAGTAATCAAAATATTTGATAAAGTGCCTATCAAATTTCCAATGTCATTTTGGATAGAGATAGGAAAATAAATTCAGTAATTTGAATGGATTTACACAATACCATGGCTAGCTAAAGCTATCTTAAGGAGAAAGAACACTTCTGGAGGTATTATAACACTTGACCTCAAATTATAACACAGATCTATGAAGACAATGAAAAATTGGCCCTAATATAAAAAGACAAGAAAACAAACAAACAAACAAAAAACAATACAGCACCTAGAAATAAACAGATAAGGTTGAGGCAACATTTATTATGACTACCGTGTCAAAAATATGCAGTTGTCAACACACAACCCATTCAAGAAATTATGAAAACAAAATTGGAAGTCTATCTACAAAAGAAGAAATTAAAAC
>NC_022025.1:11059865-11073658 GCF_000317375.1 Microtus ochrogaster | reverse complement strand
CCTGCCTCTGCCTCCCAAGTGCTGGGATTAAAGGTGTGTGCCACCACCGCCCAGCTTCAATTTTAACTTTGAAATACTAAACCATCTTGGAAAGTAGAGAATATAATGCAAGATACAGGCATGTGTAAGGTCTTTTCTGAGTGGAAATATGACAGCACAGGAACTAGAATCAACAAGCAGGAATACATAATATTATTTTTATATGTAAAATGTTTTGGCACACCTGCAGGCACTATCAGCAGAACAAACAATCTGTTGAGTGGGAGACAATCTTTGCCATCTTGAATTGAGATCTCTAACAGAAATCTTGAACACAGTAATCTAATTGAAGCAACAGACATAACTTCACACATTTATAGATACCCAGCTATTGATGAAGTAGCCATAAATACACAATCCTCAAAAAAAATCCAACCACACTGAACCTCACAGAAGAGAAAGTGGGAAGTACACTTGAATGCTTTGGCACAGGAGACCACTTCCTAAATACAACCCCAGTAGCAAAGACACCGAGAGCAATAATTAGTAAATGAGAACTCCTGAAATTGAGAAGCTTCTGTAAAGTAAAGAACATGGTCAACAAGACAAAACGGCAGTGTACAGATTTGGAGAAGATCGCCATCAACATCACTTTGCACAGAGGACTGATATCCAAAATAGACAAGGAAATCAAGAAGTTTGACATCCAAAGAACAAATAATCCAATAAAATGTGAAGTACAGACCTAAACAGAGAACCATCAGCAGATGAATCTCAAATGGCTAGAAGATACTTAAAAAAATAATCAACTTTCTTGGCCATCAGAGAAATACAAATAAAAACAATTTTGAGATTCCATCTTACACTTTTAAGGATGGCCAAGATCAAAAACAGTGATAACAGTGATATGAGCTAAGGGAAATTCTCCTCCACTGCTGGTGGGAATATAAACTTGTACAGTTGCTTTGAAAATAAGTATGGTGATTTCTTAAAAAATTAGGAAACAACCTACCTAAAGCCCCAACAATACTGCTGTTGGATATATACCCAAAGGACGCTCAATTATACCACAAGGACATGTGCTCAGTTATGTTCACAGTAGCATTTTTGATAATAGCCAGAACCTGGAAACAACCTAGGTGCTCTTCAGTCAAATAACTCAAAACTCTGGATATAAAGGGGACAAATAAACCAATTTAAAATTGCAGTACAAAAATAAACAGAACTTTCAAAGTGGGAAGCTCAAATGACTGAGAAGCAAATGTGCAACACATCAGTCATTAAGGAAATGCAAATAGAAAACACTTTGATATTTCATCTTATAATGATCAGAATGACTAAGGTCAAAAAAATCAATAACAGCTCATGCTGGCAAAGAGTGCAATCAACACTCATCAATTGTTGGTGAGAGTGCAAATTTTTACAGCCATTAGAGAAATCAGTGTGGAGTTCTTCCAGAGGCAGGGAATAGATATCCTTCAAGATCCACCTAGACCATTCTCAGGCATATACACAAAGATTACTTCATTCTGTTTCAAAGACATTTGCTCAACCGTGTCCATTGCTACTCTAGTCATAATATCCAGAAATTGGAAACAGTCTAGATATCTGTCCGTGGATGAAAGGAAAGATAAAATGTGGTACATTTACACAATGGAGTATTACTCAGTATTAAAAATATAAAATCATGAAATCCACAGGAAAACGGATGGAGATAGAAAAATATTCTCCTGAATACAGTACTCTAGACCAATAAAGAAACATAGGGTATCTACTCACTTATATGTGAATGCTGGCTGTTAAGTATTTAATAAGGAAGCTATAACCACAGAGATAACATATAGAGTAAGGAACCAGAGTGGAGGCATGGGACTCCTTAGGAGTGGTAAGTAGAATAGACAGCTATCAATGGGTGAAAGGGGGTGGGGCTAGAATGGGAACAGTGAGGGAAGAAGAGGAAGAAAAGGAGAATATGGAGAGAGACAGCTAAAGCTGACCTTTATTTGCTAGTTAGTATGGAAAACTGATACGTTAGGAGCTTTTTAAAGCATATAGAGTTATTAAGAAAATTTAAATGAAACCCAACAAATAAGAGAGAAAGAGAATCTCCAACTGGTCACCACCAGTCTCCAAAGGAAGCTCCAAAGGAAGGAATGGGTAACATCAAACTTGCTGGTGCCAAAAGAACAACCCCTCTACCAGAGGTTCCATCTACAACAAGGATCTTCCTGCAGTATGAGCTACTGCATTAGTGGCACAAACCTTGTGGGAATAACCAACCAATATCTGGTTACATTTAAGGCCCACGCCATGAGATGAAAACCATATCCTACACTGCTAGGGTGCTCAAGATCCTGAGATTAGATAGCCCAGCATTTTAGGGAAAAAGCAAATACTATGTTCTTCTAAAGAAACATAACAGTAAAATGACTGCTAATGACTTTCTATCATACTTACAAACCAGTGCCTTGCTCAGTCATCATCAGAGAAGCTTCTTCCTGCAGTAGATGAGGACAAACACAGGCAGACATTATGCAGAAAATGAGAGACCTTGGAAGATTCATTCCTAAATAGGATGTCTCCAACAAAACCCTAACTTCAAGGTTCAAAGAGCACTACAAAAGAAGAGGCAAAACAATTGTAAGGTCCTGAGGGCAAGGACCCCAAGGAAAAAAAGGCCTTCTAAATACAACAGGATTGGTGCAGATATGAATTCAGAGAGACTGTGGCAGCATGCATAGAGCTTACAAGGTCTATCCCAGATGGGGTCCCAGCTCTGAGAGAAGTGGACAGAGTCCCCATCCCCAACACAACTCTCTCCAATTGATAACTACCTAGAAATTAAAAATTAGTTTCCTCCAACGGATTCTCACTGGTGATACAAACCACTCTTAAGGGTAAGCTCCGTGTCTAGCTGTATATGACCAACAGAAAATGAACTCAATAGTGCCTTTAGAGTTTCCTTATCACATAATATTATGTCAGGAAATGCTATTTTTCTTATAGTTCCCACATTATATATATATATTGGCTTCTGGTTTTTGTGTTTTTATGAGATTCCTGTGTGTTTGATGTGTTCGTCTCTGGGTCTATGTCTCTTGTGCTTTTTTTTGGCTGTTTTTCTTCTTTTTGTTTGTTTTGTCGTGTTTCAGTTTGTTTTTCTTTTATCTTACTCTATTTTTTTTATCATGCCTTATTTCTATTTATAATAGAAAGGGTTTGAATCTGGATTGGATGAGAGCTGAGAAAGATCTCAAAAGAGTTGTGGGAGGGAAAAATCATAATCAGAATATATTATATAAAATATATTTTCAAAATAAAAATAGAATAAATAGCACACACACATACACTGGTTATACTGCATAGGGCACAGAATTTGACAGCTCTTTTGATGATAATTGACGGTGCTTCTTAAAAGCATCATTTTTCTTATTACTCATGGCAATTACGGCATAATATATTTAGAGCTTTTGTATAAAAATAGTATAATTCTTTTGCAGGGTTCCCTGAGCCATGAGGGGAGGGATTTGATGGAGACATCTCATTTGGGGCTTCATGTTCCAAGGTCAATCATTTTTTGCAAAAAGTCTGGCTGTGCATTTTTCCCATTTGATAAAGATGGAAGAGGAAGCTTCTCTGATGATGGCGGACTCACACACTGATTATGAATATAGCAGAATGTTATTAGGAGTAATTTTATTGCTGCTTTTGAAATAAAATTTAAAATTTTTGAACAGTATTTTGTTTTTCCCAGGTCCCTAAGCTATCCAGTTTCAGGTTCTTGGTCACTCAAGCAGGGTTTAGTCTGAGTTCTATCTCCTGGAGTCACCCTTAAGTCAAATCGGGTATTGATTGGTTGCTTCCACAAACTGGGCCACCACCACCCCAGCATGTCACACAGGCAGGACAGAATTGTATACCAAAGAGTTTGCAGTTGGATGGGAGTTTATGTTTCTCCTTTCGGAGTGTACAGAGAACCTTCCTATACCAAACACGTTAAAGTGAGGACAGAACAGGGAAAAATATACCTTTCAGGATAGGTGTGCAGTTAAGACAGTTCAAAATAAGCTTCTTTCATTGTGCAGTTAAGACAGTTCAGAATAAGCTCCTTTCAGCGTGCAGTTAAGACAGTTCAGAATAAGCTCTGCTTGTCCCATACTTGCTTGACTCGTCTGCATTGAATGTGCTTAATCAAATGTGAGTGGGAGGAATGCACTCGGGAAATACATTAACATGTATGCTTACCCATGAATTACAGGTTTTGCCCGTGTAAGGCCCTGCAAAGCATTATTCAGGGCCGTTTTCTGGGAACACAGAGATGGACCCTGGCAAGATAGTTCATCAGTCTGGCAAGTATTTAATTAAAGCTTCCTTCATGTGGTTTGAAATTGTAATAGTGGTCTTAGTCTCAATGATAGCTGGGATTAAACTAGCATATGGGGTGAAGAGTCTATGTAGGCACAGACTTTACTTCTCCACGTTCAATGGGTTGTGTATGTGGGGTCTTCAGCAATGGGGCCTTGCTGCCAATCTGGGGAGAGCAACCTTTAGTTTTGGCAAAAACTATGTTGGGGTTCCCTTAGGGCCCTTTTCTTCAACAACTCAATTAACTGTAATCTAATTCTGGTACTGGAAGCTTCATTTGGTGACAAGAGATGAGCAGAAGGAACAGAGGACATTAGAAAACATGTCCCTCTAAATCCCCATGATCAAGGCTCATCAGGAGTCCCAGAGACGGAGGCAGCATGCACAGGACCTGCATGGCTCTGCTCTAGACGGGGTCCTAGGGTTGGAAGAAAAAGAGGACACCTGCTCCACCTCTAACCCAGAAGCATGGTCAACTGATAACCACTTGCAAATGAAGATTTCGTTTTATGCCTCAAATTCCTTTCTAAGCGATCTCAGGTTTTAAAGAAGTAGTCACCCACATGTCTATTCTGCACTATCACAAGCCAAAGCAGCTTCTTTATTCATTAACCAATAAAAGCAACAGAAATACAGAAGGACTTCCCACACCAGGAAGGGAACCTTGGACAAAATATATTATATGAGGGTATTTTTTAACAAAATAAAACAAAATGAACAAATATTTATTGTTATTGTTGAAATATGTGTGTGGATTGCAGTAATTTTGTTCACTTATCCCTTTTCTGGTTTGCGTTCTAATTAGGTTGCTGAATTTTTTCAATTCCAATTTCATTTAAATATTTCTCTCTTTATTATATCAGTTTTCAAATTCTTCTTAGTTTTATTTAGTCATGTGTTTGTATTTTCAGGGACATCATTTTGTCATTTATTATCTTCTTAGAATTTCAGGAAGGATTTAATTCATGTCTTCATTAAATTTAAATTTGATATAGTCAATAATTATTTTTTTAAATTCTAAGTCCTGGTATTCACGTAGCCCTTCTGTAGGACTAGTGATTTTATTGGAAGACACATTTTTGGCCGCTCATGTTGATTTTGTTTCTGCAGGTTCACCTGGGCATTATATAGACTTCCTTTTTTGATTGTACGTCTGCTATGATAATCTGGTTTTCTTAGACTGGGCAAGTGCAGGAACTCTGAGATTTGAGCTATTTAACTGAGTCTGGCAAAGATGGATCCTAAGTCTGGAATTAGGTCTTCAGTCACAGACGTGGCAGCAGTTAACGGGAAGCAAGGGAGAAGGAAAGAGTCCCTCATTCGTTACAGGTGACCCTTGGACAAAGCAGGTTTAAAGGCCACTGATCTGGACCTAATCCTGTGAATGTGGGGATGGTTTCAGGTGGGGTGGATCATCTTGAGGGCTGATAAAGGGAAAGAATTAACCTATCAGGCTAAAGTGGCTCAAAGACAATGAAGGTTAATGGGCCAAAGGTCTGGAACTAGGCTTAAAGATGTTATCAATACCAAATGTGAATTATTCCAAAAAAGAAGACAGTTAAACCAGATATAAAAATCCATTACGTTCAGAATGTTTCTGTACTAAAGTCTTAAGTTATCATTAGATTAAGTTGCATAAAATTCATAGAAAGGAATAACATTTTATGAAGCACAAAGGACAGTGAGTCTCAGATGCTCACAGGCAAGCTACAAAGAAAATTGTTTCCAACATGTCAGAATTTGTACAAATATTGGCTAGGATATTTTGTGCGGCTCTATTTTTTTTTTAAGTGAGTAAAAAATAAACTTTCCTTTTTACGCATTGTAAACTATGTTTCTTTGTTCTTTTCTTTTTCACTTTGTAACCAAGTATGAAACCCATTATGTAATGGAGGCGCTCCTTGGCCTTCTCATCCTCCCAGCTTCCAGGATTATAGGTGTGTACCATCACATCAGGCTTGAAAATGTTATTTTCTACTTCACAGTTCCTTAGAGGTATAGACAAACTTTTAACAGTAGCAATTAATGAGTTTCATTCATTAATAATCCCCCAAATGCCAAGCACCATGCCTGGAGTATGAGGCACTCTATAAATTTTTTAAATGAGTGGAGGCATGAATATTTTTATGTTCCTCTTTTATCACCAAGGGGAAATGGCTCCTAAGACAGCTGGTCTGCATAGCAGTGAAGCTACTGGGAAACAAAATGTTTCTCTGAATAACAATAAGTTCCTCGTGCCAGTGTTTATATGGATCCTGACTGAGAATGGTGATCTTTATTCCCTTCTGTTTTCTCCAATGCCCCAACCAATCTGAAACTCCCCCTGGCAAATAGATACCTAGTACATTTTTGAATAATTGAACATATATATAAATGAATAAGTGAATGAATAGCAAATATCTTTTTCAAGTCGACTACTTCTCAAAACCCACTAAATAAGTTACTGAGTATTATTTGAGAAATAAAAACATATCATGAATTATTATAAGAAATGAGTCATAATTGAAAATATGACATAACTACTGATCATCCAAAGAAAATTTCTTGATTATGAATGGCATTAATCTGTGGAAGTCATGGGGAGAAAGCCAGGAAGCAGCACTCCTCCACGGATTCTCAGTCAGCACCTGTCACCAGTTTCCTGATCTGTTTGAGTTTCTTTCCTAACTGCATTCCTTCAGTGATGATCAGAGATATCTAAGTGTAAACCAACCCCCCCCCAAAAAAAAAAGAGAAATCTTGGTAGGACATGGTGAGATCTCCTTACACAGAGATCTGCTCCCTGGGTGAAATGTTCAAGGATCAGGGAGCAGGTGTCTAGAATGTAGACTGTGGGAGCACCATATAAAATAAAATATAAAAGTGACACATAGTGTCATTTGCCCAAGAGTGATCCTGATCTATTCAGAAGAGCATTGGCCTATCCTGTAATAATATAAAGGAGTCTAACCTAAAAATTAGAAGGGAACAATCGTCACCCACTTTATAACAGCGAAAATAGAGCAACAAAAAAGGAATAAAGAATTTTTGAGTTAATCTTTTCCTGGAGTCTCATAAGAGAGAACATTATAGTGTTGCACACAAAGGTACAATTAAATACCATCACTCTCTATCCACAAGTTGCTTCCAATATATTTGGTGTTGCTTTTAACATTTCACTGTTTCCAGAGAATGGTCTTAGGCCTGGTCACCATATTTCACACACACATATAACGCTCTGAGTCAGCAACATGAAAGTGAACAAGGGAAGAATAGGGATTTTGGTACAGTGGAGACTGCATTCCAGCTGAATTCTTAGGAGGTAATTATACTGAAAGTTCCCAGTATAATAAGACTGATTGCAATGCTTTCCTTAGAAGTTAGTTAATTCTAACCATGTTGAATATGCGTTACATAAGCAGATGAGTGCATAATTATAAATGTTCTCAAAGCACACTGCTAACTTAGGTACAGTTTGGGTGAAACCCTGACATACAGGCAAACCTTAAACTCCAGAATACACACTACCATGGTTGACAAAGTTGTAAGAGGCACAACAACAAAATTATTAGTACATAATAAATTATTAGTACATAATAGGCAGTACTAAATCCATATCTATTCTTCCTTCTCTCCTCCCTTCTTTTTTCACTAACATTGGTACATTATCTGACTATATATATATATATATATATGTAACATATGCATTATATTTTATTATATAAAGCACAGAATGAAATGAGCTAGTCATTTGCTTAGCTGGGGTCTCAGTCAGGAATAGTAGATTGTGACCTGAAAGAAGTTAATTCATTGCTAATATATAAAATTTAGATTTTTCTGCTGTTGTGATATTATAATTTTCCAAGTCATTCATACAAGGCCAGTAGATGAATTTGCTATAAATGAAGCAAGAAGGCCCTGATAAGTGAGTATATGTATAGCTGAGATTAATAAATATTTTATGTGACACTAAATCCATTTTTGAATGACTATATAAAAATAATATCTCACTGGCCTTTGGATCAAATATCTTAGAGATCCGTTACAAAATCTTCAATATTTAATCTGACTTATCCATATGTTAAAGTATATATATTTGTAGAAACTATCTAGTGTATAAAATTTCAGAATTCTCTATTATTATAAAACAGTTCTTTTTATGAGAGTTTACAACTGTGGGATATAAATTAATTACTACACATGTCCAACCTCCAGCCAACAGGCAAAGACTGTTCAAATGTGTTCTAAAATACAAAATTAAAAAATTCAAAATTATAAATTTATGCAACATTGTGAGGGTTTTGTAAAGTTTTTGCAAATCAAATATGTAATCCTTGAGCATGAGCTTTGTAGATGACAAAACTATGTCCCAACTTCAGAAGACTGGACACCTACACCAGCAATGACATTTTCTTTCCTGTTTCTCATATTTAAGCAGTGACTATGGTAGCTTCTGGAATAGATCCAGAAGTTCTTTGGGAAAAGGTATTTGGACAGAAACTCATGAGGGGAGAATGTAACTTCTTCCCTAATACTGTTAGGCCTGACCTGAGATGCTTATTAACAGCTAGCCCTACCATTATCTTCTGTCCCTGGAGCAAAGATCAGAGGTAAGGGAATATGGGCGTAGAAACCAGAAACTGGTGGGCAGTGATCTCCAGACAAGGACACTCTCCAGGAGCATGGTGAGTCAGTAGACTTTGTGTGTCAAAAGCATTTTCCCCACCCACACTCTTTCCGTAGGCAATGGCACTCAGTCGCTTCCCGCTGGGTGTGTCCAATGGAAAAGTTTACCTAGAGCATAAAGATTTTGATTAATGCTGATAATAAATTTTAGATCTTTTAGAAGGTTAGCATTGATTTTCTTTAGTTATGTCGTTGTTCAGATATTAAATATAATTATTTGCTTTGTCACAGATATCTTAATTTAATGTTTATCATATTTCCCACCTACATTTATGTATAGCCACAGTATACACATCATATGGAATAAGGGCAATAATAGCTTTATGGAGCTAGAGGGAAAAGGTTAGCTAAAATTTAATTCGACCAAAGTTTAGGGAAAAATAAAACAAAACTGGGTGACCTTGCTATGATGATTCATTGAACTGGTTTATTACAACGTTTATTTTATTTCTTTCCAATTAGTTTATATTCTCTTCATTTATGAGTCAACATAGTAAAAATGGAAATATAGTAATAGCTTATTTATGTTTTAATGCATAAGGCTTGCATGAAGATCAGAAGAAGTCACTGGAGGCCAGACAGTAGTGCGACACATCTTTAATCCCACGATTTGGGAGACAGAGGCAGATGGATTTCTGTGAGTTCAAGGTCACCCCGACTACACAAGAACAATGAGGAAATGAATCCAGGTGGTGGTGGCTCACACCTTTAATCAGTACTAGGGAGTCACAAGCGTTTAATTGGAGCACTGTCTCATATGAAACAGGAGGAAACAGATGCTCAGGTGTCAGACCGCAGTTGCCCAGCTTTGGTAGAGCTAAGACTTCTCCAGCGGTTTGAATGCTTGCTTTTCTGATCTTCAATTTGAACCCCAGTATCAGTCTATGGGTTTTTATTAGCTGTGCTACTAGGAACAATTAAGAATTTATCACTCAGAAAGAACAAGATGCATCTCATTATCATCAGTGTACTTACATGGTTAGGCAGTTCAAAACATGTATATTTTTCTCAATCATTTTATGTAGTTTAACACATGAAGAATCAAAAATAAAATAAAATAAAATCTTATCTGAAGTAAAAGTTAACCACATATTTATATTTACTAAAATGCATTTATTCGTTATATATTAAAATTTGCTTTGGACTTTATAAAGTACTAGAATATTGTTTTACATTATTTTCTCAATAAACCTGTATTGATATATAATCTTTTTAAACTAAAGATGAGAGACCAATAAGGTGACTCAGATTTCTATAACATGTTAGCGAGAAATAAGTGTATACAAACTTATCAACAAAATTAATATGCAATTATTACTTGAATGTTGCCATGTGTTTTGTCTCAGCCATATGATAGATATAATTGACATGGTGGAAGAAAACAATTGACTCTTTTCTCTTGTCTTCTGATCTCCACACATACACGCACGCACACACACACACACACACACACACACACACACTAAATGTAATGAAGTTAATGATTACACAACATTCTCTGTGAGGGTATCTCATCTGCTCAATCAGCAGTAATAGAACAGAGGGGTGGTTCTGAAATAATGCAAGGAGCTCACTTACTTCCACCCTGTTCTGTGGCGCTAGATGTTTTGAGCAGAGGTAGCTTGAACTGTGTAATTTGCAATGTTAAGGCAACCAGAGTGAGTGTGTACCAACCCTTAGTAATATGACCATAGAATACCCTAAGCTCATAGAATGAAGAGTAAGAAAGCTATATTTGCTATTACTTAAATGGAAAATTAAAACCTAGAGGATAGCATATTTGTGTTGCACAGAAGGTAAAATTGATGTATGCTACTAGAATATATATATACATATATATGTATATATATACACATATATGGACTCTGAAGCTTGTTTTTTTTTTCCCTATTAGTTTAGCTGTAAGTACAGATATTTGATACACATTTAACTAAGGAATCAATCCTAATTACATTAGTCTTTCTTAGCCTTATGATTAGGAACCAAAGAAAAGACTAAAATAGAAGAAATTGTCTACAACACTATACCTCGACTTGCAATTATATCTAATGTTTAACTGGCTTGGGATGGCTTTTGTATTCATTTATTAGCAGTATTTAGGAATTGGTAGATCTAAGCCCATGATTAGAAAAACTTTAATATCGCTTACTTTTGTTATCAGGCTCTTGGTATATGCTACACACCTGTCGAGGACTGGCCTCAACAAAATGCTTCTTACCAAGGTAGGTGTGCGGGAATTTTAGAAATAGAGTAAAGAATATGAAGACGCATACAAAATAACAGGACAGAAACTATAGAAAGTATCAGGAGGGCATTCCAGTGACTGAAATTCTGAAATCACCAGCGTTTATTTTTCCACAGCTTTTATACCCAATGTAAATGGGGGTGGGGGTGGTGGAAGAAGGTAACAAAAGATTTTTAACATGATACAAAGGGTAACTCACACAGTCATTCGCTTTATCCCTCTGAGACAGCAAATCATTAGCATTCTGTTGTCTAGGTAGCAAAGCTGCACTAGGTCACTTATCCTGAAGACCACCCCACCCCAGGTGACCTCATAGTTCCAAAAGAAGGAACAGAAGTACATTGTCATATCCTGACCACCTGTCAGGATGGCATGGAGCTATCTTAATTTCAAAAGAACCAGGCAATCACATCCTGAGTTGGGATAAGCAACTATGCTCATCAATCTCCAAACTCTTGCTTCATCGGACAAGGTAGAAGTGGGGCAGCATTTTTCAGCCTCCACACATACCCACCTTCATTGTTATTCACATACAAAATATATGTTAACTTTTATGTCGGTGATTATATACTACCTTAAATCTAAGGGACCACAAAGCATGCATTGGGAACACTAGAATTATAAGACAGAAAGGGGTAAGTGAAAAGAGTCAGGGAAAGGAAAGAGAAGGGATAGGAAGAGAGAGAATCAGAGAAGTAAGAGTTGATAAAAATGGTTTTGTTGTCCCTAGTGTATAACCTTCATATGTTTCTATTTATGCTGGACTATTAAACCTTACATGATTCTATTTACCCTGGACAGAAAATTCCTGAGGCTGCATCAACACTTAAAAAGGATTGCACATACATTCCTTCAACACAAATATTGATACTAATCATGAAAACTAGATGGATTATTTCTCATTTTCTGTGACAGGCATGATGAAATAAGAATTATCTATGGCTCTGCTTCTTCCCTAGGGATATTTGGCTGCACTGGTCCACAAGGGTGAAGGAAGCAAAAGGGAGCCATAGGGTTAGGATGGCTGTATGTACAATAGAGACAGCCATCTGGGAGACAGACTTCAGTGAATCTGCTGAACTTTATTCCAGAGTATAGGAATGTATAGGATTGGAGAGCCTGGGAAAAAAGCCCTAATTTGAACTAAGTGCCACGTCCTATCATAAGACTCCTAATACAATTATTAGTCATCATATATGCAACAAGGAAAACTTCTAGCATCAATCTGTGCCAAGGGTCAAGCTAAAGACAAATCAGACATCAGATGTAGAGACAGCTTTCAGAAAAGGCCAGTCTTCAAGGCCCAGGGACATTCGGGATAAGGGCAGGTTGACAGCAGAAAACTTCACTGGAGAGAGAGAGTGTCTCCATATGAGGACCTTTGACCATCCAGTAAGGCCTCCAGACAATTATCATAGCTATTTACTAGTTTTAAAAGAAGTATTGCAGACAAGGAAGCTATTTTATTGAAACCCTGATCAACAGTATCTCATAAAAGTGTCCCGTTGCAAATGCCTAAATTAATTCTTCCCAAATGCTTTTACTATAATTTTTTTTGTAAAGCATAAGACATTTACCCTCTCACTATGAGGAAAGTTTCAGTGTTTTATTGAACCATTCCTATGACCTACAGGTCTTTGGCAAAGAAGCAATTTTCTTCCTGCGTTTCTGAACTTGGCTCACATAATCAATGTAAAAATTGAGGACAAAAAAATGCTAATCAATATCTGATTTGTGGTGTCTCATTAAGAAAAAGGAGGCATCATAGTACAACTTTCAGAGGAAACACAGTTATAGTCATAATATACTGTAGTGTAGTGAATAATAAAAGCAATATTCAGCTAATTTATATATTTTGAGGAAGGAAGCCAAACATAATGATCACATTAAATCATACGAGATGAGATGGGAAATGGTTGAGCTGGCATGACACTTGCCATGTAAGTCTGATGACCTGAGTTTGATACCCCAAACCCACATACAAGAGCCTAATGTGGTGGCACATACCTGTAAGTCCTGTCTTTCTCCAGTGAGACGGTAAAGAGAAAAAGAAGAAACACCCAGAAGTTCATGGGCCAGCCACACTGGAGTATGCAAAACAGAAGAAACTGTGAGAGAGTGGCTGGAAGATGAGAGATGATGCCCAGAGTGGTCCCCTCATCTTAGACGTTCACTGTGACATTCTTGTGCCCAGGGTGGGCTGGGTTTTGTTGCATCAGTTGGTAATGAAAACAATCTGCCCTCATCAATCTGATCTCATTAACTCTTCAGCCATGTTTCCTCTTCTTGGGGGACTTTAGGTTTGTGTCACGTTCATAGAGGAAGCTAACTATGACAAAAAGCCGGCCTACGCAATTTAGTAAGACTGTGTCGCAATTTTTTAATTAATGAATTTCATAAAAGACTTGGGATATAGTTCAGTGTCATAACACTTATCTAGTATATTCGTGTCAAAGAACTCCATCTCAAGTACTGAAAAATTTATAATAATATAATCTATGAGAAATGTACCTCCCAACCTAATAAACATACTATATAT
>NC_022025.1:11047120-11059357 GCF_000317375.1 Microtus ochrogaster | reverse complement strand
AGAGAGAGAGAGAGAGAGAGAGAGAGAGAGAGAGAGAGAGAGAGAGAGAGAGAGAAATAAAGGGGGGAGGAGGGAGTCACATCACATATACAACAGAATAAACAAATACATTTTTGAAGAATTTAGATACAGGACTCTAGAGCTCCCGGGAAGGTGCTGATTAATGATAGAAATTTAGTCCTTATCACTGGTGTGCTTTTGTCTAATTTGGGGGTATATTTTCTCGGTAGGATAGAAATCAGAACTATCCTAGGAGCGGCACTGACAACCCTGGACACCAGAGGAAGCCACAGGCTGTGCTTACCTCCCAAGGGCTAACACTGCTAAGCCATGAGAATCAGGAGCTTCAAAGCTGGTACTTATTGCTGCAGGCACTGGAAGCAGACACTAAGGGTTCAAAACCCTGCAGCTCCAGATACAAGCCCAGAACTCTTAAGTGCTGAGGCTTTAAGCAGTTTAACCCGCAGCAATTCTTTTATGCGTCACATAATCTTCATCGTCTCAGCTCCCATCCGCAAGGGTCTTACAGCCTTGCTTTCCTCATCTCTTCTTCTCCTGATTGCTTCTTTCAACGCTTCAACAACATCCCAGTGTTGTAGTTCAGAATTCGGCACTTAGAGCCCTTAGCTGTACACATCAGAGCCCTTGTCCTTTCAGGGACTCAGTGAAACCCTTCAGTCACCTCCCTGATGTCAAGGACTTGCCTCTTCATCATGAAATCAGGTCACCCTGCTCTACCCATGAGTGAGGCCATGAGCAAGCAGAGAGATCACGCAAGAGAAGCCATCGTTAGGGGTCACAGGTTGCAACACTGGGGGATGCACAGGGAAAGTCTCAACGGAGCCAGCAAGCCTGGGCAACAGCCTCCTCAAGTATTCTATAATGAGTGTGGCATGTGTGCTCAGTGGGCAGTTCTACTATTCAGAGAACGATTTCTGATCCTAGTAATCTTACACCTCCCATAAAGACCCATTTCCCAGGTCACAAGGGCACAGGAAATACGGTAATCTGGAGATCTCTGGGGATGTCTTGGTACTGCTGGAACTGAAGGAGTTGTGGCTCAGCAGAAGCTGTGACTTCAGCAGCAGCTGTGGTTACAGTGTGGAGTGTGTTTTCATCAAGTCGTCCGTGTTCATAGCTGCTCGGAGACCACAGTTAAGATTTGGCATCAACAATGGCTGCTCTCATCCCAGCTTCCCATCAGGTGCAGGGCACAAGGCTGAAAGTGGCCAATGAGTCAGACAAGTTAACCCAGACATCTAAGCCTACTTAAAGAAAGAGAATTGTAAAGGTGCTTAAAACAAAAACCTATAATTGATGTTAAAATTCCTTTTTTAATCTATTTTTCTCTCATATGTTAACACTGACATCAGTTTCCCCTCCCTCTCCCCAGTCTTCCCTCATCTCCACTCTTCCCCAGGTCCCCTCCTTTCCATCTTCCCTCAGAAAAGAGCAGGCTACCCAGGAACATCAAACAAACACGCTATAACATACTAAATAATACCCGGCACATATCATCACATCAAGGACAAGACAATTCAGTGGGAGGACAAGGGTCACAAAGCAGACCAAAGAGTTGGAGACAGCCTGGGCTCCCACTATTAAGAATCCCACAGGAACCCCAAGCTACTCAGCCATAACATATGTGCAGAGACCTAGGTCAGACCCCTGCAGACTTCCTGATCTCTGTGAGTCCCCATGAGTCCTGGTCAGTTCATTCTGTGCACCGTAGTGTTCTTGTATCCCTGACCCCTCTGGTTTCTCCAGTCTGTCCCCTTCCCTCCTCCATAGGACTCCCTAAGCTCTGTCTAATGTTGCACCATGGGACTCCTCGTCTGTTCCCATCAGATGGATGAAATCTCACTAGTCTCTTGAATCAGTATTCTGCTAGGCTCCAGTCCCAGAACACTCTACAAGCAGAACAAACCACAGCTTGAAGGTTTTATGGTTGGGTTGATGTCCTAATCCCTTCACTTGAGGCCTTGCCTGGTTATAGAAGATGGACAGTTCAGACTCCGTGTCCCCCATTACTAGAAGTCATTGCTAGGGTTACGCTCATAGATTCCATGTTATTTCCATTGCAGTAGGTTTCCTCTTCACCTCCAAAATTCTCCCCAATTCCGGTCCTTTTTCCCAGAATTGTCCCTAGTCCCACCAATTGATCCCTTTTTTCGCCAATCCCACATACCCCTAGTCCACCCATGAAATCTATTCCCTCTTCTTAAGGGGATCCTTGTACCTACCCTTAAGACTTCCTTGTTACTTAGCCCCTCTGTATCTGTGGACCATAGCAGGATTATCTTTTACTTTAAAGCTAATAACCACTTATAAGTGAGTACTTACCATATTTGTCTTTCTGGGTCAGGGTTATATCACTCTAGATGTTTTTTTGTTTTGTTTTGTTTTTCAACTCCCATCCATTTGTCTTCAAATTTCCTGATGTAATTGTTTCTTCTTAACAGAAAATTAATTGTCCATTGTGCAAATAGAACACATTTTCCTTTTCTACTCTTCAGTTGAGGGACATCTAGGTTGTCTGTAGTTTCGGGATATTATGAATAAAGCTGCTATTAACAGTTGAGCAAGTATCCTCGTGGTAGGATAGTGTGTCCTTTGGGTATATGCCCAGGAGTGGTATAGCTGGATCTAAAGGTAGGTCAAGGCCCAATGTTCTGAGAAACTGTAACTGAGGAGAGAATTTCAAACATGTAGAAAGCAAAGAAAACAAGAGGTGGCAAAGAATTGTGGATTAGTTTCTCATGGAATTTTAAAGCTAATAAAATTTGGAGGAAGAATGGGGTCCTGACATGAAGGACTAATTTATGTTGATACAGGTCTCACAACACAGCCCTAATTGCAATGCCAACATAACTAATAACTGAAACTTTATATCCATAATAAAACATCGAGGTCAAGTTTTTATACCAATGAAAATAGTTTGCATGAAAATGGAATATAATTGATTGGAGATGTGGATACAGAAGTCAAGTGAATATTGAGGTGAGAACTAAGTCAAAAATGGTACTGGATAGAGCAAAAGCAAACCTGGATTCAGATGATCAAGAAATGAAGAAATCTAAAGTAATTATACATCAGCTCAATAAGGGGTAAAGGCCAAAAGATTATATTTTTATCTAGGAAAGCTAGAAAGAAGGGAAAGCAAATGAACACCCGGGAAAGGTCACTGAAGGTCAGGTGGAGTCTCCTGAAGTTAAGTCAAGGCCTATGGTCCTCACTGTATAATGGAATTGGTGTTTAAGCACATCACTAAAGTCAAGTGAGTCACGACAGCAACTAAGAAAGGGGAACATTAGACACAACGTGATGTGAAGCCAGAACTAAGAACAGGGTAGAATGAGGAGGATGAAGTGGAAGTCAAGGATCAGAATTTAGACCTGAGACATGACAATAGCCAAACTAGAGACACAGCAAAATTTTAGAAATGTTTTATTTTAATTTTTTTTCCTAAATAAGTTCTTTTTAAGTGCACTGGGTTTATTATGTCTTCTAACACACTGTAAGAGACTTAAAGGGAACAATAAAAGATTCTTGAATTTAAATCATGATAATCAGAACCAACCAGGATGATGAAATTTAAAAGCTCATGCATTTGGAAAATAATTCAAGATGTGTTGTCAATGAAGAACTCGCTTATAGGTAAAATGTTCTTTTTCACGTCAAAGCTTTGTGTGATTAAGTAGAGGATGTACTATCCGTTTCCACCAACGTCTGCCAAATGGGAATGCACTTCACATGAATGATTAAGGGTGACTGAGAAGTGGGTGGGGAGAGATACTCTTACAGTCATTGTCTTTATGAGGATGCTGTGCAAATTTAGCTTTTAAAAGTTTATGTGTCTTTTCTTGCAAAGCCATATTTTCTCACTTTAGTTTGTAAAACAAAGATTATGGTCTAGGAACTAAAGAGCTGGTTCCACAAGAAAGGACACCTGCTGCCTTTGCAGAAGACCCAGATTTTGTTTGCAGTATCTATGTGAGGCAGTTCATAGCCACCTGGATGCCCAGGTCCAGGGAATTCAACATGATCTTCTGGCCTCCATAAACACACACACACACATAGTACACATGTACACTCAGCCACACACACCACACACATTACATAATAAATAAACATTTTTAAAAGTTTACAACCAAACAAAATCTCCTCACATATAATTGAGTGATCTGTGAGTCACTATCCCCCAAATCATATGTGTATTATAACAAGCTATGGCTTTATACTCTTATAGAGTGCTGCAAAGTCAGTCAGTGAGCTCTGCCTCAAAAGTTCCAGTCTGCATTGTAAATGAAAAATTGTAAATTGGGGGGGGGGGGCAGTCAGGAGCTTTACCTCCGATATTCTGTTCATACTAATTAGATTTTTAGACTGAAATTTCTACAAGTCTAATGAGAATATGTTAAAACATTCATTGAACTTCTTGTGCAGACAGCCTTCTCCTGACGAAGGCCCAGATCCCTGCAAGTCTGGCACTCTGGGCCTTGATGGTCAGAACTATGCACAGCAGCACCACTTAGCAAGCCTCTGCCTTCACTCTGTTACAGTGATGTTTGAGAAGAAAAACAGAGCCCCACTTTCCTGATTTTATTAGTGCAATTTATACTTTAGGCAGCTACTTCAGACCATAAATGCTATAACATGGAGACAGTACTCATTTCCAGTTGTTGAATTTATGATGAATGATTTATTTATAATGCTGGATAATACATTTTTAATAGTAAAACCATATTGCTTGCAGTGCTTTACGTTATCTTCTTTATCAACATAAAGTGCTCGATCCAGCAGGGAACATCACAAAAATTTGTGACAGCATAATCCTATATATCGTATTAATCATTAGGGTTAGGGCTAGGGTTAGGGTTAAGCATAATCCCATATATCGTATTAATCATTCTGTACTTTACAGGGTTAGGGTTAGGGTTAAGCATAATCCCATATATCGTATTAATCATTCTGTACTTTACACATAGCAGACATGCTATGGATCATAGAGTCTTCTGTAATGGAAGGCTATAAAGACAAAAAGACCAAAAAGAAAGCATTTTATTCCACAATACTAATACTATTGAATGAGGAGGGCATTTGTCTCCAGTAGAAACTGTTCTAGTGGCCATGTTAATACTGAATGAAATTATTTGTTAATATAGTCCTATAAAAACCTCAACATAATTATTTTGAAACTACTATAGTAAACAAGAAAGGACCAGGCATAAGCAATGTCCTGTAGTCACTGCCTGATGTCGACTGGAAGGCATAAACCTAGAAACAGTCCTTACAAGGAACTGTTGAAATGGGGAGGCAAGGATTATTGTCATGAAGTTGGTTCTCCATGGATTATACTGTAGGTGGGAAATAGCTAATCACAAATGAAAGCTGGGCATCATAAAGACAGGAAAGACCTTCCACCATTAAGTAACATGCATACCCACCTCTCTATATTTTGATGAAACAGCAATTTGAGAAACTCTTTCTTGGCAATAGAAATAAGTCTTCCATATAATTGAAGCCTAGAGTGTAAAAGCTATAAAATTTGAAGGTGCTAAAATTATACTACCAGTAATGTTTTTAGTGCAAATATTTATACTTATTAGTATTCAGTGTTTCTTGTATAAACATTTTATATGTTTTCACACAAATTGGATAGTTTAGCATTTTCAATCAACCTATATAACAGGCAAAACCTTCAATCTCAGATAATGTAACCTGACTTAACCAACATTAAAAGAACCAACCTGGATGACTCAGATGTGCTTGGCAGAATAGGAATTTGAATATTTCTTGACTTCAGTGTTAGCCCATCTACCTTTCTATTTATTCTGCACATTTCTTACCTGTTTAAATTTCAATATGTCCGAGAAAGAAGAAAGCATGTTTAATAATAAAAAGGTAACAAAAATTAGAAAATTCACTTTAGCATGAATTTCCTTGTAAACTCCTTATCAACATTAATAGATTTAGGATGAGAAGAGTATGTATTGTGTGAGTTCAGACAAAACTGAGCCCTGATAAGTGGCCATGAAATAACCAGTTATTTCTCTCTCAGAAGAAAATATCTGCGCCGGAAAGCAGTGTCTGTGAGACATATATTTTTTGTATTCTTTCTTGATCTTTCTCTCCTGAACCAATATCATTGTTAATTGGTTTTGCTAGCATTCTTTCCACAGGATTAGAAAGTTTAAGTTGCAGAATCAAATTCAAAAGCTAGGGGCTGGTTGATCCTGAATTTCCTGAGAAACCACCACACTGCTTTCCAAAGTGGTTGCACAAGTTTGCATTCCCACCAGCAATGGATGAGCCTTACAGAATTAGCTAGTACGCATTCTCTAAGGAGAACAGGCAAAAAGACTTCTTTTCCAGAGATGCCAGAGAAAGAACCAATACTCCAGCAAGGTAATGGAAGCCACTATTGGAATTTCATTTTTGGTAAGTGATGGACACTGAGTTTGCTAAATGGCTAAAACTCACAATTGACCTTGTTGCTTTTAAAAGATGAGAGAACCTAGAAAGATGGATAATATAAGAATTTATAGTCAGTTGTAAACAGAAGTTTTTCTCCAACCTGCCAGTTCCCAAATATTACTCAGAGGCTTAATATTACTTACAAATGTTTAGCTGATGGCCTAGGCTTATTACTAATTAGCTGTTACTTTTAAATTAACCCATTTCCATTAAACTATGTATTGCCACATGGCCATGGTTTCACCTCATTTTTTACATGTTTTGCTACCTCCGTGACTGGTTGGCATCTCCTCAACTCTGCCCTTCTTCTCCTGCATCTCTGCTTGGATTTCTTGCCAGGGTCTAACCGCAGGCCAAATAGCTTTAAAACAATAACAATACTAGGAAGCTGACATTATCACAATCCACACAACTTTCTCAACTTTTATCAGTTTTATATCCTCAAGTCATGAATGCTTATATATGATATGTAGCTTTAGCCCACAAAAAGTCATGATCTTGTGCAGGCTCATGTTGCCCCTTTCACAATTTATGTAGGATTGGGAGAGAAAGGAAAAAGGCTAGAGACAGTCATGGATTAAGAAAATAATGTAAAAATAATTAAATGAGGTCCTTGAGAAAGGAATAGAGTAATGAAAAATTAAAATAAGACACGTACAGATGGAAAATACAGAGAGAGTCTGGATTACGTGCATTGTTGTATTTTCTTTGAAGTTCTTGACTGTTAAGGTGCTATCTGCTCAGAGACATTTAATTGTGGGAGCTACTAAGTTAAGTCAAAATATATATTTTAAAGGTAGCTTGAGTTTAAAATTTGGGTCTAAGGATATGTTACTTTGGAAAAGAGATTCTGTGATATTTTCCAATCCAGAGGAGGATGGTTCTGTGGAGCCCATTTGTGTAGCATGCTGCAGGTGATACTGATTAGCACACATACACTGTGGATGATTGATGGAACCTGGAAACAACTAAGTGGTAATGCTCCCCAGTAGGGACAAGACAATGGCATTCAAATGTTTACTGTATAATAGTTGGTGATAAAGTCCATATCAGGTAGAATTAGCTTGTTTGGTTACTCTCTTCTCAGCCAGTACAGTATGATTAGTTTACTATCAATGTTTGCTTTGCCAACAATTTTATAGTTATAATATAAGCACAGATTTATAGTATAATAAAGATCTGTATGACTTATTGTCTAATATTTTAAAAGGCCTAAAAACTGAAAAGATCTGATTCTGACCAAACCTAAAAATGTTTTTAATAAGGAAGAAAGAGTATACCAGCAGCAACCCATGTGTGGAACAGTGGCCATCGCTCAGAGATAGTGAGGATGACTTGATAATTCACACAAATTAACTTAAGAACCAGATATTTGAATATTCTTATAGTCCGTTTCATTACCTTGCTGACAATGTCTCCATCATATTTACAAGTTTTTGTCTTTGATCTTAAGAGTCCTCATTTAAAAAAACCCACATTTTTGGTAAAGCTATTAATGAAGTAACAGAAATATGGTCTTTGCTTGAACACAGCATGTTTTTACATCTCCAGAAAATCCTGCCAAGAACAATGGAGAAAAGCCTGGATGAGAGTGCAGCCCCAGAGTTTGCACAGGTGTAGAAGAAGGTCATAAAATACACAGCTAATTGGTTCTTTAACAGCACAGTGAGACACGGTACTGAAGTAGTCCTTATTGGGCACAGTCCTAAAAAAAAAAAAAAAAACTGCTTTCAGTGACGTACGTAAGAATTAAGTAACATGATCCTCAAATCTGGAAGTGCCCGGAAGCCAAAAGGGAAAGAGTATATATGTGGCCATGCCATCAGCTGGTGAAGTGAAGAGCTCAGAACTCATGGTTTTAAACTGGTTCAGATCCAACAGCATAAAATTTAACGGTCTCTAGAAGTTTAGTTTAAACTTCATGAACCTCAAATGTAAATCAAGGAGAATACATTATAGTGATCTGCGAAATTGCCTTAGGGAATGCTGTGTGAGTGTATGTTAAGCACAGGACCAGAATGACATTCTGTCAGGAAATGGTGGGGATCTGTTTTGTGTCCGTAATCATGAGGTTGCGAGTCATATTCTAAACTGGTTGTGCCACGTCCGGATTGATGAGGTCAGGTGCCGGCCTCAGACAGGCTGATAAAAAGTTTGACATGAGAACAAAGGAAAGAGGGAATGGTTGAGACGATGCTACAGAACCAAGTTTCTGAAACATAACTTTTTGATTGATATACATAAAAAATGACTAAATTGATTACTTGAAGAAAAAAGGATAACTGCATCCTACATCAGCTGTGTAGGCAGACCTTGAAAAAGGGTTAATGATACCAAATATTGAATAAGAAGGCTGGGACTTCTAAAACATTCTGAATAAAGTTTTAAATGTTAATTTACAATGATTTAGTTTCTGTAACTGCAGTCATATCATTTGTTTAAACAAAGAATAAAGAAAATGAGCATTTTCATTTCTAAAACATTATGAGAGCTAGAGTTATAACTCAGTGTTAAATTTTTACCTCACATGTACAAAGCCACGCATTTGGTTCTCTCAGTCCTCCCCCATCTCCTTTTGTGGCCAACCCCCAATCCACTCCTCCTCCATTTCTATTAAGGAAAGACCAGGCCTCCCGTGAATATTAACAAAATATTGTTTACTGAGTTGTAGTAAGTATGCACCTCCCATATAATATACTAGCAGATATTAAACACTTGTTCACCTTTAAAGCATGCAGGGAAGAAACTGGTTGAGGAATTCTTAGCGAACTATGGAATATAACATACATATAATATACAGTCCTTTCACTCAACATGATCTACAAAATGACAACCTTGTTACTTTTAGACAGCAAAAAGAAATAAAAATTTGCAAGACCCAACTCTGGAGCCATAATCTGTATTTCATCTAGACTCTAGAGAATTCATAAGTACATAAAATGTTAAGCACTTACTTGCTATATCTTCATATTTACACAATTAACAATTTTTAAATTGTACTTTTGGATATAATATATATGACAGAGATTACCACACAAAGAAAAAAACTGAACAGCTGTGTTGGTATCTTTCCTATTTTTCTTCCCTGGATACTCCTTCTAAGAAAAATTTCAGGTCATGTCTAGATACCAAATGATATGAGCATGCTTATTAGGCTAAAAAACAAGGAATCCAAAACCTTAAACATCAAATCAACACAACAAGCAGACGGAAAACATTCAGTTTTAAGTTCAGTTGTAAGTCCATTTTAGAAGATGGCATGTAACATAATCAATTAGTTTGTAGCCTGTCGCTAGGCAAAAACAAAAAATCAAAAAAAAAAAACTGTAAACCTTCATTGGATGAGCTGTCATGTGCAACTGTAGTTATTGGGAGTAATTTCTAGTTATTTTCGTGTACCCCTGGTAAATCACTAGAGAAATTTATCATGTAGTCTGCTGATGTACAGCTGTCACAAGTCATTTTCAGACGTGCTGGAATAACCACTGACCAGCACTGTCGAAGAATGTAATCAATCTTAGAATTGGACAGTAGATCACTGTCTTTGGTTCATGTGAATATTTATCTTAGGATGTGTACTCTAGAACACTTAACTTAAATGCAAACTCCCCCTGAAATTTATACCAACAACTGGTAATGAAATGTCAGAGAAAATAGAGGATGTTGCTGGGTTTGGGATCTGAGATTGGAACCGTTCTTCCCATGATGTTATTCGAGCTGTTTTTTTATTAAGTGTTACAGTATATTTTGTTCAGTCTCACCCAGAAAGTCATCAATCCTCCCCTTAGCATCTAAGCTGCCTGGAAGTGTAGTTCAGGCACATTCCTAAACCTTTAGAAACTCTGATCGAATTCTTTTTCGTTTTGTCATGATCTATACCCAAGAATGCTGATCACTGTCACGATGAAGATTCCCAGAAGGCCCCTCCTGGATTCAGAGACACATTCTACACAATGTGAGATCATTTAACGAAAACAGCAGTGCTCGAATGTGGAGAAACAGCAGTGCTCGAATGTGGAGCTCATTTCCACTCCTCCATCACCCACAAGTCTTGCTTACCCACTTTTCTCTCCCTCAATGTTCTTTGACTACTGTTTTTGTTTTTTTTTTCCTCTCAAACAATCAATGTTGATGGGTCAATAGAAACTGAGTCTTTTATTTTAGAGTTCGCAGCCTCCTAAATGTATCTCATTTCTCTAAAAATCACCAAAAATGACTAGCTTTTGCTCATAATTCTATTACACTCCACACTGTTTACTAGACAATACATTTGAATAATTTCGGCAATATGTAAGTAATTTTCAATCATCAAGTACATAAATTTTGCCCCATATTGCATATATGTTGCTATTATAAAAAATCTGAGCTCTTTGGAAAAGATTGCCTATAATGGAAACAATTTTCATGGAATAGGGAGGATTTTTTTCAAAGTATACTAAGACAATTTACCTTTTAGTGTGTCCTGCCTGTGCTTATGTATAGATACAACCAGCATATAATGTGCCCACTGCCTTGGTGGGAACCATATAATAAGATGCAATCATCTATACGTCTATGACTTGGAGCCACAAAGAAGTGAGAATGTCTTCTGTGATGCACGACCTAAGACATATGGCTTACTCTAGAGACCTTGTTTCATTTCCTGTTATGGCGATGAGGTCTCCCTTACAGAACATTTATCAGGATTAATTAAGAAAAAAAATCTATTAAAATGTCAATGTGATGCTTGCCTGGTTAAATGACTCAATAAAATTTATATTCATTGTTATTTAGATACATTAGAAACAAAAGCATTTTTATACACTCCTATCAAATCAGCTCTGCATTTTTCTATGAACGGTTTTGGTCAGTGGGTTCAAATAATAGATTATTTGATGATTAAAAAGAGACTGCCCAGGAAAAATGGGAAGATTTCTTCCAGAAGCAGCAAAATGTCCTGCTGGTATAAAATTAACGCTTAAGATTCACATGCTTCAGTCTTCAAATGAATGACATCCTGGGAATATATATATAAAGCAAACAAGTTTTATTGGACACTTGTACATATGAGTTTTATTTCTAAAATAAAATTTTATTTCTAAAATTTAGCTTTCAAAAGTTTTTTTTCTTTAAAATGAGAACTTATATAAGTTTTTAATGGTTAGTGAACAGAAGGCAGACAGACACATGGACATCTAATCACTGGCAAAAAGCCCTTTTTGTCATAGCATCATGGAGGCTTAAATACCCAGCAGTTAAGTGGGCCAACAGGTAAAAACCCCATCCTTTGAGCTTCAAGGCACAGCTTTTAGTAACTCCAATCAGAAGGCTCTAGCAGGGAAGAACAGCTGAAGGCCAGGACTTCAATTGGTCCCAACACAGAGGTACTTAGAATCCATGTCCAAATAATTAGTGTTTTGACTAGGTTTATTTTCCATTCTCATTTGGCCTTGGAATGATTTTGGTTTCTTTTATTATATTTTGTTTGCATCTCATGTACTTAAACAATTTGCTTTAATTGTTCATTTTGTTTAAGCATGAAATAATGGTTGTTGGTTAAAATATTTCTTTCCGATGTCTGACTTTTGTACCACTATTTTTCAGTGACTAGTTTAGGGCATAATATAAATCTAGCTAAACCTATTTTTATTCTACTTCTAATAAGTTTTGAAAGCTATGACTTATAGTATTTTCATAAATAATAATCAGTTATTAGAGGAATTTAAATTTGGTTAGTTTTAGTTTGCTTGTTTCTTTTTCCTTGTCTTCCTCAACTTTCTC
>NC_022025.1:11038343-11047020 GCF_000317375.1 Microtus ochrogaster | reverse complement strand
TTTGGTAGAATTGCCATTTTTACTATGTTGATCCTCCCAATCCAAGAGCAAGGGAGATCCTTCCATTTTCTAGTGTCCTCTTCAATTTCTTTCTTCAAAGCCTTAAAGGTCTTGTCAAATAGCCACAAAGTCTTGTCTAACTTGACAGTCATTGAGAGCCTCTGCCACAGTGTTTCAGAGTTGAATGTTGAGAGAGCCATCTTGTAGTCTGTATTGGAGGAGGAGGATGAGATAATTACAACATCTCTATACTTTCACGAAGAAGCAGGAATGCTGGGATGTTCTAACTAGGCTATTTTCTTTAAGTCTAGTCACGTTTCAGGTGCAATATAGAAGTTCAGGCAGTAGTACATTTTGTGATACTCTTCTCAGTAGAGTTTCAAAAAAAACTACAACATTGCTTTATCATACCTTAAAGAAAGGCCATCATGAAGTACATGTAGTAATGTAACATCTGAATTCTTCCAATTAATTGTGAGATCCACCAGCTTCATGGAGTTTCTAAGCTCACATTAGAATTGGAATGATCAAGAATATATCAGCAGATTGTTTGGTCGACAAGGTGTCTTTTTAAATTAAATACTAGAGCCATATTTTTAAAGTCATGGGCACACTTATGTAACCTATGCTTGCCTCAAGATCACTATATAACTCGGAACGACCTTGCACTTGTGATCCTCCTCCCTCCGTTTCCTCTAGTGCTGGAATTACATACATATACTACCATGTCTTGCTCTATGAGGTACTGGGGATCAACCTTGAACCTTTGTATATGATAGACAAGCACTGTATTAATTGAGCCACATCTCTAAATGTATGTGTGTGTTTTAAAGAAAAGAATTACAGTCAGCTAAAAGAAAATCAAGATTCAATTCCACTCAGGACAAGCAACTTCCGAGAGCTTCCAGGACAAATGGGGTCTAGAAAGACTTGCCTCATCTAGGAAGACCAGAATTACTTTGATGGGGCTTAAGGTCAATCCCTCAGATAACTAGTTTAGACTGGGTTTATGTACTTTGTCTTCTGTTAAAAAGTAAGTGCCTTCATTAACGTGTTTATTCAATTAAGGAGAAAAATTGCATTGACTACTTACCAAGTAACCATCAACCTATTAAGTACTAGAAATTCTAAAAAGAAGTGAAACACCATTCTTTACATATTGAGTTCACAGCTTTGGGAGAAAGCAGGCATGTAAACAAACAAAGTAAACAGTAGGTCTGACAATAGCGTCCCACTCAGCTAATCCTTAAATTAATATCCCATGAAAGGCACTTCATCCAGACTGTTAGGGCAGGGAATTTTCATGGAAAGGATCTGAATCTGAGCCTTACAGAATTAGCTAGTACGCATTCTCTAAGGAGAACAGGCAAAAAGACTTCTTTTCCAGAGATGCCAGAGAAAGAACCAATACTCCAGCAAGGTAATGGAAGCCACTATTGGAATTTCATTTTTGGTAAGTGATGGACACTGAGTTTGCTAAATGGCTAAAACTCACAATTGACCTTGTTGCTTTTAAAAGATGAGAGAACCTAGAAAGATGGATAATATAAGAATTTATAGTCAGTTGTAAACAGAAGTTTTTCTCCAACCTGCCAGTTCCCAAATATTACTCAGAGGCTTAATATTACTTACAAATGTTTAGCTGATGGCCTAGGCTTATTACTAATTAGCTGTTACTTTTAAATTAACCCATTTCCATTAAACTATGTATTGCCACATGGCCATGGTTTCACCTCATTTTTTACATGTTTTGCTACCTCCGTGACTGGTTGGCATCTCCTCAACTCTGCCCTTCTTCTCCTGCATCTCTGCTTGGATTTCTTGCCAGGGTCTAACCGCAGGCCAAATAGCTTTAAAACAATAACAATACTAGGAAGCTGACATTATCACAATCCACACAACTTTCTCAACTTTTATCAGTTTTATATCCTCAAGTCATGAATGCTTATATATGATATGTAGCTTTAGCCCACAAAAAGTCATGATCTTGTGCAGGCTCATGTTGCCCCTTTCACAATTTATGTAGGATTGGGAGAGAAAGGAAAAAGGCTAGAGACAGTCATGGATTAAGAAAATAATGTAAAAATAATTAAATGAGGTCCTTGAGAAAGGAATAGAGTAATGAAAAATTAAAATAAGACACGTACAGATGGAAAATACAGAGAGAGTCTGGATTACGTGCATTGTTGTATTTTCTTTGAAGTTCTTGACTGTTAAGGTGCTATCTGCTCAGAGACATTTAATTGTGGGAGCTACTAAGTTAAGTCAAAATATATATTTTAAAGGTAGCTTGAGTTTAAAATTTGGGTCTAAGGATATGTTACTTTGGAAAAGAGATTCTGTGATATTTTCCAATCCAGAGGAGGATGGTTCTGTGGAGCCCATTTGTGTAGCATGCTGCAGGTGATACTGATTAGCACACATACACTGTGGATGATTGATGGAACCTGGAAACAACTAAGTGGTAATGCTCCCCAGTAGGGACAAGACAATGGCATTCAAATGTTTACTGTATAATAGTTGGTGATAAAGTCCATATCAGGTAGAATTAGCTTGTTTGGTTACTCTCTTCTCAGCCAGTACAGTATGATTAGTTTACTATCAATGTTTGCTTTGCCAACAATTTTATAGTTATAATATAAGCACAGATTTATAGTATAATAAAGATCTGTATGACTTATTGTCTAATATTTTAAAAGGCCTAAAAACTGAAAAGATCTGATTCTGACCAAACCTAAAAATGTTTTTAATAAGGAAGAAAGAGTATACCAGCAGCAACCCATGTGTGGAACAGTGGCCATCGCTCAGAGATAGTGAGGATGACTTGATAATTCACACAAATTAACTTAAGAACCAGATATTTGAATATTCTTATAGTCCGTTTCATTACCTTGCTGACAATGTCTCCATCATATTTACAAGTTTTTGTCTTTGATCTTAAGAGTCCTCATTTAAAAAAACCCACATTTTTGGTAAAGCTATTAATGAAGTAACAGAAATATGGTCTTTGCTTGAACACAGCATGTTTTTACATCTCCAGAAAATCCTGCCAAGAACAATGGAGAAAAGCCTGGATGAGAGTGCAGCCCCAGAGTTTGCACAGGTGTAGAAGAAGGTCATAAAATACACAGCTAATTGGTTCTTTAACAGCACAGTGAGACACGGTACTGAAGTAGTCCTTATTGGGCACAGTCCTAAAAAAAAAAAAAAAAACTGCTTTCAGTGACGTACGTAAGAATTAAGTAACATGATCCTCAAATCTGGAAGTGCCCGGAAGCCAAAAGGGAAAGAGTATATATGTGGCCATGCCATCAGCTGGTGAAGTGAAGAGCTCAGAACTCATGGTTTTAAACTGGTTCAGATCCAACAGCATAAAATTTAACGGTCTCTAGAAGTTTAGTTTAAACTTCATGAACCTCAAATGTAAATCAAGGAGAATACATTATAGTGATCTGCGAAATTGCCTTAGGGAATGCTGTGTGAGTGTATGTTAAGCACAGGACCAGAATGACATTCTGTCAGGAAATGGTGGGGATCTGTTTTGTGTCCGTAATCATGAGGTTGCGAGTCATATTCTAAACTGGTTGTGCCACGTCCGGATTGATGAGGTCAGGTGCCGGCCTCAGACAGGCTGATAAAAAGTTTGACATGAGAACAAAGGAAAGAGGGAATGGTTGAGACGATGCTACAGAACCAAGTTTCTGAAACATAACTTTTTGATTGATATACATAAAAAATGACTAAATTGATTACTTGAAGAAAAAAGGATAACTGCATCCTACATCAGCTGTGTAGGCAGACCTTGAAAAAGGGTTAATGATACCAAATATTGAATAAGAAGGCTGGGACTTCTAAAACATTCTGAATAAAGTTTTAAATGTTAATTTACAATGATTTAGTTTCTGTAACTGCAGTCATATCATTTGTTTAAACAAAGAATAAAGAAAATGAGCATTTTCATTTCTAAAACATTATGAGAGCTAGAGTTATAACTCAGTGTTAAATTTTTACCTCACATGTACAAAGCCACGCATTTGGTTCTCTCAGTCCTCCCCCATCTCCTTTTGTGGCCAACCCCCAATCCACTCCTCCTCCATTTCTATTAAGGAAAGACCAGGCCTCCCGTGAATATTAACAAAATATTGTTTACTGAGTTGTAGTAAGTATGCACCTCCCATATAATATACTAGCAGATATTAAACACTTGTTCACCTTTAAAGCATGCAGGGAAGAAACTGGTTGAGGAATTCTTAGCGAACTATGGAATATAACATACATATAATATACAGTCCTTTCACTCAACATGATCTACAAAATGACAACCTTGTTACTTTTAGACAGCAAAAAGAAATAAAAATTTGCAAGACCCAACTCTGGAGCCATAATCTGTATTTCATCTAGACTCTAGAGAATTCATAAGTACATAAAATGTTAAGCACTTACTTGCTATATCTTCATATTTACACAATTAACAATTTTTAAATTGTACTTTTGGATATAATATATATGACAGAGATTACCACACAAAGAAAAAAACTGAACAGCTGTGTTGGTATCTTTCCTATTTTTCTTCCCTGGATACTCCTTCTAAGAAAAATTTCAGGTCATGTCTAGATACCAAATGATATGAGCATGCTTATTAGGCTAAAAAACAAGGAATCCAAAACCTTAAACATCAAATCAACACAACAAGCAGACGGAAAACATTCAGTTTTAAGTTCAGTTGTAAGTCCATTTTAGAAGATGGCATGTAACATAATCAATTAGTTTGTAGCCTGTCGCTAGGCAAAAACAAAAAATCAAAAAAAAAAAACTGTAAACCTTCATTGGATGAGCTGTCATGTGCAACTGTAGTTATTGGGAGTAATTTCTAGTTATTTTCGTGTACCCCTGGTAAATCACTAGAGAAATTTATCATGTAGTCTGCTGATGTACAGCTGTCACAAGTCATTTTCAGACGTGCTGGAATAACCACTGACCAGCACTGTCGAAGAATGTAATCAATCTTAGAATTGGACAGTAGATCACTGTCTTTGGTTCATGTGAATATTTATCTTAGGATGTGTACTCTAGAACACTTAACTTAAATGCAAACTCCCCCTGAAATTTATACCAACAACTGGTAATGAAATGTCAGAGAAAATAGAGGATGTTGCTGGGTTTGGGATCTGAGATTGGAACCGTTCTTCCCATGATGTTATTCGAGCTGTTTTTTTATTAAGTGTTACAGTATATTTTGTTCAGTCTCACCCAGAAAGTCATCAATCCTCCCCTTAGCATCTAAGCTGCCTGGAAGTGTAGTTCAGGCACATTCCTAAACCTTTAGAAACTCTGATCGAATTCTTTTTCGTTTTGTCATGATCTATACCCAAGAATGCTGATCACTGTCACGATGAAGATTCCCAGAAGGCCCCTCCTGGATTCAGAGACACATTCTACACAATGTGAGATCATTTAACGAAAACAGCAGTGCTCGAATGTGGAGAAACAGCAGTGCTCGAATGTGGAGCTCATTTCCACTCCTCCATCACCCACAAGTCTTGCTTACCCACTTTTCTCTCCCTCAATGTTCTTTGACTACTGTTTTTGTTTTTTTTTTCCTCTCAAACAATCAATGTTGATGGGTCAATAGAAACTGAGTCTTTTATTTTAGAGTTCGCAGCCTCCTAAATGTATCTCATTTCTCTAAAAATCACCAAAAATGACTAGCTTTTGCTCATAATTCTATTACACTCCACACTGTTTACTAGACAATACATTTGAATAATTTCGGCAATATGTAAGTAATTTTCAATCATCAAGTACATAAATTTTGCCCCATATTGCATATATGTTGCTATTATAAAAAATCTGAGCTCTTTGGAAAAGATTGCCTATAATGGAAACAATTTTCATGGAATAGGGAGGATTTTTTTCAAAGTATACTAAGACAATTTACCTTTTAGTGTGTCCTGCCTGTGCTTATGTATAGATACAACCAGCATATAATGTGCCCACTGCCTTGGTGGGAACCATATAATAAGATGCAATCATCTATACGTCTATGACTTGGAGCCACAAAGAAGTGAGAATGTCTTCTGTGATGCACGACCTAAGACATATGGCTTACTCTAGAGACCTTGTTTCATTTCCTGTTATGGCGATGAGGTCTCCCTTACAGAACATTTATCAGGATTAATTAAGAAAAAAAATCTATTAAAATGTCAATGTGATGCTTGCCTGGTTAAATGACTCAATAAAATTTATATTCATTGTTATTTAGATACATTAGAAACAAAAGCATTTTTATACACTCCTATCAAATCAGCTCTGCATTTTTCTATGAACGGTTTTGGTCAGTGGGTTCAAATAATAGATTATTTGATGATTAAAAAGAGACTGCCCAGGAAAAATGGGAAGATTTCTTCCAGAAGCAGCAAAATGTCCTGCTGGTATAAAATTAACGCTTAAGATTCACATGCTTCAGTCTTCAAATGAATGACATCCTGGGAATATATATATAAAGCAAACAAGTTTTATTGGACACTTGTACATATGAGTTTTATTTCTAAAATAAAATTTTATTTCTAAAATTTAGCTTTCAAAAGTTTTTTTTCTTTAAAATGAGAACTTATATAAGTTTTTAATGGTTAGTGAACAGAAGGCAGACAGACACATGGACATCTAATCACTGGCAAAAAGCCCTTTTTGTCATAGCATCATGGAGGCTTAAATACCCAGCAGTTAAGTGGGCCAACAGGTAAAAACCCCATCCTTTGAGCTTCAAGGCACAGCTTTTAGTAACTCCAATCAGAAGGCTCTAGCAGGGAAGAACAGCTGAAGGCCAGGACTTCAATTGGTCCCAACACAGAGGTACTTAGAATCCATGTCCAAATAATTAGTGTTTTGACTAGGTTTATTTTCCATTCTCATTTGGCCTTGGAATGATTTTGGTTTCTTTTATTATATTTTGTTTGCATCTCATGTACTTAAACAATTTGCTTTAATTGTTCATTTTGTTTAAGCATGAAATAATGGTTGTTGGTTAAAATATTTCTTTCCGATGTCTGACTTTTGTACCACTATTTTTCAGTGACTAGTTTAGGGCATAATATAAATCTAGCTAAACCTATTTTTATTCTACTTCTAATAAGTTTTGAAAGCTATGACTTATAGTATTTTCATAAATAATAATCAGTTATTAGAGGAATTTAAATTTGGTTAGTTTTAGTTTGCTTGTTTCTTTTTCCTTGTCTTCCTCAACTTTCTCCTCCTCTTCCTTCTCCCCCTTTTCCTCCTCTTCTTCTTCATGTTTTTTTCTCTTGTTTTTTTTTTTTTCAGGCCTAATTACAAGACTATCCCTTGGAGGAAGGGCTAACATCACACTTGTCACACACTAAGAATTAGAAATAAATTACTGAGGGCTAACCAAAATACTTGACTTGGCAAAATGACAAGCAGCTTGATTTTTAACAGTGTATGAAGTCATGGAATCTACAAGATAGTTTTTGCTATTCGTACCGAAGAGTTTACTTTTGTTGAGACTCTCCTAGAGTAGAGTACTACGACGCTGAAATAAAGATTACACTTGCATGGACTAGCAATGTAGCTCCTCTGAACACTGCCTGCACAGACTGCAAAACCTCTGATGCTCAGGAGCACATTAAATGAATGTGGTCTTGAGGGACTCTAAGCACTGAACTCAGAAAATGGACAGCAAGAGGTTTTTAGCTGTTTATGCTGAGGAGAGGTTGGCTATAAAATGAGACCACGTTTCAAGAAACAAAGAAAGAGAGAAATAGAGAGGGACACACACACACAACACACACACACACACACACACACACAGAGAGAGAGAGAGAGAGAGAGAGAGAGAGAGAGAGAGAGAGAGAGAGCAGTCCCTGTAGACCACGTTAGAATTAGAGACACTTCTACTTCCCTTCTGTCAACTTGTCAACTCCTTAAAGGAAGAAGCCTTCCACTTGCCCACGACTTCCTGCAATAGATCATGCAAAAGCAAAATCAGAAAATGAATTTTGCCTTTGAAATGAGTGAATAATAAATTCCAAAGACACAATGTAATTAAATTAGTTCTTTCCAGTGTATCATTTCATGTGATAAAATAACCCTTACTTTATAGACTGGTGGGAACCTCATGAGAACAACAACAACAACAAAAAAATGATTAACAATGGTCACTTTAACAGCAGAATTCAAAGGAGACCAAATTGCATTTTGTTGTTTCTGTATTAACTGTGCACTCAGAGGAATTAAATTTAAAGTAAAGGCATACTATAAAAACTCCCAGATACATTGTTCTTTATCATAAAAAAATGATACAATTGTTTCAGACCTTTGGCTCTGCTTTTCATTTTAAGTTTTATTGTGTTTTAAAATGTGTCAACCACAGACAAAGCAATCACTCAATAGAGAATACTATCCTTAGAATTATCTAAGAGGGAATTGCTACACTAAGCAGTGGGAACTGCCCTGTGAAGAATAACTGTGGAATTTGCAATCTGCCCAAAACACTTTTTTTCAGTGTCAGAGAAATTATAGCAGAAAAATTTTGAAATCATGTAAGTGAATTCATTGCTTAGAAAATGGAGAAGAGTTAATAAAGCACAAAGAGTTAATAAAGATGAGAAGGGAAGGGAACTGCTACAAAATAGTCACCAGCACTCAAAGGCCACTGACA
>NC_022025.1:11035797-11038243 GCF_000317375.1 Microtus ochrogaster | reverse complement strand
ACTGACAACCAAGCAGAGTATCCCACCGTGAGTACAATACCTACAGTGATTCACTAACTAACTTTCTCAATTAAGTAAGAAATCTAGGTTATAATATGGTGAGTTCTACTTCCAAATGAAAAGGAAAAAAAAATACCTGAAATCTTTGTCTTACTTCGTTCCAGCTGTAGCTTATGTGTTGAATACTCACCCCGTCACTCCACAGAAATTCTATCTCGTTCTTTCTGCTGAGATTCTGGTCTGTGTCTCCATTCTCTTACTAGATACTTCAACTCAAGTTTTCTGCTAAAATCATTGCTCAGCTTTTCTAAACTGTGCCTCTCTTTTCCACATGTATCCCTGATTTTTCTGATATGTTCCTTTAGTTAATAGTGTCCTCATCAACTCTTTCAACTGTTTCATTCAATAAATTTTGTTAGTACTGATCTCTGTATGTTGTCTCAGCACACAGACACTGACTGAACCCAAATGCAGTAGGTACTTATATGAGAAATATTTCTCATATTTTATCTCTATTCTCTGCAATTCTGTCACTGACTTTATTTATTAATGACTTCTGTCATCTAACTTTGCTCCAATAGCCTTGCTCCATGCTAATATATCCTTTTGATATTAGACTTGAGCAATGTGCTAAGTTATAAATCTAATGGTTAAAGTCCTCAACATGAGAAAATCATTAGATTGTCAGCTTTATGCTTATACCTAGAGTCCCTCAAAAATTCTGTGTTAAATATAAAGCTTCCAGGAACCAAGACCCATGAGTCAAATCTACTAGAGTCCTTGCAAATCACAACTAGTAACATTTTGGAGCAAACATAAATGAAAAAGGTAAAGTACTGTTTATAAACTATTGAGGTTTTGTAAAAGGAGACTGCACCTTGGTTTCCCAGGTGCCCAGGCCCAAATAATCACACAGAAACTATGTTGATTAAGATATTGTTTGGCCTGTTGCTCAGGCTTTTTACTAACTAACTCTTACATGATGATGTTGGATGTCATTCTGTCTTTGTGTTGTTTTTATTGGTTAATGAATAAAGCTTTTTAGACCAGCGGCTTAACAGAGTAAATCCAGGCAGGAAATCTAAAAAGAGATAGAGAGAGAAAGTAGGCGGAGTCAAGGAGATGCCATGTAGCTGCCTAAGGAGAAACATGCTGCCAAAACCTTTGCGGTAATCCAGAGCCTCATGGACACACACAGATTAATAAAAATAGCTTGATTTAAGATAGAAGAGCTAGGTAGGAATACACCTAAGCTATTGGCCAAACAATGTTACAATTAATATAGTTTCTGTGTGATTATCCAGGTCTGGATGACTGGGAAACAAGAGTGCAGTACTAGTCTACAAGGTCTTTCTGATATGTTTTTCCCACTCTCCACTGTCACTTTAAAGATAGCTGAACAGAATTTTCCTCTCGCAGACACCAAGACTTGCAGCTCATCATCTGGTTTCCCCTATGCTTCCCCGTCATTCATGACCCAAGCCTGTTTTTGATGAATCTTTTTATATTTCTTCTCCAGACCCTTTGACATTCTTGGAAAACTACAACTTATTCTCCAAACCTCATTCAAATATTACTATCATGATAGACTCCTAGTGTTCCCAGGATTCTTTTGTTTTAAACTTTGTGTTTGTATGTATATGTGTGTGTATGTGCATTTCTGATGTGCACACGTACCATGGTTCATATGTGGATGTCAGGGGACAATCTCTATCTTAATTGAAACATATTTCTTGTTGGTAACCATCATATATGTCAAGATAACTGCCCAGTGATCTTCCAAGAATTTTCTAGGCACCGTCTCCAACTTCCCGTAGGAACCCTGGGATAACAGCTGTACACTGATGCACCAGCATACAATGGGTTTTTAGATCTGACCTCTACTCTTCATGCTTGCCTGGTACATGCCTTATTCATTGAGCAATCTCTCTAGAACCCTGCTTTCCAGATTCTGATAATGCATTCACATCACCAATTATCTTATGAACAGAGATCCGTATGCAGTCATTTTATAGGCTAATTCCTAAGTAAACATAAAATTCGTATTATGAGTTCATACAGAGACTGTGTCCAGCAGTTTACTTTTAATGAATTTAATTAAATGAATAAAGAAATTAAGTTCTAAAACCAGGCATTCATGACTAAATAAAATCCAGAAATTAGAGTTTCTGTGTGAAAATCATCCCCTTTTGGATAGCATAGAATCGGATAATTTCTTTTGTGCTAACATTGTTGAGAAGTCTTCACATTTGCCTCCGTAAATAGCTGCTTTTTATTTCTCTTCCAGAAACAGCTGAGACTAAAATCGATTTTCCTTGCCTATTTCTACAGTTTTCAAACTCCTAAGCCTATTGAGTTTATAATGTATATTAAACATATATATGTGCTTATATATATACATATGAGAGAGAGAGAGAGAGAGAGAGAGAGAGAGAGAGAGAGAGAG
>NC_022025.1:11029060-11035697 GCF_000317375.1 Microtus ochrogaster | reverse complement strand
GAGAGAGAGAGAGAGCTGTATCACGCACTGTACAGCAGAAAGATAAAGAAAGTAGGTCAGGTTTCTGACCTGTGAATCTTGCATATTTGTATTTTCACACAAAGGCATTGGTAGGCATTTAAAATGTAGACACAGAAAGAGAAATGTGAAATCCCTCTCCGTTTATATATTTTTTCTTTGTTCTCAGAGGAGGTTGATTTTAACAATGTGTTATACACAAGGAAAAAAGTAACCTAAAATTCTGCTTGTCTAGAGTTTTGTATAAAACAATTTCGTATAAATACATGACTTCAGATCCAAGATGTTTTAATTTGCTGTCCCACTGAGCATCGACTAATGAATCACATGAAATACAGCCTACATTCAGAAGTTGTGACTTCTGAATATAATAGGAAATTAGTACAAATATAATTCTGAAATAATAGGAAATATGCAAGAATCAAAATGTAATTAGTCTTATCATTCTGTCAGGTACGTTCATGTCATGTTGTGGCAACATGTCTTTAAATCTTAAACTGCCCTTTTTCCAGGATGGGAAATAATAATGAGTATTATGATTGACAACTTAATAGGCTTAAGAAATGCCTTGAGAATTAATAAAGTTCTCTCTCTCTCTCTCTCTCTCTCTCTCTCTCTCTCTCTCTCTCTCTCTCTCTCTTTCTCTCTCTCTCCTTGGTCTGCAGCTTCCAGAGATTATGAAGATTCTGATCTTCATGGTTTTATATTTTTAGGGATTTATAATAAAAACAGATTATTTTTATGATTTTATATTTTTATGGATTCATAATTAAAACAGATTTTTGTTGTGTGGCCTTGTTTTAGGCTATGTCATTCACTAGCCACTTCTGGCACACCTTTTTTTTTCCACTTAATATTACCCATGAGTGAAAAGCTCTCCTTGGACATGCACATACAACACCATAATGTGGTTTTTTTTTTTCCAAGTACAAGGAATCAGTCAACCACAGCTTAAGTCCTCTGAAACTGAGATCGTAAAAATAGATCTGTCTTTCTTCAGTATTTTCTTGTGGGGCATTTAGTCACACTGGTGAGAAAATAATTATCTTAATCAGGATTTCTATTGCTGAGATTAAACACCGTGACCAAAGGAGCTTGAGGAGTAAAAGGCCCATTTGGCTTCTGCTTTCTCACCACCGTTTATTGCTGAAAGAAATCAGATCAGGAACTCAGGGCAGGAACATGAGGCAGGAGCTGATGCAGAGGCCATGGAAGGGTCCTGCTTACTGTCTTGTCCTCCTTGGCTTGTCCTAGCTGAACCTGGCTTTTTCTTATGGTGGGGAAATGTCCCATGAGCTTTCCTGCACAACCCAATTCACTGATGTTGGATTGCTCATAGTTCCTTGATAAATATTGTTCATAATTTTATTTGTTGAAGCTTATGTACTTTATAACTTCCAAAACCCTTCAGTGGATCCTCTGCACAAATCATATCTTTGTTTTTTGAAAGTGCTTTGCATTTTCATGTTTTTATTACCTTAGATATGCTTGTGGGATTTGGAGATTATGACAGTGACCAGGATTCTAAACCTCAGAATTTGATTTCTAAGTATGTGTGACTTAGGAATGTATTTGCTACAGGCATACTCACACATTTTTTATATGAGCAAAGTATTTCCATTGGTTTAATGTAATGACAGAATTAAAAATACAACACAGAAAAATTTGACAATGATCATATGGATATTTTTCTACATATGTTTTGTGGGGAATGAACAGAGAAATTGAAAAAGCTTCCTACTTATAATGGTATCTAGGATATAGTTTAATTTCCAGAAGTAAAAAAGCAATACATAGTGGAATAATTTCATTGTTCAGAAATACTTTAAACCAAAACATTGACTTATTCCCCCAGATTTAGCCTTCTGTTGAAATTCGGTGAAAGCTATTATCAAACATAATTTTAAAATTATTTAGGATGTCTTTCACATTTGAGTCTAAAGTCTTATAGTGCTATCTAGTGGTCACATTGAGTAATTAAAGGTTACTAGCTTAAATTCTCTCTTACACAAAATACTTGCTTTGTATTTTGAAAATCACTAGCATTGTCTCGATTATCTCCAAAGAGGAGCAATCCTAAAGCCTACATTACTGGTTTATAATGGGTGCTCTATAAACTGTTTTAAATGTCATGTTTCAAGAACCAATGTGTATTATTTTGATCATGATAAAATGATGTTTAAAAATGTAAATAATATGCAAAAAATCTGCTTATAGCAATGTTCAAATAATTATTCACTTCATATTACCACAAAATTTAAAAGCACTGTTTTTCAGGGCATGATGGCACCTACCTACAGTTCCCAGAGCTCAGGAGACAGACAGGAGAGTCATGAGGCCAACCAAGTAAAAGCAGAACTCAAATGACCATGTAATTCTTTTTTTTTAAATAAATATTTATTTATTTATTTATTTATCATGTATACAATATTCTGTCTGTGTGTATATCTGTAGGTTAGAAGAGGGCACCAGACCTCATTACAGATGGTAGTGAGCCACCATGTGGTTGCTGGGAATTGAACTCAGGACCTTTGGAAGAGAAGGCAATGCTCTTAAACCACTGAACCATTTCTCCAGCCCCCCCCCCATGTAATTCTTTTAAAGCATGAATCTTCTGTTCTTAATAAGTGGTAGAGTTTTGATGTTTTCAGAAACTTCCTGGATTTTCACTCAGTTTTATTCCTAGACTATTAGTGCTAAGAAAAATGGGGTTATATCCTAAATCAAGCAATTTTTAGGACAAAAAAAAAGTTCAAATAAATTCTAAGGTTCAAATAAATTTTAAAAAGTTCAAATAAATTCCATCTTGTTATTTATGTGTATTCATCTATGGCCACCTTTTAAAGGATAATGGATATCCTGTCACATGACCTACCTATAGTGGAAAAAAAAGCAGAGAAAAGTAACTGAGTTAGATCCAACTGGGAAAATGTGGCCTTCATTGCCTTCTATTTTGTAAGAACTATATTACATCAACCTTTGTAGAAAATATCAAAGGACAATTAGGAGGAAAACAGCACAATCCCTGAACCTGGAGCCTTTCCTCCACTTTCATGCATGTGTTCAGATTTTAGGATTGATGTGTCAGATGCTGATCTTCCTTTGGACATCTGAAACCAGTCTCTGACTGCATACCTGTACCCACTCACAGAATGATTGTATCCTCTTAGCTCCCCTGCCAAGCCAATTTTAGAAAGACATGTAAATACTATAACATATTAGAGTTCTCAAGCAAAACATCATTTATTGGCTAATCACATAGTAATACTTATTTTTGTCTGTGTCTTATCTGCTCTTTTCTGAGGTAGCATTGACCTCCTATTATTGAGGTCTACAGTTGGCATGACAGCAAAGCGTGGGAGACACAACCAAACAATATGCAAGTCCAGGGCCTCTGGGTTCTTTGGGCTCTCAGCAGCCAAGTACATAGTTTGGACTTCGCCAGAAGCTGGGGAAGCAAGGCAAAGGAAACTTCAGCATGATTTAGTCATATGGTCACCGGTTAATGAATCAGTTTACTACAGAACCTCCTGGAAAGCAGCAAGGCTACGGTAAGCACATTCTGGCCATGTCTGCTGTTCAGCCCTGTTCAGGTACCCAGAAAACCATGGTTTTATTTAACACTAGAATAGTGGGGTGATTGATATTAATGTAGTGGGCATTATTTAGTCTGTATCATTAAGGTTCTTATTAAGTCTTTGTGAATATCTAGTTAGAATTAATTTGCACTGAGATTAATCTGTGTTTGACTCATTTCCTAGATGTTTCTATTTCCCGCAATCCCGGGTTTACTTTTCCTATTGAATAAAGACTTTCAAAATGTTGTGTTTAACTGTTATTCTGTGAAGAACAGCAAATAACTTTTGCTTTTAGAAAAGGGTGATCAAAAATTCATAATGGAATGCAATCCCTCTCACACTGAAAAGGAATTTCATACATGAATATGGGAATGCAGATTTTTCTTCCTCTGGAATTAGATGAATCTGGCAAATGGGTGTGTTTTGTCATGCTTTTTAAAATTAGATTTAGTGCTCAAACGTTAAAGAATTAGATCACAGGAAAGCTAAAAGCTGATGCTGGCAGCATCTACATGAGCAGTCTTCAAAGTGAAAGTTTACTCCTGACCAGCCAGCAACACCCAAATGCTTTCACCTGAGACCTGCTTACAGTGAAAACTCAGTAATTAGTGCTCTGATGAGTCCTAGATGGTGCCTGCCTGCTGAGAATCGCTCCTCTGTATAGACAGAGCAGAGAACTCTTGATTCCTTGATGGAGATACGCTGTTGTGCGGCAGCTTAGACTCGTCTTTAGCACATGCTCAGAATTCGATCTCATGTCAAATCCATTCTGAACCTTTCGGATTCTCTGGAGCAAGCGTGTTGTTGGTGGGTTTAAAGACTTGCCCCTGTAATCACTCAGGTAACCCAGGCCATAGATTCAAGGAAATGGTGGAAGGAAATTTATTTATTCAGTCCAAGTGTCATTGTTTCAGCAACAGCCAAGATAGGAATACTAGTATTCTGGGAAACTGTAGGACTGTCCATGGGATCTAACATTGGCCTCTCTATCCTTGTGATAATCTATTGAAAACCATCAGAAGAAACAGCGTGGCACAGAAGAGAAGGAAACTTTCCTGCTCGGGACTAAAAAGTACTGTCGCCAGTGAGAGTAGCCAGTTTCCAAGACACCATTGTGGAGGAAAACACTCTTGGGGTAAGAGACCAGGAGACCATAGTGTGGGCCACAGTCTTGAAGAGCTGAACGTGTACAATGGCCAGGGGGACAACTCTGCCAGCCTTCATTTCTTGGAAGATTTTATGAAACTGTTTCTTAAAGTCTCTAGAACAGACAGCTTTCTTGACGGTTATGTTCTTTCTTCCCAGGTGTTATTCAGGGCCATTTATACTGACTTGATGTGGAATTTCCCTCTGTATGCTGTTATTGCCATTAATGAATAAAGAAACTGCTTAGGACCTATAGTGGAGCAGAACTTAGCTAGGCTGGAAAACTAAACTGAATGCTGGGTGGAAGAAGGCAGAATCAGAGAGAAGCCATGGAGCCCGGCTGGAGACAGACATGCTGAAACCTTGCTGGTAAGGCCATGACCTCTTGGTGATGCACAGAGGAATGGAGATGGTTAAATTAATATGTAAGAGTTAGCCAATAAGAAGCTAGAGCTAATGGGCCAAGCAGTGAAATAATTAATACAGTTTCTGTGTTATTATTTCGGTTCTGGGTGGCTGGGAACCAACAAGCTGCCTCCTTACTGCACTGTCTCGAAAAACAACAACAACAAATTATTAAGTGAAAAAAAATGTAACATTGTGAGTGCGCACTGCAACACAAGAAAGTATGAGAGCAGAAAATTGGTTCTTGGTTTCGTTCAGAAGCAGAAGTTGGGCATGGCATTTCTTACATGTGAGCAGTAGATGATTCTCTTTTCAACTATCTCATCAACTAATAAGGCATGCAATATCCCTGTACGTGGAGGAACCTGCAAGGGCTATCAGAATTTGTTCAGCATGCAGAGAAAAACTGTCTTTAGCTCTCACTTCGGAGGACCCTCTGATTTAAGTCTGCCTTGCACTTCTGCACATGGTAGCTGGCTCAGAGCACCACACCGTGATTCCTAACCAGAGGTGTGCAAAGTGCATTAAAGGAAGTTCCATTGAGCTCCTTCCTCTCTGATACAAAATGCCAACTTTGTCTCCATCTGCCCATTTATATATCTGCTTTTCCTATTTTATTAAACCAGTTTTTATTTAGTAGTGTCATTCATAAATTAATAGAATAAGCAGATGTTCATCTTTATATGTCACCAGTTTGACATTAATTAAAGGACTATTATATATTATTAACAATAAATAGCATAAACTTCATTATTTCCCATATTATTTCATTCTAAATATTAATGTATCTAGTAGATTGTAGTACAGGTAATATTTCTTTTATATTTAACCTATAAATGCTTTTACATTTTACCAAGGAGCACTAAAGAGGTGGTTTCCAAGAAAATATCTTGATAACCACTAGGTGGCAAAAACGGCATTTGCAATATCAAATTTCAAGCAAGACCTGAGCTCTGCTGAAGGCTACTGGGACAGAATTGTTCGGCGGATTGTAATTTAATAGCATTTCCCAAATGTCCCTTCAGTTAATGAATTTTTCTGCCTTTGTATTCCAAATGCAAGTACATCTCCACAGAAACATTTTAAAGCAGAGAAGCTATGCCTACTAAATTAGACCCACCTCTTGCGAAGCCAAAACAGACCTTCAATTTTAATCTTGTCTACCTGCTATAACACAGTAGTTAAACATGAAGATCACATGACTTTGGTCAAGTTCCTGCTAATCCATGAGAGAAACAGGTCCTCAGAAGTCAACATAGTCATACTGCTTCCTCCTTTAAAATTAGATAAAGAGGAAACAAGGAAACAAGAACCTATTCGACCTCTATTTCCATAATCCAGAATTCTGTAAATATTAACCTTTGACCCATCTTTGAACAACTCTATTTTATACTAGAAAAAAAATTCTTTCTTTGGAATGGAGATCTGGCTCATAAATGTGAGAGAAAGGGGCCCATGGAGTTCCAGGGGAAGCAGTGTGATGGATGATT
>NC_022025.1:11026913-11028790 GCF_000317375.1 Microtus ochrogaster | reverse complement strand
AAAAGTCCATAAACTATATTTTCAGTGGAATTATGTAATGTACAACTATAAAGACATTTAAAAGCAGGAGAAAAAAGACAGGAATGATATTAAAAAAAAGGACAGTAGTGATAGATCAAATAATTGCATCTAATTCTGCATAATTACCTATCTTTATTTCTTTATTTGATACTATATCTTGTATTTAATTATCATTATTATTCATTTTATTTTAATCCTGGAAAATATTTTTGTTTGTATTTCATGCATGTAACCTGACTCAATCTCAATCCAAATCCATTTTTCTCTTCCTTCCTTCCTTCATTTGATTTTCATTTTCTGTTCTAGTTTAGTTTTATTTTTTGGTTATATTGAGTAAAGGATGAATACAGAGATATAGAGATATTGGAAATTTAACAGGAGATTCCACAAAATCGGACTGTGTCCTGCCCCAAGTGTCTGTTTTATGTGCTGAGAGAAAATTCAGGGTCTCATAAATCCGTCAGGAACCCCACCACCGTGCCAGGTCCTCAACCCAGTGCCCTGATGCTGCATGCCTTCAGCCTCCCAAATACAACACTCTTTTTAAAAAAAAAAAAAAAAAATTTATTTTTGACTCACTCAACGTGTGTGCAGCACTGGCGTTCCTGCTGCTGACGGAGGCCAGAAGAGGGCATCCGATCTCTTGGCTACAAACAGTTGTGAGTCACCATGTAGACAAAGGAAATCAAAGCCCTGGTCCTCTGGAAGAACAGCCAGTGCTCTTAGTTACTAAGCCATCTCCCCAGCTCTACGTGCATCATTCTTGCTAGAGGAATCAGAGAGCATTTCATTACGTTCAGGAACAAATGGTACTCAATATCCGTCATAAAGAAGTAATACCCTTCTATAACTTTGCAGCTTCAGACAAGCTGTGCTTTCATACAGCTTCGGAACCAGGAAGCCAGGCATGGCTGTATGAGATAGTCGGTTGAGGGGCTCGCAGAGCTGCAATCAAGCTACCCTTCTATCAGGGCTTTTTATCTATGAAAGACTGACTTCTCAGAGGAAATCTGGCTCTTATAGCTTTAGCACCTAGGACCTATACCTGCATATCTTTCCCTTTTGGTCACCCTGTTTCATCCCAGCCTCTCTAGCCATGAGTTTTCTTTCTCCCAGGTCTCCAGCATAGACAAACTACAAGGCGACAGCTTCTCCAAAGACAGTAGGGGACAGAGTGGTGCAGACCATTCTGCAAGACCAGTGCTAAACTGTTATGTGCCTGGTCGCTAACATTTCACATCTCTGCTGATTTTTTTTTTTTTGTTAGCCATAAGCAAACGTAATCAATTCCTGTGAGACATGAAAATGTCTGAGGCTCAAGAAGGAGGCTTCCTGGGTCTCTTCCTACTACTTACATGATGTTAGATTTCAAGCCTGGGACAAATGACCAAGGTGCCTGTTTAACTGATATCAAAATGCATGCTAGCTGCCAAGGATGGTTTTCTTCCATCTCTCAGTCCCTACTTGTTACAGGGCTCTCCTGAATGGCATACCCTGCCCCCCCTGCCTACCTGCTCCCTGCCTCCCAGCACTCCTTCCCCCTTGCCCTTAACTTTTCAGGCCCGCGGCGCTGCTCTTCCATATGTCAACCAACAATTTTGGTTACCTGCCCTTTTTGTGCTTTTGACCTTCTGACTGCTGTACCTGGTCACCCCTCTCACCCATCTCGTTTCCCATCCCTCTCCCCTCATGGCACAGGGATGTCCCTGTGTCTGCTTCTGGCTACGCTCTCTCATATATCTGCAAGAAACTTTTTCCTCTGCCATACCTAGGAGAAGTCATGTTCTCTTCTTCTTCTTCTTCTTCTTCTTCTTCTTCTTCTTCTTCTTCTTCTTCTTCTTCTTCTTCTTCTTCTT
>NC_022025.1:11021569-11026638 GCF_000317375.1 Microtus ochrogaster | reverse complement strand
GGAGAACTTGGCCATTTCAAACCAAGGAGGTGATCTCTCCTAAAATTTTGTTCATTTGTTTATGCAGCCTTCTGCCACTCACAGAATGTGAGCCCAGACCCTAGAGTCCAGTTCTAAGTTACAGCTTCTCTCCACCTGCTTTCGCTTGTCCCTCTGGTCTCTGGGCTGCTGCATCTTCCATGGTGACCCAGAAATATGTCAATACACCCCAGCGTCATGGATCATGTCTGGCCAGCTGCCTGGAATTGAAGGGTTTTTACAACAAAGACAGCCTTGCTCACTGGCTTATGTCTTGGTGTAGATATTTTTCGCTAACAATAGTATGATTCTGTAGTTGTTTAAAAAAAGTCACATGCTTTTACTTATCCTTTGCTGTTTAGTTGTTATCTACATTAGAGAAACAGATTTCCTGTGCTTGCTACAGAACAGTATTTCTCTACCTGTGGGTCACCACCCGGATGGGTGTCAAGTGACGCTTTCATGGGGAATGTCTACGACCACCAGAAAACACAGATATTTACATTATAATTATTAACAGTAGCAAAAGTACAGTTATGAGGTAGCAACAAAAACAATTTTATGGTTGTGGGTCGCCCACAACATGAGGAAGTATATTCTAGGGTTCCAGCATCAGGAAGGTTGAGAACCACTGATATAGAGGACCAGGATCATATAATTAATGAGATTGGTGACATTGACAAATTAATGACTTAACCATTTGTTAAAGCAACAACAAAAATCCGCCTCTTTTTTCTAAGCCAATTTTGTGTTTTTTAAAAATGATTTTTTACCTGTGCTGTCTATAAATACATACATACATACAGAGAGAGAGAGAGAGAGAGAGAGAGAGAAGGAAAGAAAGAAACTGTCAAACATTGTACGCACTATAACTCTAACTCACAATTCTTTGTTGTAAAAGAGTTTAGCAAAACTCTAAGCAACTGTAAAAGATGCTCATGTTTTCTGCATAAGATGCGCACAAGACCTGACCTGTCCGCTACTTTCCCCACATTAGCCAAGAGACGAATCCTCATACAGGAACTCTTTCCGCCTTTCCTGGCTGACTGTCCAATCACAAATTGAGAAAATGGAGTGATGCAATCAAATGAAACATTTAGTTTAAGAAGTTAGATTTAAAAAGCAATAATACAAACTATGAAATGAGAGCAAATGGATTAGTAGGTATGAAGTTTAGAAGGTCAAACCAAGAAACAGAAGGAAATTGTCAATGTTTTAATAAAATATTTCATCCTCTTATAAATCACAGAGTATCTTTAAAATAGGGTGAGATTTTAATGCAGTAGAAAATACTATATAACAATGTTTATATAGTTTATATAGTTTTTTATTGTTTTGTTTGTTCTAGACAGAGTTTTTCTGTGTAGCCCTGGCTGTCTGGAACTAGCTTTGTGTAGCCCAGGCTAGCCTTGAACTCAAATATCTGCCTGCTTTAAACTTCTGAGTGCTGGGATTAAAGGCAGGCACCTCCACACCCAGCTTCCTATATGTTTCTAAAAGCAATCTGAAATAGTAACATATTAAATACAACAAATTGACACAAAAATACAGAAAGTCAGAAGACATAGAATAACTACAAGTGTTAAAATAAGTACCTCCCTGTTCTTCCAGAGAGCCCCACTTTCCTCATCTCTCTTCATCCTCGTTTGGAAAAACATATCTCAGGGTAGACCTGCTACACAATCATTCCTGTACATGTGTGTGAAATAAAGCAATTACCATGACCCACCATCTCACCTTCTACAACTTAGAATACTTATTGCAATAGCACGAACATTAATTTTACATGTAAAACAATATCACAGTAAAAGTAATGATTATCTTCAAAGGGAAAGTCTACTAAGCCTGTATTATTACTTAGCCGAGTAGTTTCGTCTAGAAGCAATAGAAGTAAAATCTAAATAGATGAATTATGGAAGCAGTCTCACCCTTGCAATGAATAAGGCTGTGCAGCTTCTCGGAGCTGACTATGCATAGGAGCATCTAAGCAAGTGTTACCTCTTTCATCAGTGAAGATCAAGCCAATCATGACATTGAAAATTAACTTCACACACTTATTAGAAGTGATGAGCCACTTCAGATCTCATATTCCTGTGATCTCAATGAGCTTTTCAGCTTTTGATTATTTCTCTTGTTCTTGAGTGATTTTTCTTGTTGTTCTTAAACTAGACATGCTGATTTTCATGACTCTTGACTCTTGTCCTCTCCAAACAAAACTGCCACCTACAGCCCCACGGTCCTGAGCTGGTGACACTACCTCAGGCAGTAATGGGTGTGGTAAAGTCCTATGACTTTTTCTCAAGATGGACACTTAAGATTCATATCTATTGCTGTGAAAAAAAATATCCTGACCAGAGCTACTGAGGAGAGAAAGAGATTAGCTCACTGACCTGGCCGTAGGAACTCCGGGAGAGAGAAGGCAGAAATACATGCATGCACCCTTCGTGTTCTGCTGACTTTCTCTACTCTCATCCAATCAGGACCTGAAAACCAGGAATGGCACTGCCAATTTTCAAGTTGGGTCTTCCCACTGCAATGCTGTGGAATAATCCTTCTAAATACTGTGAATATTTTTTTACTCTCATTGGTCAATAAAGAAGCTGATTGGCCTATAGCAAGGCAGGATAAAGTCGGGCAGGACAATCAAACTGAGGATACTGAGATAAAGAGGGGAGGAGTTAGAGGAGTTGCCAGGAGATGCAGGGAAAAACCAGATGAGCATGCAATACTAAGAAAAGGTACCAACTCAAGGCAAAACTTAGATAGCAAATATAGGTTAATTTAAGCGTAAGAGTTAGCTAGTAACAAGCCTGAGCTATCAGCATAGTATGTATAAATAATATTAAGCCTCTGAGTGATTATTAGGGAACTGGTGGGTGACAGAGAAGTGTTCCACTACACATCAGTTAAGGTAGTCAGGATGTACCCCCACAGACATGCCCGCAGGTTGTTATTATTTCGAACCTCCTCCATTGAGACTCATCCCAGGTGATTGCAGGTTGTGTCAAGCTGATAGTTAAAGCTCATCACTAGAGTACTCAGCCTTACTCTTTCACAGAAGTGTTCCCCGGGGCACAAGACAGGAGTAAAGCAAGAACTGAAGGCAAAGGGCTTCACTGTGTGGAAGGTAAATAGAGATTATGATTAGGAAAAAAAATTAAATAGAAAAGGTAGAAAAGGTAACTGAGATGATGAAGAAACAAGAGCTACAAGGTAGAGAAATGCAGACAGAATTCTCTTACAGTTATTTCATTGAACATGCTTGAGGCTTACATTTAAATGTCAAAAGTACAAAAGACCTTTGGGATGGGATTGTAAAATGAGCTATAGATTGTGTATTTCTTTGTAACTTATATACTTAAATTTTTTCTCAACCAGGTGTAGTGGATCAAGCCTTTGATCCCAACACTTAGGAGGCAGAAGTGGTTCTGAACTCACAGCCAGACTGGCCTATGTAGTGAGTTTCATGGCAGTCAGAGCTACATGGTGAGATCCTTTCTCAAAAAAAAAAAAAAATGTCTTTCTGAAGATTATTTTGACATTTGGTGTCTTTTTAACCATAATTAACATTTTATTTATTTCTATAAATGTGACAGCATTTTTAGATGTTATGTTTTTTTAAATAAAAAAAGCCTTCCCTTATAAGGCTGATATTTTTAAATGTCATTTGCAATCCCTGTTGCTGCCAACTCACTAGATAGTATTTATAAAGATCTTACTGTATGCCAGGCACATTATTACCTGTAGCTATATGGGGTGAAAACTGAAAACACCCACAGGAATACACTAATTGAAGGGAAAGTGTTCAAAGCATGAAGTCATTTATAATTAATTTAAGGCATCCACATACCAAAAGCAGAACGCATATAAAGAAAATCCCTATTTAAATGGCAATTCTCCAGAAAATTAAGGCCAACCATAAAAAAAAAAACAATCAAAATAACAAAAACAACAAAAAAAACAAAAAAAAAAAAAAAAATTAAATTAAGGCCAACCATAAAAAAAAAAACAATTTTTACAAAAAAAAAAAACAATTTTTACATATAACCGAAGGAGAAGAATCTGAAAGCACGAAATCTCTGATAAGATAAGCGTGAGGTCCCGGAGATGGAAGATCTTCATGCGGTCAATCTGTGACCCACAGCCCAACTTCTTCCTCAACTGCAGGTCTCCTCCTAAAGCAATGAGGCAGGCAGTATGGTACATAGGACGGCATAGCCAACATAAGCTCCGGTCAACCTAGTTGAATTCCCCCAGTTATTTCCAGTACGGAAGAAAAAAATTTCCATTGAGAAAAGCACTAAAAAATATTTATTATCAGTCATGAGGTAGAAGGCCATGTAATGACATGGAAAATGTTAATGGTACATTATAATAGTGCAAAAAAATGAGAGTCTGCAGAATAAAAGTTTGTCTTTTTCTCGACAGTTCTGTTTAAATGTTATGAGTTGAGTTTGGGCACTGTAGACTTTACTTGTGGGGAGAGATTGTAAGACAACAGGGGAAATGGTTCAGTGTGAAAGATGATAAAACCTAAACGCTGAGGAGGGCATCTAAGGAATTTTGTCAGAAAGTATTTGATTTGTGGTAGAAGATTTGAAGAGAAGTCAAAAGAATTCCATGTGGAAATCAACTTAGCAAAATGAGAGTAGAGAAATGTCCAGTGTGCAAGGAACAATGGCAAGAGATAAAGTGAGTGAACATTCATATCTATGATGAAGGCTCTCATTGTCAAAGGAAGCAATATGACAAGGAAGACAAGAAAAACGAAACCGCTGGTGTTGGATGGCAATTTGGAAGTCACTGGAATGGCTCAACCATTTAAAGCACTTACTAAACAATACAACTCACCTGAGTTTGATGCCCAGGAAACCTGTGAAAAAAAAAGAGCAGACTCTCGAAAGTTGACCTCTGACAACTGCACGTGTGCTGTGCTTTCATTCTCTCACACACAACACACACAGTGACACACAATAATAGATAGTTGATAGACAATCAGATAGATTATATATGGATGGATAGATAGATAGCTAGATAGACAGATAGATAGA
>NC_022025.1:11018403-11021067 GCF_000317375.1 Microtus ochrogaster | reverse complement strand
CACACATACATACCTTAATCAGTTTGGCATACTGTAACAAAACATTATTTAAAGGCTGGATTAAATGATGGAGGTCAATTTCTCATAGTTCAGTGAGCTGAATGAGACTGAAATGATCACACACTAAATGTCTGCCTAGGCTACATACGGAGTTAAGGTCCAAACTAAAAAAAAAAAAATCTAGCAAGAACTTGTCACAGTAGAAATCTTAATTTTATACGGCTAAAGAAATAGCTCAGTTGTAAGGTGTTTTCTTACCACAGGAAAGATTTAGTTGACTTTTAAGTTCATTGTGATGGAGCATATTAAAGAAAACCATAAAATTAAGAGAAGATATAATCAACCTATAATATCTAACTTCGGGCTGTGGTCAATGATCAGTGAATAAATCCATTGCTTTACAAAGTACAGATTACTGGAGCCCATATAATAGGCATTGCATGTCAGCATATACCTGTAATCCCAGAGATGGCAAGAGGGTAAGCAGAGCCCTGCAAGCATGAAAACCAGCAAACCTTCCTATTTGGCTAAGTTCAAAACAAATAAGACAACATGTCTCTAACACAAAATGGAATGTTGATAAATATGGACGATTGTGGTTATTCTCGGAGCTCTGCAATACCACAGTGCCTGTGAATATGGAATCGCACACAGGAGTGCATCAAAGGCACAACTGTGCGCGCACGCAGACACACACACACACACACACACACACACACACCAAACCCACAACACAGACCTACAGATGCATATCCACACATGAACACATACCTATATAAACTCACACCAACATCCCACTTAAAGGGTCCTCAGGTGATCTCTACTCAGATACTTAATATATGATATACATATGTCTTTTCCCCCATCAAAAAACCCTTGACTTTAGAAGACCAGGGCTATATTTTATTCATCTTTGATTCCACAATAATTTGGACACAGGAAGTAAATATTCATTTGGGCCTTTTTTAAAATTTCCTATTAGGTGTGAGTGGCTGTTCAATGGATTTTTCATTACCCTGTTTCTCTTTCACGGTCTTTTCTTAAGAGGCTGACAAGATGTTTCCGAGTAAGCTTTGCTAGGTGCCGGCTCATGCGTGGAATCACCATGGATACAAGTTCTACTCTTTAATTTAGTGACTCAGGAATCTTAATCATAGCAGTTAATATAGCGGAGGCCAGATTCTAGACTGTGTTTACAATGACTGGATTCACCAAAAAGATGTATGCACACATACATGCATATGGACTGCGAAGATATTTGTTAAGAAGGCTAAAGAGTGATCTAAACTAATAAGAAACAGACATCGTTTATATCAGCATTTAGCAGGGTTGATATTTTGGAGAAAGGGGCAAGAGTAGAGATGGTGGTAGATTGTATAGATGCAGTGTCTTTGAAATCAAACAGACCACAGTTTCATTTTCAACCATGGTTTTTGTTTGTTTTATTTTTTTGGTTTTTTTCTTAACTTATTTTTTATTTTTTGGTTTTCCAAGACAGGGTTTCCCTGTAGTTTTTCAGCCTGTTCTGGAACTAACACTTGTCTTGTAGACCAGGCTGGCCTCAAACTCACAGAAATCCACCTGCTCCTGCCTCTCTGATTGTTAGGATTAAAAGCATGTGTCATCACCACCCAGCCAGCTACAGTTCTTAAGAGCTTCTTTCTCTATGAATCAGGAATCACTAAGCCTACAAATATGATTATTGTGAAAATTTAGTGATTCACTTTATGAAAAGTCCCTGTGACAGTACTAGCAATACCACCTGAGATGTAATGTGAATATTATTCTCTTTATTTGATCTTGGCTACATATCACATCCTTTTGTCCTTATTCTCCTCCAGCCAAGTTCATTCCAGAAGAAATAAAGTTTTATCTTCTCCTTTTTCTAGAATCCCCTAAGTAACAGACACCAGGACTCTAGGCTGCAAAGTCAATATTTTCTTCTTCGTTCAAGATCAAATGTAAATAAATGCATGGCCAACAGACTACACACTCTCTACATTTAAGCCGTTAAAATATATAGATGCTGACTTTGACCGGGAAGAGCAGGAACAAGTGAGAACTCTTAGACTCTAGAGAGGCAGGCAGAATTTTAGAGTATGTTGTTACAGATGTGTTAACACAAAAACCAGGCTCCCTGTGAATCTGCTGTAATAGCCAATTTCATGAACAAGTTGAGTGGGCCACGGTGCCCAGACATCTGGCCAAATTTTATTCCCATATGTTGCTTTGAGGTGTTTCTAGATGCGATGATGGAACAAGCTGACTGAGTATAGAGGGCGCTCCTTGGTGTGAGTAGGCTGCACCCCATAAGTCACGGGCCTTAATGGAATGAATGGGCTGACCATTCTTTGAGTAAGAAGGAAATCTTATCACACTGGGTTTATCTTGAACCCACACTCTTTCCTATCTTTGAAATTAAATGTAAATATCAACTCTTTCTGAGTTTTGCACCTACTAGCCTTCAGATGGTAGTGCTGATCCGGAACTGTCACTTTGCCAACTGCAGATCACAGGGAAATTGCTTATTTCCGTGAAAACATGTGTCAGTTCAATCCATAAGACTCCCCTATGTATAGATATGTGTACTTCATATTTGTGTGGAGATAGAGAAATTATAGCCAAATGTTAGACTGATGGATGGATGGATGGATGGATGGATGG
>NC_022025.1:11016714-11017193 GCF_000317375.1 Microtus ochrogaster | reverse complement strand
TTGTTTTGTTTTGTTTGTTTGTTTTGGTTTTTTGATACAGTGTTTCGGCAAACTTTTACAATTAATTTAAGTCTCTGAGTGTATCTTCAGGAACAGGGAGACAGAAGAGAATCCTCAAGTTATAACTGGCATAAAACCCAGAGGCTCTTGAATTTCCACAGGGCCTGAGAAAGCTACGAAAAAGGAAGTTTCTGAAGGCACAGACACAAAGCCACGCTGGGCTTCCCAGTCTCACGGTCCCATGCCAACAGCAGCGCAGAGGTGTGTTGTTTCCAGGATGGAGCCGGGCACCAGCTGCCATGAGCTAAGCAGCGGGTTTTGCTGACTCAAACAGGCCTCGGAACAGAGGCTAATCAACACTGTGTAGTGGATTTAGCTGTTGCTCATTCAGGCAAAAAACATTTATGGGTTGGCTGCAGCTACCTGACAGGAGCATTGCGTGAGGAGGTGTATGTACACACGTTGTTACCTCCGCTTTA
>NC_022025.1:11005603-11013130 GCF_000317375.1 Microtus ochrogaster | reverse complement strand
AAAATAATAGAAATGGGTTAATTAAAAGTAAGAGCTAATTAGTAATAACCCTGAGCCATCAGCCAAAATTTTTAATTAATTTATGCCTCTAAGGGTTTATTCAGAAACTTGCTGTTAAAAGAGAAATCCCAATTACTAGAAATGGCTTCAAAGGCAGCAACAGATCTGAAAAAATTTTCAAAATTTTAATGTATGCACATTGCTGCTAATAATATGGAATATATAAAAGATTGCAATTTCTGATGCAAGCTTATTTCTACTGATTAAACAAAATGAAATAGCACAATTTAAAACTTACTCTTCCTCTCCCTTTGTGAAAAGCAAATAAATGTCTTCTCTTGTCCTTGCTAATACGCCACTTTCACAGAAGAGTAGAATCATGAGTCTCATGTCTGCTTAAAAACGAAGAGGTATTAAGAATGCTATTTAGCTCAAAGTCAATAAAAGAACTGGAGAGATGTTAAAAAATGACTCCAACTAAGAATTCAAAATGCAGCCCATGCATAAGTCAGGAATGTTTGTGGAAATGTGGAAATGAACACAAAGTTGCTATTCTGCCAGTGGAGGGGGAGTGGAATGAAGAAAGAATTTCTCCGTGTAGAAACGAGTCTTGAAGAGATAATTTTTTGAGACTTACTATTAGTTAGTAATAATTTATATGATTTTTTAAAATAGCTTCCATTGAACTTGGAGTTGTAGAACCCAAAGAGTTTGATTTAGTTTTTCTACTATGGCTCAAATTTTATGATATTAAAAAAAAAAAAGTGAGACTTGGAGGGTGAGAGCAGAAGGAACTGAATTCCGATCCCCAGCGTCTGCACAGAGAGACAGGAAAGTGGGGATATGCATATCACCTGTGAAACATCTGCACACGCTGTGGGGGAACTCAGATGGGGAATCGCTGAAACTTGCTGGCTGACATAAACTCAGTGAGAGACTCTGTCTCGAGGGAATATACTGCAATGTATTAGAGCAGGATATTTAGTGGTTTCAACTGTCCTCTGTGCATGTAAATGATAATTAGGGTGTTTGGAGTGAAATGGCCCCCATAGGCTCACAGGGACTGGCACTATTGGGAGCTATATCTTGTTGGAGTATGTGTGGCCTTCTTATAAGAAGCATATACTCAGAGCAGGCTTTAGTGTTACAGAAAACCCAGTCAGACCCAGTGACACTCTGTCTTCCTACTGCCTCTGAGCTACTGTCTCCAGCACCATGTCTACTGGTGTGCCACCATGCTCCCCATCATGACAATAATAGACTAAACCTCTGAATCTGTAGGCCATCTCCAATTAAATTGTTTCCTTTATAAGAGTTGCCGTGGTCATAGTGTCTCGTCACAGCAATAGAATATTAAGACAGGCATGTGCACCTGCATAACATGTTTAAATCACACACACACACACACACACACACACACACACCACACACACACACACACACACACACACACACACACACACACACACACACACCAGTTGTCATGAGCAAGAATGCCAGCATTTAAGTCTGCTTTGGTCGTTTGAGTCTGTGTCAACAAAACATTATACAGAACTTTGGGGTATCTTTTAAAGACTGACTCCTCTAGTCCAGATAAACACACGCAGTCCACAAGGTCCCTAGCTTAGCTATAAAATAAAAAGGCTAAAATTCTGAGCTTTGTAAGGTTGGATTCAGTAGAGCACATGCTGAGAACTGTGCTTGGAGCAAGAAACAGTGGGTGGACCTCGTTCCCCTCTCTCTTCCTCTTCTACCTCACAAACTCCCTTTGTATCTAAGCCATCAAAATAAGTGTGAGTTCCACTACCTAACACAGTTGTGCTTTCTCAGTACTATATTCCTTTAACATCCACGGATACGTTTTTTTAATTTGTTTGATTCAGTCATTTTAGGTGTATAATCCAGTAGATTGTTTGCCAACCATTTTCTGTTTAATCCCAGATATCTCTGATATGACAGATAAGGAGAAAGAAAGTATTTTATAGACTGCATAAAGAAAGCTTCTTCTCAATAGATGTATTTTTAAAAATTTGCACATATTACTAGTATATTAGCCTCTGAGATGTTTCAAATATTACTAAATTCAGTCCTGAAAAATTAATCTGAAATATTGCAAGTTTACCAAGGCTCAAAGACTTGCTTGCAATTTTTTAAAAAAATTAATTGTATATGACTTCCCCTCAGAGTATTCTCAACATCTCTTTGCTGAATGTATTTTTGAAGAATGAATGTATTATTAGACAGCAACATAATATAAAAAGACAACACTCTCAAGGAGAGTATCTGTGAGTATCTTCTTAATAACCGCAGTTTCAGCTCACCTTGGCTGAGTCATATTCGAAACTTGCCATCGTTCTGTGAAGTTCTCTGCTCACCATTTCCTCAATATGAGTGAATCATTTTACCCACTCTCCAAAACCTTTTCCATCATCACTGTCTTTTCCTATAGCTTACTGTCATTTCTGAATACACTTCTACTCAGCCCCATCATTTTTTATTAAAAATAACGTCAGCAACAACAGAGCCCGTATTTTGGACAAGAATTGTTAACTCACATCAAACCCCCTCCCCCACCCCGCCAAAAAGGAGCTGATAATCTAGCCTATCTCCATATTGGACTTGAAAGCCATCTACAGCAAAAATAAACTTGATTCATTTCTTTTTATGATTAAACCCATTTCTCAAGAATTGAGCTATAACCCCACCTGTAACCTTAACTATAAATGATTCTGTAGGGTCTTATCGGGGAAAAGACAACCGTGCCTTTGTTTCAAAGAGTCCTTATGACTACCTACCTGTGACTACATTTTTGTGACTACTTTGCAACCATGTCTTTGTTTTAGGAGATTTTAATTTGTTACATGTATGTTCTGCTTCTGTAACCCCACTACTTCCCTGTCAAATTCCCTTTTCGGAAAGCCCCTACTCCTGAGCTATAAAATCCCCTTTTTTCCCCATGTCCAATGCTGATCTCATGAACCATACCTTAGGGAGAGATGGCTCATGTCAATTAATAAAAAAGCTTGCTTTACTTAATTTAGCCATGGATTGAGTCAGTGGTCTTTCTCCTCAAATATGTGGGGTCAACAGAGCAGCATATTACAATTTTATAATTGTGAGGGATGCTGTCATCTTTCCTTAAAGAAAGGCTTTATGGCTGCCTATCTGTTTTATCTCATTCCCCTCTTCTCATCAAGAGCCTTTGTGTGTGTGTGTGTGTGTGTGTGTGTGTGTGTGTGTGTGTATACTTTGCTAGTTAAACTTGTTTGACCAAGTGTAATCAGCTTCCTGGAATTCCTGAAATACTTAAACATCTCAATGTTGCTAATTCGTGTTGTTCTCTTTGTCCCCTTTTCTTATTGCTTTCTAAATTAGCCAATTAGGTAGATGCTGAACGTTAGCCATTGAATAACAACCAATCTTCCCCTTGTACTTTGGTAAAATACAGAGGCCACCTAGGAATTGCAAGCTGCCACTCACTAGCCTCATCTGGGGCATGCACAGTCTTCTTTTACAAAAAGAAACTGCCTTGCCAAGCCCTTGCCACATTGCCGCATTGCCACAAGCCATTGACACTTTGTTCCTGCATTCCTGTAACATTAAGACTTCTTTTTTGCAACATAAGTGACAAAATTGAGCTTTCAAAGCTATTATGTGGCTGAACTTTATCTTATAGACATTTGGTTTATTCCCTCATTCAGACCCTGTTGAAAAAAATATTTATTTTTCAGTGTGTGTTTGTGTGTGTGTGTGTGTTGTGCAGGTGTGCTCCATGTCTCTGGGAAGATTGGAGGACCTTCATTCCTGCCACCTCATGGTATCTAGGGATCGATTTCATCAGGCCCTTGTGACACAGCCTCTACCCACTAAGACATTTGAGCATCAAGTTCTTTATTAAAACTTGTATTATATACAGGAGCTAGGGACTAATAAGAATGAACAAAGTGAATAAATTCTGGTCTCAAGTTTTGTTTACTGTTGAACATGGCTAAGTCACTATCTTGGCAGATCTTGACTGGAAAATTTCTATTTGAGGATTCAGAAGTGTTTTTTTTTTTCCTTTGAAGAAGTGTCTGGGACAGTTTCTTACCCTATTCTTTAAACCAACCTTGATATACCATAGTCAGGAATGATAAAGAGAACCAGTCCAAATTCCTTTTTATTAAAAGCTCCAATCATTGACAAGATGATCTAAAATCTGGTTCTTCAAGTCCAGGAATGCATGCTGGTCACCTGTGCCCTGGAATGCTCACTGAGATATGGATTTGGGTCAGCCTGCATCTGATGAATAGTACTTGTCGTTGAAATTGTTAGAGCATAGACTGGAAGTCACGCAGCTCTGTATTTATGATAACTGAATTTCCACAACAAACACAGTCTGACAGACTCCTTTGTACCAGGAAAGAACGGTAACAAATTACATTTCTGACAGTCCATTGAGGACCTTCTCTACAATCCTGTCATGAGCCCCATGATGAGGACGTCTGTCATGGTCCAGTCTCGACAGGTTTGTACATTCCAGGGTAGGGGCGTGTGTTCCGCAGAAACAAAAAGAGACACAGAAGAAATAGACAAAAACACAGGATAGAGTTGGGAGGGCAACCCTGTGAATACTGAATCTGCCTGCGTTTCTTTCTCATGAACATTAAATAACTGAATTCAAAAGGGAGGAAGAAGGCAAGACTTTTTTTTTACCATGGTAGAAACAAGGAACAAAGTAATTACTATTTTAACACCCAGAACACCAAGTAACCACACCCTAGCTCAAGACATTCTGTTGGCAGCCACATCTTAAGTCAAACCTCCCATCAATAACCTTGAAGAAGCTAGACTATCTTTATAGATTGACTCTTCAAGTTTGAGAGAGAAGGGGTGGAGGGAGGTTGGAGAGAGAGGGAGCCATAGCTCCTATATGGCAGGGAGGTCTCCAGGGTGTGGAGTATCACTAAGATGCAGTTTGTGGAAATTTTTGTGAAGCTTTATGAAGCCTGTGAAGAATGATTCGTTGCTGATCAGTACAATTACCCCACCGTGTGGCCAGGTTCTGTCATGGAACTTTCAGGTCGAGACACTCACTTTGAAGAGACAAGAAGGACATCAGGAAGCAGAACTCCCCTCCAGCATGGATGTTCTCAGAACTGCTACATTGGGTTCCTACCACACTTCACAGGCTTCTCTCTCCCATTTTCATCAAGGTTCTTGAATAGTAGTGGAGAATGTAGGCAGCCTTTTATTTTTCCTGATTTTAGTAGAATTTCTTTGAGTTTCTTTTCATCTGATTTTATGCTTTCTATTGGCTTGCTATAAACTGCCTTTATTATGTTTGGTATGTCCCTGTATCTCTGATCATGAAAGTGTGTTAGTTTGGCAAAGGCCTTTTCTGCATGTAACAAAAAGGTCATGTGCTTTTTAGTGGTTTGTTTATATGGTATATTATATTCACTGATTTTTATATATTGAGTCATGCACACAATATCTGAGATGAAGCCTAATTGACAATGGTGGGTGATCTTTTTGATGTCTTCTTGGTTTCAGTTTGCAATTATTTTATTGAGTTCTTTTTTAATGTATGTTCATAAAGGAAATTGGTCAGTAATTCTATTTCTTTGTGGAGTCTTTATGTGGTTTATGTTCAGGGTAACTGTTACCTCATAAAAGGAATCAGATAATATTTCTTCTGTTTTTAAATTGAGGAGAACTGATGTTAGCTATTCTTTGAAAATCTGGTAGAATTCTGTGGTAAAACTTTCTGGACCCCAGTATTCTTTTAATTGTTCGTTTGTGAGGATTTTAATGACTATTTCTATCTCATTAGGGTTGTCGGTATGATTAAATTGCTTGTCTGATCTCTCTTTAGTATCAGTAACTGGTACCTACTGAGAAAATTTTCCATTTCTTTTGGATTTTCCAATTTGGTGGAGTGCAGGTTTTTGAAATATGTCCTATTGATTCTTTGGATTTCCTCAGTGTCTATTATTTGGTTTCTATTTTCATTTATGATTTTGTTAATTTGAATATTCTTTCTGTGTTTCTTTTAGTTTGGATAAGTGTTTTTCTATCTTTTTGATTTTTTCAAACAACCAAATCTTGGTTTCATTGATTTTTTTGTACGGTTCTATGCTTCAATTTTATTGATTTCAGCCCTGAGTTTTATTATTCCTTGCTGTCTTCTCCTCTTGTGTGTGATTAGACTTCTCGAATTGGGTTCATTATAGGTCTAGCTGTTAATTTTTGGATTTTTCTTGTTGGGTGGGTGGTTATTTTTGGTTTTTATTTGTTTTTGTTTGTTTGTTCTTGGTTTCTGTTTTCTCATTTGGAGAGTGTGATTGCTATGTGTTTGTTGCCTGCTAGGAAAGTTTTTTGGACCTGATGGTTGTGGCTACTGGGGGCGCCAGGTAGAACATGTTTCTGGGTATTGGGAGCTGGCACTTAGGAATGGAGCAAGACTAGGAATTCTATGGGGTTCACAGAAGGGAAGAGAGCAGGGTTTAGCCATCATCTACTTATTTCATCTCCTTGGAATGGGGCAGACAATGAAGAGATTCATCTGCTATAGCACTGGAGATGAGACTGGAGAGTTTAGATCTAGAGGAACAGGAGGAAAGGGGAATATCTACAAACAGTGTACCTTCTTCCCTCGATCTGTGGGTTAGCATGAGTGTCTGCTGGAGTTGGGGGCTGGGTTCAACAACAAGTTGGGACCCGGAGGCTAGGAGGAGAAGGTCTGTGGGCTCCACAGGAGACATAGGCAGAAGGAGGGGAAAGCAGCAACTGGTGTTGAGACTGGGGATTGGATTTGGAGGAGAGCAGAAGGTAGTGAAAGTCTTCATTAGCTCAGCAGTTCCCCTGACCTGCCCAGCTGCTGTGTTCCCAGAGAATGCCTGATGATCCTGGGGGCTGGGATCCTGGGATGAGCAGGGGAAAGGAAGGTTGGAAATGATCTCTGTAATCTGTCGTGGATGGGGTCAGGGAGGAAAGAGAGACTGAAGCAGATGTTCTGCTACTAAGATGGGGATGACACTGGGGTGACAGTTGAAACTGCAATAATAAAAATTTAAAAACTGGGTCCAGTGTGAAGCTTTGAACCAATTTTATTTGAGATTGAGAAACTACAACAGGACAGGAAGTGTGACTCTCAGCCGTCACCAGGACAGGACAGAAAGTGTGAATCTCAGCAGTCACCAGGACAGGACAGAAAGTGTGACTCTCAGCCGTCACCAGGACAGGACAGAAAGTGTGAATCTCAGCAGTCACCAGGACAGGATAGAAAGTGTGACTCTCAGCAGCTACCAGGACAGGACAGAAAGTGTGACCCTCAGCCGTCACCAGGACAGGACAGAAAGTGTGACTCTCAGCAGCCACCAGGACAGGATAGAAAGTGTGACCCTCATCAGCCACCAGGACAGGATAGAAAGTGTGACCCTCAGCCGTCATCAGGACAGGACAGAAAGTGTGACCCTTAGCCGTCATCAGGACAGGACAGAAAGTGTGACCCTCAGCAGCCACCAGGACAGGACAGAAAGTGTG
>NC_022025.1:11001705-11005180 GCF_000317375.1 Microtus ochrogaster | reverse complement strand
GGACAGAAAGTGTGACCCTCAGCAGCCACCAGAACAGGACAGAAAGCGTGAATCTCAGCAGTCACCAGGACAGGACAGAAAGTGTGACCCTCAGCCGTCACCAGGACAGGACAGAAAGTGTGACTCTCAGCAGCCACCAGGACGCAGGAGCATGCAGAAAAGGCAGAGGGGACATTGAGGTGGGATTCAGAAAAGCAGACCCAGTCAAAAGAGTTGCAGTGTAGCAGCTCCACAAAGGGTTTGGGGAAAGAAAATATGCTTAGTTTTTCCTTCCCATTACCGTATCTAGAAGTGGATCAGCCTTCCTGAGGGAGCATCTCTCAGCTGGCTCAGCCACTGACAGAATAAAGTGGAGTAACTCTGAAGGGAGAGACATGTTATATAATGTTCTAATCTTTAAAGCAGATCAGAATATTATGTTTTCGCCTAGAACCAGAGGAAGGTTCTACTAAGGAGAAGCCCTTCCTCTGTGGCCATTAGAGCTCCTGGAATACAAGGGAGAGCACGATTCTACTCGATGGACGTATCGTGCTGTTGGGAGGTCCAACAATAAACTTGTTTATAATTTCACTCAATGAAATGAGACAGTTCACTATGTTGGTGGAAAATATATATATTCCCAAACCCAATATTTTTTTTAAATCCTCACCTATTAGTGGCACATCTCTTATTCCTCTTATTATACATTAGTAATCATAATTATTAAATAACATAAACTAGATGGCTTAAGATAATGGACATATTATTATTTTTAAAGAAAAATGTTGACTTCTCGATAGGTCTTCTATCATGAGTATTAAATAAGAAATAAAATTCATTATCCTACTGACCTCAAGAAAGGATAGTAGCACAGTGGATCACTAGTTTAAAATAAATCATAAATACCTTAATTTTGGAAAATTGGAAGGACGTGAAGGTAAAAATCATTAGGTAAATTTAAATTAGCAATATTTCAGAATTCAGGGGTGATCTCCCCCTGTTTTCTATACTAAATATCAACAAAAATTTGACATTTAAAGCCTGAGCAAGAACGTGCCATAAGGCCCAGGTCATTGTCTCTCTAGAGCTATGAACATAAATTCTAACATGTTATTTAGCCATTAAAATTACTGATTAAAAGGATGTTAGCTTAATTAATATTGGAGATAATAATTGGTTTTGCCATATTTCTTTTATGTTTAATATTTCACAGTTTTTTTTCCTCTTTCGTCAGATTTCTTCTAAAATGCAACATTCTGGGTGTTTAACAGACTCATCAGTATCTGAAAAGTAGCAGAGAGAAGTTCATTTTAAAATTACTAAAGCATGCTTATGAAGACTGTCTATAACCTGTCTATCTTCAGGCAGTTTGAGAGAGAGCAGGTGTGACGGAGACAGAAAGAACAGGAAGGAAATTTGTTTCCTGAGTTTTTAATTCATCTTCCTGGGAGGAGGTTGCCTTGTAAATTAGATTGAATAACTGGGTTTCTACTTATTCAAATCCTGACATGTTAAAGCACTTCTACAAATAGCATCGTATTAGCTTCATCTCTGCTCTTTTCTCCCTCCCTCCTCTCTCTCTCTCTCTCTCTCTCTCTCTCTCATCTGTCTCTGTTGTCTCTCTCTCTCTCCCTTGCTCTCTCTCATGCTTTCTCCATCTCTGTCTTTCTCTCGCTTGCTTGCTCTCTCTCTCCCCCACTTTTTGCCGTGTGTTTGTTATCTCTCTGACAACTGACTCTGCCTCGCTGTTCCATGCACAAATTCACGAAATAAAATTTGGAAGATTACACAGAGGGATTGTTGTCTGTGGAGTGGGGACAAGTTTGCCACCATCAACCCTCCGATCTCTTACTAGATTCTGAACTAGACTGTTCAGAAAAAGCATCCACAGAAAAGCATTTATCTCCCTTGGTTTAGTCTTAGAGTCCTGTGGAGATTCTTCGTAATAATTATCATATTCTGCTCCAGGAGTTTGATTGCCTTTTGTACTCTGAGACGAACAATGTGGCCTGTTTTCTCCCAGTGTTTGCTGAGAGCAATTCTCTATCTTTAGAAAAGGCTTCCAAATATCTCCATGAATACAAAGGGCTCTATTCTTCCATTCAATGTAAAAGAATTGTACAAATAACTGCCCATACACATCACTTGGTTGTGAGGAATAAATAATTCCCTAAAAATATCAAACACATCATTGAAAATTATACACATCAGTCTTTCAAGATCTATTATCACAGCTCAGACATTTGAACTGGAAGACCTTAAGCATTGGCATTACAAAATATGAATACAAAATTTGACATGAAAGATTATTTTCCACCTATAAATTATTAATTTTAACCCAAGTTTCTGGCATATGCCTATAATGCCAGCATAGGGTCACATATTTGATGCCACATAAAGCTCCAGTCCAGAGATGCAGAGTGTCATTTTCTCAAATACACCAAAAATAAAATAAATAAAATTAATATAGTTTTTAAATTCAACTTTTGGTTTTAAGGTTTACAATTTTCCAGAAGGTCTTACATATTTCTTTTGTATATTAATTATGGCACACTTTATATTTTTGATAGCATTGCTTTTGCAGATTCACAATGTTGTTAGCAGAAACAACCTATGCCCTGGTAGATATCCAGTAGAATGTCTTGCTGGATCACTAACACATTGACCATATTATTATATATTACCATATGTCTATCCATATTCTATACATTTATATTTTAGTTAAAATGCAGTTCAGCATATATTTAAAATATACTGTATTTTATATAATATGGCTCCCAATTAATAGCTTTAGTTTCAGGTGACTGTGAAGTATAGTCTACAATCCCATGGTCACTGTGACCCTTTGTCTATACCCAGAAATGTCCAGGCAAGTGTAAATTATGAAGAGTGGGTAAAAGGGGGAGAACTTAACCACCTGCCAAGGCCAGTTTCACAGAAACATGTTAACATGTGAAGAGCAGCATGCGTCCTTTGTGCCGTGTGAGAAGCAGTTACTTCACAGTGGCTCTAGGTCATACAAAACCACATATGCACAGGGGCCAGGCCTTGGCCCATGGACTCTACCAATTCTATGCTCAAAATAGTTGGGAAAAGGGCACCACTATCAAATAAAGTCCTAATTCTTATTAAATTCCTATTAGTATTTCCTAAACAATGCAGTACAGCAACCATACATTACATATATACTATTGCATATCATACATGCATACATACATAATTAACATTGTATTATGTATTGTGAACAATCTAGACATAATCTAAGGAACATAAGAGAATTGTGCAGATCACAAGAAAACACTGCAATTTTATACAGGGGGTTTGTCTGCCCACGGTTTTGGTATCTGTAGGTGTTCAGGAATGATTCCACTGGTGTACTCAGAGACAGTGTACATGTCTGTTTGCAGTGTCCATACAGAGCAAGGGACAGTGTGCATGTCTGTTTGCAGTGTCCCTGGAGAGCAAGGCACAGTGTACATGTCTGTTTGCAGTGTCC
>NC_022025.1:11000358-11001489 GCF_000317375.1 Microtus ochrogaster | reverse complement strand
ATGTCTGTTTGCAGTGTCCCTGGAGAGTAGACAAATCAGGCTGACTGTTCTGGCTACAGGGATAAGAGAAGATGCATCAGCAACACAACGTTTCCTTTTTTATTTTTAAAATAGACAATGGAGAGATTGGCCTTGTGGGGTGTTGTAAGGAGACTTCTTCTCCTAAGTTCTGCCTTATCAAGAGAACAAGGCAGTTTCTTTATTCATTAATGGTAATCACAGCACACAGAAGGGACTCCCCCATCAGTAGGGTGAGGTGGCTGACCAGTCTAGAAAGCAAAGAGAAGGTAATATGTACAGAGAAAATATCAGAGTAAAATGTCTAGAGGGAGATGATCCTAGTCTTATTGTAACTTGATATGCCCTGCTGTTCCGCTGATATCCCCGGAAGGCCTGCCCTTTTCTGATGAGGAAAGGAGGAGAAGTGGGTCCGGAGGAGAGGGAAGGTGGGGGAGTTACTGGGAGGAGAGGGGGGAGAAGAAGCTGCAGTCAGGATGTAATATATATGAGAAAAGAATAAATGATAAATAAAAAACCCTAGACGAAGCACTTATAATGACTGTAGCTTTCAAAAGTTTGGTTAGGTTAAACATGCTAACTTTGAATATTTATCTAATCTTAGCTATTTTCTGAGAAACAACTGTTTAGAAGGCAGGAGTGTAAATGTCCGAGAATAGACTTTATTCGATAGCTGCTTCCTCCACAATGTCTTCCTGAAGAACACTTGCTTTGCTTCCCAGCAGGATTGAAGCAAGCATTTGGGCTAGATCTTTATAAAGGAGACGTGACTGGGTAACAGGAAGTTGCTTGAGAGCTGGTTTTAACATGCAGTGTATTTTTAATCCCTTTCGTAGGTGCTCGTTCTTTTTTATTCCTGCGTCTGCACTTTATCCATTCACTCAGTCCTTCTGTTTGATACAACAAGTAAACATGCTGACTTCTGGACATTTATACCCTCTGGACATTTTTGTGATGAAGAAATTTCTCTATGTCCATTCTATTTCCTAATGCAGCTTTGGCTTAGTCAAGATCCACTTATTTTTTCTATTAAAAGATAACTATTTCAAGTATAAGAGAGAGAGAGAGAGAGAGAGAGAGAGAGAGAGAGAGAGAGAGAGAGAGAGAGAGAGA
>NC_022025.1:10987577-11000258 GCF_000317375.1 Microtus ochrogaster | reverse complement strand
AGGAAGGAAGGAAGGAAGGAAGGAAGGAAGGAAGGAAGGAAGGAAGGAAGGAAGGAAGGGCCAGCCCAAAGAGGATTTTTTGATTTAGTCCCTAAACCTAGGGTGGACATAGACCATATTATCTGATCTGGAAAACTTCAATGACATAATTAGAAACTTCATTATTGTACCAAGATGAGAGGCAGAAATTTGTCTGACACTCCCTTGTGCTGGGAATACAGCTTCCACTATCACTCCTGGTTTATGCAGGATTCAAGTCTAGGGCTTCCAGAATTCAGGCAAACAATCTGTCAATTGAAAGACATCAGCAGTCACCTTACTTTCAAGATATTGTTTCACTGTGATTTGAAAATTCACAATGCAGACAACTTCATTGACAGTTTAGAAGATTGACTAACAACCTACACTGTTACTGTACAAAATGATTTTTATCAAAAGACAGCTATACTCTTCATTTATATATAAACTTGCTGCTCTTATTCTCAATTTTAAAATGGAGTGATTTTAACAGAGAAAAACAGCTGTCAAGTCTGAAGAACTTACTACTATTTGAGTACATACAGAGATATTTGCTAAGCTTAGTGCAGTTTTAAGGCTTGGGTTATGTAGACTTAAAGGTTTATTCACTATAATTAATATTCATTTAATGGATGAACCAAAAGGCTAACCCCAACCATAGTCACTAGCAGGGCATGTGCTATCATAAATAGCCTGCTTAAGGGAGAAAGAATCTTCCTAATAGTTTTAGATTTTAGTATATATGAATACATTTCAACACAACACAAAACAAAAAAAAGTAGCCTAAAAACAAATTAGGTCTGGGGATGGTGACCCAGTGGGTAAACTGATTGGTGCACAGAGGACTGAAGTTCAGATCTCTAATATTCACATAAAAATGTATGATCATTAGGAATTGTGGTCCACCTGAATTCAAGCTCTTGGGAGCAGAGACAGGAATATCCTAGGCAAGCTATACAGTAGACTAGCTAAGTAGATAAACTCTGGGTTCTGTGAGAGACCGAGGCTCAGTAAATAAAGTGGATGAAGGTACCAAATACCAACAAATGTCTTCCACACAATGCTCACACACAAAGTGCACCCCATGCATGTATGTCCTCACTCATGAAACCACGCATGCCCATATGTACAAATACAATACATGCATAGTCATGCAAAGTCATATGATTTAGAGAAGTTAATTGTTTAATTGGAGCTGGAGAGATGACACAGAAATTAAAAGCACTTTTTATTCTTGCAGAGAACCTCAGTTCTGTTCCCAGCACTCACATCTATATAATAACTGCATGTAATGCCAGTCAAGAGGAGCCAAGTCATTCTCAATCATCCTAAACCTTGTCTTGCAAATACACAGGTCATTAATTCATTTATTCGCCTACATGTTTCTTATCTACTATAATCTCAGTCCCTCTTCTGCAATTTATTTTCTATCTTTATGACCAGCTAATTCTTTTATTTTCTATTCAGCACCTTGAGTCAGGGGGATTACTGTGACCTGGACTAGCCTGGACTTACAATTTAAGACTTTGCTTCCAAAAGAAAAGAAGGAAGAGGAGGGAGATGTTGGTGGGTCATAACTTTGATCCCATCACTCAGGAAGAGGAGGCAGATGTTGGTGGGTCATAACTTTGATCCCAGCACTCAGGAAGCCGAGGCAGGTAGATCTCTGAGTTTGAGGCCAGCTGGTCTACAGAGTGAGTTCCAGGACAGCCAAAACTGTTACACAGAAGAACCTTGTCCAAAAGGAAGACAGAAAATAAAAGAAAAAGAAGTGTTTCACTTCTAATTCTTAAGAAAACATCAGTCAGGAAATATTGGAAAGGGATTACAAAGTGTACAACCATCTGCATCTTTGTGTTCTCTCCTCTTGTGCGGTAGGCTGCCTGTTACACCACACAAGGAGCCTACTAAATGAACCCTAAAGAATATTTTTCTGAAAAGTCATTGATGGAAATCCGCTCTATAACCTCATTGCTTCCTCCTGTTCCCAGTTTCATTCTTCTTCTCTCCACAAAATTCCGTGAATGATGTTTCTCTACACCCACTTTCCCTGCTCCTATTCTCCTTTGAATATTCTAATCAACCCCTCACCCTCTCCACTTCACCAAATATATTCCTATTGAAGCAATGACATTTCAGTGTTCATTCTGGACCCTGTGGTCTAATTCCTTTTGTCACCTCTTTCCTTTGCTTTCAAAGTCGGTGCACATATTAGTTGACACTTTTCCTGGAAAAAAAAAAAGCAACTCTTTCTCGCTTATATATTTTTGGACACCAATTTGTCAGTCTCCTAACCTTGAAACTCAGAAATTGAGTGATTTGTTTTTTTTAGGACCATATCCTTATACCAACATCCCATTTTGGCAATGTTTTCTCACTTCCTGGCGTGGTATGTCTTCTTGATGCTGTGTCTCCATCTTGAAACCCCCTTGTAAGATCTATACCAACTGCTCTCTTGATGTCGAAGTCCAAAAGTCACCTCAAGTTTAAATGTCCCAAACTGAACTCATGTTGTGTTTTCCATTCTCAACAATACAAAATTCTTCTCACAGTTTTTCCCAGGCAGCACTAACTATATCCAGTCGTATCTTAAAAAGTAGTACCTGTGACAGATGTTGTTAAAAACTGAAGTTTTGATGGTAATCCCAGCGCTTAGGATGATGAGACAGGGGAATTATTGAGTTTTAGTCTAGCCTGTACTATATACATATCAAGACTCTGTCTCAAATTAAAAGCACTAAAACTTCTATTTTAAAATAAAAGATTTTGTGTTTTTAAATTACTGTGGTAATATAAAATTTCCCATATACAAGTCGAGCTAAAAAAAAACAAAATCCCTATCTTGTACTCTGGGAGGTAAGAAAGGCCTTTTTGTCCATGTGCTAAGTAATAGACGGCACATTCTCATGGCACTAGTGAAAGGAAAAGTAAAGCAAAGAAGTTTGAAAGAAATTCAAAATGATATCATTAGGTGGGGTGTCATTATTTTATCCTTAAAAACTGATGAAATAAAACAGTACCACAGGAGGAAGAATACACAGAAAACTGTCTGCTGATCACTTTTGTCTTTCTTATCAGCTACTGGCAAAGTCTGTTCCATGAGAAGAGTTTCTGTGTGTCCCTGGTCTCTATGCGGACCAATGGATGACATCAACTAGGCAAGGCCAGGAGGCTCTGAGGACATAGATCCAGTGTTTGAGAAACTCTTGTGTTCTCTCCCCCAGATTTGATGGAGAATGTCTTCTCGATATGGGTAGACATCATTTCTTCTTGAAGCTGCACTCCAGTAGTTTGGAACCATATTTTAATTGTAAAAAAAAAAAAACAATCATCCAGAAATACTTTTGTTCATTTGTAAATAAATAGTATCTTAATGATATGCCTTATAATTTTGGAATAATCTGAAAACATGCAAGCATTCTGATCCACCAGATAATCATTTCATGAATATTTACAACTAGAGTTTCTGAGTCATTTTCTAAATTATTTCTGAAACTAGAAACTACATGATACAATTTTACTCCAATTGTACCTTTTATTTTGCTTGATGCTTGTAATGTTCTTCACTATACTAAATTACATGACTTTTAAATGTCTAATCGCAAAGCAATATTTTTTCATATTTTCTATTTGAACTCTAGCATGAATCTTATCCTTTCCATTTCTATTTCTACTATTTTAAGTAGCCATGGAATAAAATAATCTTTTGCTAATTAGTTTTGATAGCTAAACAAATTTTAAAAAGGAATCAGTGTTAGATAACTTACTTTGACATTAAATTTTATTTCAGGCTGTGGCTGCATTGTGATACTGCCTGCATTAAAGGTACCTCAATAATGCTTTACTCTCACTGTGTTGGGGGTCAATTTGCATATTTACAGCCAATAGTGATTGTTTCTGTGAAATTGTGTGGCCCTGGATTTTGCAGATGCATGTTTAGGATTATAAAATCCTGTTGGTAGATTTTTTTTTTTTTTCCTGTAATAAGTAGTAAGTGTCCCTGCTCATCTCTTCTGATTAGTTTTGGTAGAAAGACTATTTTGTCAGATATTAAAATAGCTGAGTCTGTGTCTTAGTTCCATTTGTTTATGTAGTGGCTTTAGTGTGATATCCTCCATAAGTCTCTGGTATTTGAATACTTGGTCCCAGTGGGTAGTTACTTAGGGAGGATTGGCTAGCACAGTCGTGCTGGAGGAAGTATATTACTAGGGCTGAGCTTTGAAGTTTCGAATAATTTATCTCACTTCAAGTTAGCTTTCTTCCACCTGTATGTTGTTTGAGATGTGAGTTCTCACCTATTCCTGTTTCCATGGCCTTTCTTCACCATCATGGGCCCTAACCCTATGAAACCATATGCTCCATTAAATGTTTTCTTGCTTAAGCTGCCATGTTCATAGAGATTCATCACAGTAATAGAAAAGCAGCTAGTTGTAACGATAATTAATTTGGAGAGTTATTTTTGAAAGATGTGTAGAATTCATGTCATTTTGTTGATTTGGTTGTGTTGTCTTGACTTGTCCTAGTATTGTCTGTTTCTTGAGACTTCTTGAGTGTGTTTATCTTTCTCTAAGATTAAAGTGTTTCTTTCAGAATTCGCTGTAGAGGTGACTTAGTAGCCCTAAATTCCTTTAGTCTGAATATATCACAGATGTCTTCATTTCACCTTTAATTTAAATAGATAGTTTTGCTGGGTATAATAGCTTGTGTTGACAGCTCTGGTCTTTCAAGACTTGGAGAGCATCTTTCCAGGCCCTTCTGGGTTTAAAGTATTCTGTCAGGTAATTTGATTTATTGTCATTGTCCTGCTTTTGTAAGTGATTTGATATTTCTCTCTTGTATCTTGCCATACCTTTATTCTGTGTTTTTAATGTTTTTAATTTTGGTATGTCATGGAGAATTTCTTTTCTGGTTTTGTCTGGTGTCTTAGAGGCCTCTTGTATCTGTATATGCATCTCTTTCTCAAGGTTTAAGAATTTTTCTTCTGTGGTTTTACTGAAGATATCCTTTATGCTGTTACTATGGTGTTCTGTTCCTTCTAGGCCAATACTTTAGAGGACATATGCTTTCTTGATGTCCTAAAAAACTCTTTCCATTCATTTTCATGTTTCTAAAACTTCCCTCTGACCTACACTGAGTAATCTAATTATTTAACTGTGTCTCCAGTTCCCAACTTTGTTTTCAGCATGGCCCAGCCTGTTGCTGAGACTTTCCACTGAGAATTTAATTTGGTTTACTAGGTTTTTCTTTTCCAGAATTGTTTCAGTTGAGGTTTCCTTATTGAATTAAAATTTAGCTCTTGTATCTTATCTCATTCATCTCTTTTTCTTACAGAGCAAGATGGAAGACCTGAGTTTCATTCTGAGAAATGCCAAAAAGGTGTAGGGGGAAAATTGTTTCCACAAATTGTCCTCTTCCATTCCACATGTGTGCAATGGTACCATCACCCCATATACATATATCCTACACATGCACACATACTTATATAAAAAAACACTCAAAATAAAAAAGGTAAAGTTTCTTATTAAGGCTTGAATTTTTCCATTATTGGTTATAAAACCAAAACTTCTACAAAATTCTCAATTTTTGCATTCTCTAGTTGTTAATATAAATTTTAATTGCATATATCTGTTATATATAATATTCAGAGAGTAGGTGATTCAGAAGAGTATCAAATCCAGTGATATAAACATATACAAGAGATAATCAGCCTCCAAATCATGTGACTATTATGAAATTTCCTTGTTTTGTGTAGCAAATGTGAAAGTAGGTGTGACTATGAATTTGTTTAAATTAATATTTTCTATTCAACTCATTTCTGAGCAAATTTACATTATAATTATTTTAAATCACTTCTAGAAAATAATGATAATTAGATCTAAATTTCACTTTTAATATATATGAGTGAACTTATTCTAAAACACAATTATATTCTGGTATTTGAAATCATTATCACTTTGTCTTTTGTAGATTACATCAGGCAGATAAATTAGGCAGATAAAAGTGTCAGTTTTGAAAGAAGGTTGTGTTTCATCATTACATTCATTTCTTTCTATATAAAAATGTTTTATTTGTCTTTCTTGAACTTATCTACTGATAATATATGAAAAGGAAGATAATGTTAACCTTTTCTACAGACGAGCAATGTTTAAGAAAGCTCAGAACTGGACGTATAGGGTCATGTTTGCAATTCCAGCATTGTGGAGGCTGAAGCAGGGTGATCATTGCAAGACTGAAGACAGGCAAGGCTACAAGTGAGGCCCAGGCCATCACAGGCCACAAAGTAACACCCTTTTACAAAGAAACAAAATAAAAAGTTCAAAACATAAATGCCCTGTAGTCATATTTACAGACTTTTAGTAGATATGTATAAAGAACACTCAGCTATATACTAATAAAGAATAATAACACAGCACATAACTGTCCTGTTAGAAGCAAGGACAAACTTTATTTTACCTATAAGTGAATTCCTTTATTTCTTTTTGCTGTTTTTCAAGACAGGGTTTCTCTGTAGCTTTGGAGCCTGTCCTGGAACTAGCTCTCGTAGACCAGGCTGGTCTCGAACTCACAGAGATCCGCCTGCCTCTGCCTCCCAAGTGCTGGGATTAAAGGTATATGCCCACTACCACCCGGCGCACATTCTTTCCATAGTCCTTTGTTCTAAGGCAGTCTCTTGTTTGGTGCTGTAAAAGTAATTTGTCTTCTTCCTAGTATATCTCATTAACACTAGCCATGCATGAGGATCAACATTAGACTAACTGTGCACCAATAGTAAGTCATTACTCAAGGCACGCAACTAAAACATAGGTCAGCTTCATATGAGAAAAGGTGTAAAACAAAAAGATTCTACTAATTGTAAGTGAGAACTAAGCCAGCTGTTGAAAACACTGCAGCTACAAAAACAGCTGGGAAAAACCTGGAAATATGCTTTGGATAGACCACTAGGTACCATTATTTTGTGGAACAAAACAAAATAAACATCCTTCATGATAGTATCATTGATAAATAATTTATATTCCTTTTGTTTTCCAGTTAAGTCATATTTTAATGTGAGACAAAAATATAACAACAATTATATTTATCTGGGATTAGTCACATGCACATAAACATGAAATATAAGGTCAAATTATGAAGCAAAGAATTTATCAACATGAATGAAAAGCTTTGGCTGTCAAAGCTGAGCTATTTTTAATAAATAATTTAAAACCAAAACCTTAAGAGACTTGAATACATGTAATAACTATAGAACTTGAAAATATATTGCATAAATATTTTAAAGTTTCTTACTTGGATTCAAAATATCTTTTTTTATGTGATGGTTTGTAAGATGTTAGAAATGAGGTTTCACAAAAAGTAACAGGAAAAATTTTACTGAAAGTAAAAGTAAATCTGCTTAATCCAGTAATTGCCATAGGTGCTAAATCAGCTATAAGTGTGTCCACATCAACATTGAAGAGGATGAAATTACATTCAGAAGGACCAATCTATGATAACCATATAGGTCAGAGCTTTTTATATAAATGTGGCAGCACATAAGGACATATTTTATATTTTATTTGCTCCCTAAAATAAACCTAAATAAATCAGCAAGAATAAAATCACTTGGTGTTAAAAGGAACTGATGGCCATTTGGTCCAGCATAATGCCTCCCACAACTTCCCCCTCTACACATGGTCACTTATGGAAAGCTATAAGGAAGTCCCTTGAGTAGAACAAAGGGTTTTCCAGTTCTAACCCAGAACACTAAAATAGTTAAGCCATCATCTAATTAGACAAAGACACCTACAAGCCGCCATCTGATTTTTTTTTACATATTCAAGTTGATATGTTATTATATACAGGATCTTATGTTAGTTATCTATTGCCACATAAATTTTTTCCTCAAAATTATCAGCAGAAAATTTTCAGAATCTCAAAAGATTTAACTTTAATATTTTTGTTTATGCCTGTCTGTGTGCATGTACACACATGTGCAGGTACCAACAGAGGCCAGAGGTGCTAACTGGAATGGTGCTGGCGTTTTGCCTGACTGGGTGCTGGAAACTATATTCAAGTCTTTGGCAAGAACAGTAACAGACAATGCTCTAAACCACTGAGCCAACCTTCCAACCCATTCACTTAATTTTAGACCACAGTTTCTGAAAGGCAGAACAGTTGACCTGTTCTGGTGCAAGATTTCCCACAGGGTTCTGGATAAGCTGTCAGCCAGGGACCCGCCTTTTCCAGTCTCATCTGGAAGTGATGGATCTGCTTCCAAGTTCTTTCACACATGGTTGGGAAGCTTCCCTTTCTCTTTGTTAGAGAGCTCACCTTCTCATTGGACAGGCTTCTTTATAGCTACTGCAATATGTATAAACAAGTGTGATGAGAAACAGTGAGCCCCCAAAGAAGCTGCAGACTTTATAACCCAATCAAAGACTCTACACAGCATCAGGATTTCCTTTTCTCACTCGAGGGCTCCAGATTGTTTAGCCCTGCCAGGGGAAGGTGAGGGCACAGTTGCAGAAGTATCAGATGTGTGGATCACAGGAAAGTGCTTACCACAAGATCACCATCACCGCAGTCTGTTATCTTTTGCATATCACATAAAGCGACAAAAACAAAAGTTTCTAAAATGAAGTTGCCTCTGTCAGCTGTCATCTGATTACTAGATAAGCAGTCTATTTTAAAATATTCCTGCCACCTTGGGAAAGCACAGGAGCACTGGTGTGGCTGAGTAAAGAGGTGGGGGAAGAGATTCTGCCCCTGAATCTCCGCGTCAGCCATGCGGTTTATCGGGCTAAAAGAAGTCAGCGATGTAATCAGGACACAGCAGCTTCCAGACACTGTTTCCTAAAATTATTCCCATTTCTAAATTATGGATTAGGACACGGAACGTATGAACAGCATGACCCTCTATTGCAGATCTGTCTTTCATCTGAAACATTCCTACATTCCCCGATGAGTCTTCCGAAGACGTCTTCACTTTGTTTGTAGTGCAAACATGAAGGAGGCGGCAGAAATGCTTTTGCCCGTGATTAGTTCCACTGATTGAACTGGGTTGTTCCTTCACCGTGCCAAGTATCTACCTCCTCAAGCTGTGACCTGAATGGAAGACGATGGTATTTGCAGACAGTGCCAATGAAAACTTTCATATTTTATTAGTCTCTAATGACTCAATAGAACTAATTAATCCCCCAAGATCCTTGTAATTTTTGAATAACCTGGAAAGTGGCTTTGGCATGTAATACATATAATAGATACATAAAAATACATGAATGCATAACCATAAAACCTGACTGAAGGACGAATTTGAGCATATTTACTCCTTTATCTCCTTTGATTTACATGTCTGAGCAGGTATTTGCTTATTCTAACAGGCTCTGCCATGCACAGTAGTATTATAGTTTCTGTGGCCTCCTGGGGAAAAACATGGTCATGAAAAGCTGTGCTACAACCTCTCTGGATGCTGTATGTACTGTGTGGTGGTTATAAATGTTCCAGAAACAATACTGGGCAAGCGTGGGGAAAAACCAGTACTATTGCCTATTTCTCGCCTTCCGTATCTATGCTTGTTGTACTAAGTTTGCATCCAAAGTCGGCAAGGTTCAACCAGGTCCACTTTAGTACTGTGGTACAGTGGTTCTCAACCTCCCCAATGCTGTGACCCTTTAATACAGTTCCTCATGCTGTCATGACCCCCAACCATAAAATTAATTTGTTGCTACTTCATGACTGTAATGTTGCTGCTCTTCTGATTGCAAATATCTGTGCTTTCTGATGACCTCAGGCAACCCCTCTGAAAGGGTCACTTAATCTCAGAGGGATCGTGACCCACAGATTGAGAACCACTTGCCTAGAGTTCAGGTAGCAGAAAGGAACTAGAGGTGCAGGGCACAGAAGAGGAGAGAGAGGAAAGGGGAAGAGAGAAGCCTCCATGGATTGTACAGTATGGAAAAACACATAGATGGTGTCTTCCCGTGCTTCAGCATCAAATTCCAGTCTGTGTCTCCTTTACAGCCACTTGGAGGCTTAGAAATCTCTACTTTAAAGGTAAAAATGCCAGAAAACAAAATCCTTCTGCTATGAGCAATCTTCAGGCGGTAAACAGGCAATATCGTCTCCAATGGGGAAAATACAATCGAACCTGTTAACAGCTCTTGAGGCTACAAGAAAAAGTCATTTTTTTTTCTAATCTACAAGTTATATAGATAGGTGTAAACAATTCTTAACCTTCAATTTCTTCTATAAAGGTCAAACACATACTGTAGACTAAAGTGTGTTAGTTTTTTGTGGGAAACCACTTATCTTCAACAATAGAGCCCCCTGGGCCATCAGAAGATAACTCTGATTTCTGAAGGCTAGTTCTTAACTTTTAGAGCCTTGTAGGAAACCATTGGTAAGTCACTGTGCTGTGCCTGGCTATGACTGACTTAGATTCTCCTCTGTAGACGATTAGCTCTGTCTGCATTTGAAGTTCCTATCAGTATTTCCTCATCCCGTGATGGTTTATGATTTCCTTATGACTCCTTTGTACCAGTTATCCATCTCATATGTTCCTTTGGTATCAGTAAATAAGCTCTTGATGTATGCATATTTGTATGTCTGTAAGAGTCATTTTTCATTTTTCTGAAAAATCATCTTTTCACAATGGATGCTGATGCTGAGCACAGAGTATGAAGCTGTTGGGGAACAGAAACAGCTGGTCCCCACTCCTGGCTTCAATACACAGTTATAATATTCCGAGTCTTAAAATTTTATCTAAGTCCACAAAGACAGTCCATGGACATTGTGCAGACAGTAGCAGGTGTGCAGTTCATGCTGCCGATCGACGTCAACATTAGATCCTCATCCGGCTAGCTGTGACCCACATACGCAGCTCCTCCTCAATTTCCTGTCTTAGAAATAAATATACCTCCATTCCTACTTTACAACCTAAACATTTTCAAAGCTTGTTACACTGTGACCGGTTAGAAATTAGCACTTGCATAGCATGCGTGCTCATTTTCCTCAGCCTTCCCGACGTGGAGAGGTACCCCGACTATGAGTTAAATGATGCCAGTGTGTAGTCATACGATATGATTTGAAAGGTGCCCCCGAGGCTCTGCAGTGGAAGACAGAAGATAAATAATTACGCTCATGTAAATACTCTGTCTTCCCTAACAAGTAGCATACTGTGACTTGTACGCCTTTCCTAATGCTGTGATATTTGCCGTCTATTGCTGCTTAGCCAGTGACTCTAATACTTCCCTGCTCAGGCACAACCGCAAAGTCTCATTCTTTTACATTATCTTTCATCACTATACAAATGTTCTGAAGAGGTAGTTGTGACGCTGGCCCCGGGGGCAAGCACGTAAGGTCTTCTGAGGGGCAACCAGATGAACTTCAGCCAGCATTAGCCTAGAATACATGCCTACTCGGAACCTGAAATCTAAGTCTTTGTAAATGCAGTTATCCTGGATTCCAGCATGCCCTAAACCCAAAGTGACTATTGCCTAAGACAATAGTGGCATTTTTACCAGGAAGACACCCATGTAGCGACAACGGTATTTGAATACAGAGTCAGAACAGCAAATCCATACTCTGAGGAAGCAAAGTCTGGCAGCGACTACTTGCCGTGTATGGGAGAACAGCAAATTCTCCCCTCCACCCCCACCAGCCTCCTTGACTACTCCTTGTTTTCAGCTCCGATCCTCCAGAGCTGTAAGAGTATAAACGTGTGGGACAAGCCACAGCTCTCTGACTCCTTGTCTAGACAGTTCTGAGACAGAGATTCACCATGTTTCCGTCACGCTGAATGCAGAATTTTGCAAGAACAACTAGAGTTACTTGCTTCTTTAGAAAATTTATCTCATATTAGTATGTTGTAAGCCCACCCCCCTTTTTTTAGGAAACAAAAACTGGACGCAGTTCCTAGTCTAGCACTTTTTCCTGATGTGCATGGGAACATGGAGGCAGTTGCTGCACCTGCTCCCTGAATGGCCGCTTCTCCCGGCCAAGTCAGTTCAGGCAGGACAAACATTATCTTCCACTGCATGATATGAGGGTAGAAGAATTCAGTTCTTCCTATCGTGACAACTGAAGATAAAATCATAGCTTTATGTATTTAAGCTAATTAGACATATAGGTGCACTTCTTATCTATAATTTTAGGACCAGGGCAGTTTGTTGCCCCCTTTTCCTACAATAAAAAAAGGATATTAATTTTTCATTTATGCTTAGAGATTTGTTTCATCCACTAATAACCCACTAAAATATTTTTGTTTTAAGATGGGTGAGAGATAAAAAAAGGGATGTAGAAAACAAGACAATCCAGAGAGGGATGAGTTCTGGAAAGAACCTGTCAGTTCTGGCAAAACATTGTCCCCAAGGCAGTATAAGTGGGGTGAGCTCCTGATGCCTTTGCTTCCTTAAAAGGGACGCGAGAGGCCAAATTGCTGCCGGCTCCTCACTGAACTAGACTTGAGCAAATGGGTAGGTGTGCAGAGTTCCGCTCTCTCAAGTCAGCTGGCTTAGAAGGGAAGGAAACATGAGGCCACTTATACTACAATATTTTTAGAACTGAAGACACGAGGATGTTTACATTCAGAAAGGAAAGAAAGATGCCTGGTTAAAAAAAAAAAATAAACAGGCTTGGGCGCACAAGCTGCAAGAACAGGAGACAAGGAAAGAAATGGAAGGACAGTAA
>NC_022025.1:10983514-10987350 GCF_000317375.1 Microtus ochrogaster | reverse complement strand
TTTTATATATACACTTTCCAGGATACAGTGCCAGAGATCTCATTACATCTGAGTAGGCAGGAGACTTTGAGCCAGAGAGCAGCTTGTGTCACTGTGATTATCTTGGACACAAGCACAGCCTTAGAGCAGACAGAGGAACAAGCGCAGAAGTGACTTTGCTCTCCAGGAGTCCAGGAAGAGGGAAAGGAATAGCACCTTGATTTTTCTGTAGCTGTAAAGTTTGAAATTATGTGTTGAGCATTTTCATACAGTCATGCTAAACTTGCTAATCTTTTATTATTATTTTACTTCAACTTCAAAATAAGAAAACAAAATGAGAATAAAATTGGCAAGCTTACTAAGAGCAACCTTTTAAACCACACGAATAACATGAAGTGACTTCCGGTCCTAAGACATGACTGGAGCCAATTACAGAAATTATGGATTCCACACAACCCATCCAATTTGTATTTTTAGTTAGTTCACTTACAAAAGAATAAACGGCAGGTGTCAATGTGGAACGAGACCCGCAGAACAGGTTCTATTTTATCTGTTCAGGCTCTAAATCTCTTACCATGTTTCGATTGGGGGAAAGAAAGGTTTCCTCTGAAAGATCTCTATTGAGGATGTGGCTTATGAGATATGGTTTCACTTTACACGCCTAAGTGCTTGCTCTTCAGGGTGTAATAAAAAGTTCCGGGGAATTATATTTAACTCCTTGTGGTAGCACTGTACTTATTTCAGGGGTGGGGGTAGGGGGTGGGATGGTTAAAAAAAGGTGTAGTTCCCTAACAAAAATTTTAAATATCAATAAATAAAAAAATGTTACTTACTGAAGTGCTTTAAATCAAACTCTCAACTCCCCCCCCCTTTTTTAACAAGAAAAAGGTGCTTTCCTCAGTTAAGCATGTAGTTATAATCAAATCCCTTTAATAAACTGAACACACACACAGAATAAGCCTGTTGTTCATAAACGAACAAAAACAGCTATAGAGACAAGGGTGAAACCCAGGGTTCTAGAAAGTGCCACGGAAGTGTTGTAACATTCCTGTTTTCCTTGTGAAATTTCTCATCTACCATTCATAGCAGGGTGTTGCAGTCAGAGAAGAATGCAGCTCCCACGTACACTTCGTACACTTCGTGCCCAGAGCAGGTACCTGCGGACTTCCACACCCAGGTGAAATCCCATGGTGCTAAATATCAGCCAATCAACCCCAGAGGAAGCTGCTTCTTTCCAACCAGTGGCTGCAAGCTGCCCTTGGGTTTGAGATGCTCTGCTTTCCCACAGCCGGTTAGCAGAGACTGAGAAACGCTGCAACAAAGGCTCTACCTTCCTTTCTAGTTAATCCCTTTTCTACCAAGAATTATTTCTGAATGGAGTTCAGCTTTGCAAATTATAGTGCCATGTCAGGTTCTAGAATTCTAAGGAAAAACTGAAAATATAGAATTATGGAAATGATCCTAGCCACATTAAAAAAAACCTTCATTGTATTCATGCAAATGACGCTATTTTTAATTCAAAGTTCAGAGAGAAATTGAGGGTTCTGATTTCCACTGAAATAGAACTTTTTTTGTTTTGTTTTAAATGCCCATTTTCTTAATATAGCAGGTTAATATAAAAGCATTTCTAGAGTTTCTGCAGACTGGAAGAAACAGTGTGTAGTCGGAGAAACTATGTACTCAGTCAATGAAACAATTGATAACAAACACTGCATTAATGAAATTCCACCTTTACACTGGTCCTATTATTCTCTTCTACAAGAGCAGATGCATGTTTAGAAAACATTTATCCTACCCAACAGGCTTTTTTTTACATAGAAATTCAAGGAAAATGGACAGTAACACATATTAGAGCAACGTGTTAAATAATATGCCCACCCTTGCAAGAGCCTGTACATACGAGAGATTCATATACTCTTGTTGCCAGACTGAGTGGTGTGTACCTACCATCCCAGCACTGAGGAGGCAGACTCAAGGGTTTCTGTCCTTAACATCAATGTAGACTGTGTAGGAGAAAACAGAGCTCCGTCCGTCTCAAATGTGAAGAGTGAATATTTGATGACTTCCCAGATGCAGCTATCATCAGAGGGCAGCAGTCACATCCCTGCGCTGCCCCAGGGCTACGGGCCTCCACAAGGGACCTAAGGTGACAACGATCAGCAGGCCCAGGGACAACTGGCATCCCGGCCACTCACCACACACCAAGTATGTGTGTGGCTTCACGCCCTACAAGCTTCTGTCATGGAGCTGTTCAAAGTGTTCTGGGACATCAATGCTAATGTTAGTCCACTGGAGATGACCACTCAAACATGGTTAATAGTCTTTATTCTAGTTGGCTGGGATTACACCCAAATCTTCGGGGACCCTGAATGTCCAGGACAGGATTTTTGAACAAAGTGCTGGCATCCTAGCGGCTTGGGAAAGGGTGGAGTGGGGCTTTGCATAAGCAAGCAGTTTGATGGAAGCTAAGATAAGGGGTTAGTGAGCTGGAGGGGTTCCACATAAACAGGCAGTTTGGTAGAAAGGAAGATAAGTTAGCTTAGAACATCCTGATTTCAGGTTGCTAGAACGGTTTGGTAGTTTTCCATCGAATTCTCCGTGAAAGAGATCAAATTCTACTTAAACCTGAAATGGCCTCAGCAAGAAAACAAGATGGAGGAACCTCTACACTGTTTTGCCCTATTACAGAAAAGGGTGGGGACCCTCACAGGTACCAAAAGCCATAAGGAAGGCTGCTGCCAAGATGGGTGGATGGACCCGTCCCCTCAATAAAATTTTATTTTGCACAGAAAAAAAAAAGGAAAAGAAAAAAAGAAAAGGAAAATGCCATAAATGCAGTTTGCCAAACAAATTTTGTATTTTCAGTAAAACGCCTAGATAATCTTTACCTTTATTGCTTTTGTTGATTGACAGTTATACATCCCGGGATTAGATAATGCATAGAAGATCACACTAGAAATTTTTAAAGTCCAACTGTGAAAATGCACAGTTCATTTCTGCCATTCGGTACTCTAAACTCTGGTGGATCCTGTTGAAGCTAACCATGGTGGATCCTGGTGACCCCTGGTGTTGCAGAGCTCACCTCTTTGCCCCGGCAGCTACCGCAATACTGTTATCAACTCTAGCACAGTGTGTGGCTGATTTGTCACGGTTACTTTAATGACACTAGCAGATGATTAGCCTCTGGGATTGTCATTCTGGGCCTTGTCCCTTGGATGCACCTGAATTAGCTCCCTCTGGGAAGCAGAGTGTCAGGCCTCCAGTCAGATCTGTGGGGCACTAACCTGCATGTTAACAAGATTACCAGTTATCAGACTGCACATTACAGACTGCACAATTGCTCAAGGGGAAAAAAAGTCTAACAGGTTGAGAAGTTTAGAAGTCTCAGGTACTGAAGAGAAGAAAAAAAAATTCCAAAGAAGTGTAATCCTATTTATGTTCAGGGTTACTTTTTCACATCTTGTCTTCTTATTGCAATCTAAATATTGTAATTAGGCCACTGAATGAATCCAGTAAGCAAAAAGGTATAATTCGGAATTTCAGAATCTAGTAGAAAAGGTTGTTTTATTTCGACTGAAATTTTTTTTATTAGAATAGCAAGAAAATAACAAGTGATTATAGTAATATGTTTTACTGGTCAACTTCTTCAACATTTTAAATTAAAGTTTTAATAGTACTCAACATATCTGCAGTCCTGTTTGATGGTTTACTCCATGTGAGTGCGTGCACTAAGGTGTTGTGCCTGCATGTGCTAGGTCCTCTCTGTTGGGTGGTTCTCTGCATGTGTGTGCTGTAGGGTGCTGTGCCTGCCTGTGCTAGGTCCTCTGTTTGATGGTTCTCTGCATGTGTGTGCTGTA
>NC_022025.1:10981609-10983414 GCF_000317375.1 Microtus ochrogaster | reverse complement strand
CTGTGCCTGCCTGTGCTAGGTCCTCTGTTTGATGGTTCTCTGCATGTGTGTGCTGTAAGGTGCTGTGCCTGCCTGTACTAGGTCCTCTGTTTGATGGTTCTCTCCGCGTGAGTGCACTAGGGTGCTGTGCCTGCGTGTGCTAGGTCCTCTGTAAACATTGATTTCACAGTGATCCCACAATCAGATGCAATGATGTCTTTCAGAAATAAAGGAAGAAAAAGATATAGGGAAACATTGAAAAGAAAGCTATAGATACTTTTATCTGTTTAGTTTTAACAGCCTAAAGCCAATTAATTGTAAATTAAAAATTTTATCCTTAACATAAAAGATACTTAGTTTGCTGATACTCTCATTATTTTCCTAAAGAAAAACATCTCAAGCAATGTCCCAAAAAAGAAAGTTATAACAACCCAAAGACACCAGAGATGGCTATAATGTCTAGAACAATCAAGTCCAAACATGGCCATGTTGCTTCTTACCATAAAGTGTACAAAGACCGTAGAATAGATGCTACATCGCTGTTCACAGCACCTTGCCCTCTCATTGGTACAGAGACATTTTACAGCCGCTTTTTTTTTTCTTTGTAAGAAGAATAAAAGGCAGATTCATAGAAGCCAGTGAGAAGTCTATTACTCTACTGGTGTGTATGTGGATATCTTCAGTTGTTAGTTTGTCTATACCTATTTGTTCATACTTAATTATCATTTGTCCAGAGTTTCTCAATTTTAGTCAGAATACTAGAGTTAATTTTTCCCATTACAATAATCAATCCTGAGTTCAGTAGCTATAGCCTTTGTATTTCTGCCATCTAATCTATTTCCAGTATGTAAATATTTACTAAGAACAGCGAACAATAACCATAGACTTTTTCTTGAGCCTCTCCAATTTCAGCATAACTAATGTTGATCTTCTGATGAACAAGCGCACAGTAGGCTCGCTGACAAAATCAGCTACACTTAGATACAAGCAGCCAGGGCTACGTATTGCTAGGGTTTCAAGTGGTCTTCAGAGATGCTTTGGAAGCAGTGGCTGCTATGAGACACTTGTAAGAAGAGCCTGTTGTGCTGCAGTATAATGTAGAAAATTATTTGCAATCTCTTGTCAGAATAGTTCTGTCATTTGCTAAATATGGCAAATCTATAAATATCTATTTTGTTGTTCATTGAAGCTTCTTATTTTTAAATAGACTCCCCTGGAGGTAATCAACTCAAAACATAAAAGTCATGTTTAAGGAAAAAAAATAGTTGCATCACTTTTCAAACAAGTAGGGAGCTCATGGGAACTGAACCAAAATGGGTCTGTGTTTGTTGCTCACCATAGAGACCACAGTGCAGTTAATTGTCACTAGAAGAATACACAAATCAATCACTATTACAAAATTAATAGTTTAATTTTTCTTATTAAATTAGTCTTCTGGCCATTTTAAGCACGTAAGCTTTAGTTACTCTCAAAAGGATTTTTCAAAATCTGGGGACACAGTTCAGTGAAAATGGCTTTTTTGTGCAGCATGAAGATCTAAGTTTGTAAGAAATTAGCTGACTAAAAACAAATAAAGAAACAAAAGTCAGGCATAGCAGAATGACCTCTGTAACCTCAGGATGTGTGTGTGTGTGTGTGTGTGTGTGTCTGTGTGTGTGTGTGTACAAGCAGATATAGGGGGCTTTCTAGTCAGCAAGTTTAGCTAAAACTGTAGTGAGTTTCAGGTTCAGTCAATGACCCTGCCTTAAAAAATAGAGGGAAAGGTGATAGGAGGAAGACACCTTTAACTCCTACACACTTGCATGTGCACCCGTACCCCACAATCA
>NC_022025.1:10962908-10981479 GCF_000317375.1 Microtus ochrogaster | reverse complement strand
ACACACACACACACACACACACACACACGCACACACACAGGGATTTTCTCAGTGACTCTTCCACTCATGCATTGATGCCTTCTATTTTTAATAGTGAGCTTTCATTTACACCACAAGGATTCTTTAAAAATAACGTAACTTATTTCAGTTCTACATTTCCTTTGCCACCTAGAAACTGTAGGAAATAGCTCTGATGTCATTTTTATTTAAGTACTATTAGATGCTTCAAATAAGAAAACATAAAACCTTGAGTCAAAGAACATTAAAGTTATTTTGCCATTAAGTTTAGGGATCAAAATGATGCCAGAAGTGAAAATTTGGGGGGTGAAGCATCTGACTTTTAGAAAATTATATCAATGTTATGAATTCAGTTTGGAACTTCAGCACTCGGGCTCGATGTGTAAAGTCCCTTCTCCCTAAGCCTGCTAACCTCAGTTTGATATTCAAAGCCACATGGTGTAAGGAGAGAATAGATTAATAGTTTTTCTCTAACTTTCACACATAAATACATGGTTTCAAAAAGTTAATAATGAAAGTTAATAATGGTGATACACTATTTTTTACAATGATACATGATTACAAATTTGGTAAGTCAAGGATTGTGGTTTTTTCTTTTTAATGTCTAGTTTAAGAGGCCTATAACATCCATTGACCACTACTACATTAATGTTTGATAACAATCAACCCTAAATCTGGTGGTTAATACAACGTTTTTATTTTCTGACAGATATGAGAGTATCTGTCACCAGAAGGACCAGCTAGTGAATGAGCGTGATACCTAAGTGTAGGTGTGAGCGCTCAGTTTGGGGTGGAAATGAGGGCTTGGGGAGTAGTGAGAGGGAGATGGATGAGCCCATGTTTTAGCTTTGCTTCAGACTGTTCATAGGCAGCTACGTTGAGTTCCAGTCAGCTGGCATACTCCTTTAAAGATCCTGATCCTTCCCAAGGGAACAGGTACCCGGATGATGTGTTGACCCTCTTGTGGCCGCAGGCCTGGGATAGCAGGAAAAGCAATGAAGGCCTCTCAAACCTTGGCTGAGCCCGCACACCTACACACCGGTCCAAATGCCACTGGCCAAAGAAGCCAGGAAGTAAGAAAGGCCTCTCTTCTTGGAGTAAGGCTGGAGGCATCAAGGAGAACGCAAAGACTCAGAACAGGTCATTCCGTCTGCAAATCTTTTTGGTAAAATTGTGTTCGAAGCAGATGTAAGTACTTGGCACTGGCTTGCGATATTACATAGTTCGTTACATATCTACAGCATCACACATGATAGGAAGGACAGAGTTTAGAGATGTTGAAATTTAATTCACACATGCTCGAAGAATATATGGACTATAAGTAATATTTATAAAAATGTCAGGTAAAACACACTCTAGCTTAGCAGTACATGCTTCTTTTATTTGCTATTTAGTACTGACACTATTTTAATAAATATATACACACAAATAAAAATAAAATTCTAATATTCTTAAGAGACAGAAAAAGTAATCGATAAAATATGAAGTAGACACTGTCAGGTATTATAGTCTGATTGGTCAAAGTACTTGGGTAATGGACTAATTGGTCTAACAGATACTTGCTTTAATGGAATTAAAAAAAATAGTTGGAGTGTTTACAAGGGTGAACCCAGTTAAGACTCCTAGCAGTAGTGGAGAGGGGGCCTGAACTGACCTTTCTCTGTAATCAAATTGACAAATACCCAACCATCACAAGAGCCTTCATCCATCAACTGACAAAACCAGATGAAGAGATACACAAGCAAGAATCAAGAAAAGTTCTGGGAATTCAGCTGAAGAGAGGGAGAAGGAAATAGATGAGCAAGGGAGGTCAAGGTCATGATGGAAAAATCTACAAAGACTGGTGAGCTCAGCTCCTGGAAACTCATGTTCTCTAGACCTACAGCTGTGGAGTCTCCATGGAACCAAACTAGGCCGTCCATAGGTGGGAGACAGTGGTGAAGCTTGCACGATCTCTGAGGAACCTGGCAATAGGACCAGGATCTATCCCTGGTACATGAGCTAGCTTATTGGAGCCCATTCTCTATGGTGGGGTGCCATGCTCAGCCTTAATGAAGGAGCACGGGGCTTAGTCTTTACCCCAACTTAATGTGCCAGACTTTCTTGACTCCCCATGAGAGCCCTTATGCGGAGGCTGGAGTGGATGGGGAGTGGGCTGGTCGGGGGGAGAACGGAGGTAGGAGGAGAGGTGACGAGAGACTTGTCATTGGAATTTAAAATGAAATAAGCAATTAAATAAAAACATAATAAAGAGCAGAAAGAGGCAGTTTGCCAAGAAGCCAGTTTTCAAGTGGAAGGAAGGTTCAAAAGGTAACACTATGTAAGTCTGAAGCTGTTGATGTATGAAAGGGACATATCCTAAGTGACTGGACCTTTGGGACATTACTCTTGCCTAAGGTAAAGTTACAGTCATTTGAACTCTTGAATATTGTCCTTTGGAGTGGATGGAGGAGACATAAGCCTTTTTTACATTTACTTTCATTTGATAGACTGGTGCTGAGTAGTAAACAATAAAAAATTCTATATTTTCATTTTCTTTGATACTTGACTGATCAATGAAGAGTTCCATAAGACAACATAGAGAGATGATGTTATAATAGCATTTACCCAGTAATCATAATGTATTATTCAACTAAAAAATAAGCCTATTGGAATTAAGGGCAATAAAGGAATAAAAATAATATGTTCATATTACATATCAATGGATTTGATTCCTCATGCAAACACTAACTTGGGGACAACCATGCATACATACAATGAATATGCTGAGATCACAGTCCGGATGATACTTAATTGGAAATGTAGTTTGAGGGGCTGGAAAACTGTCTCAGGAATTGGGAGCATTTGCCATTCTTTTAGAGGACCCAGGTTCAGTTCTCAGCACCCTCGTGGAGCATTACAACAGCTGGCAAGTCTACTTCCAGGGGGCACTACACCCTCTTCTGATTTCCATAGTCATTGCATAGATGTGGTGCACATACATACATGCAATCAAAACACACACACACACACATATATTTCTTTCATATATATATGAAAGAAAATATAGTTTGATATACATTATATAAAACTAGCTTTTGGTATGGAGGATTAAAAATTGGGTCTCACTTATAACAGGCAAAAGGTCCACACTGAACAGTATCCTCAAACTTCCCTCCCTTTTCTTTGCATTAAAAAAAAATTAAAGTAGGATCTTATTAGGTTGCCTAGACTGTCCCTGACTTCATTATGCTGCCTAGACTTGCCTGGAATTTGTATCCTCCTCCCTCAGCCTCCTAAGGATCTATGCTACACAATTTGGCCGGTTTTGCACTTTAAAGGTTTGGAAAGTGGGCTATTCTAGAATTTTAATTTGGTTTGTGATATAGTGTCCTGACTTATTTAGCGGGACATTTACTAACTCCTCAACACTCATTAGGTTCTCTGTTAGCATAATCATGCATGGTTATTACAACACGTTTCTGTGTTTTCCTGTCTTTCAAGAGCTAATATTACGCTGTCGCTTAATTTATCTTAGTCATTCCTCAACTATCTTTAAATAAATTTTGCACATGAGTTTATTTTTGTATTTTAGAAAAATCTTTTCAAGATGTGATGTAGAATTCTGCAGTGAACCAGCACTGCCTAATCGGCAGGATATGGAGAGGTGCATCTAGAATCTGAATTCCATCTCAACACCTCCTGTTTTGAGGACGTTTACATCTAAACAACTAAATGTTACCATAGTTTAGTTGAGTGTCACTGCATAGAGAAGACAAGCTGTTCTCAGAGAGCTAAACAGAGAACAGGCGATAAGGCCGTTAAGTGGAAAAGAGAGTCAGCTAGATTCTTAACAATTATCAGAGAACGGCTTCTAAAATTGACATGGAGGCTCATTTTCGTTTCCTTCTCTTTTTCCTTTGAAAACACAAAAGTTGTATGGCATTCACTTTAAACTCTTCATGCCTTAAAGGTAACTCGCTCCTTATGACATTAGAGTAAGGCAAACCAGCATCCTGTCTTTGTTCCTGGTGAGAATGTATCTCACCCACCTCTACTCCAGTTACTCAGCTCTTTGCGATTTGTGAGTCTCCACTCACACAGCCCAGGCTCTATCTAATCATTAGCTGATTTACACCTGGCCTCACTGCTCCCTGGAAACTACTGCAGAGGTCCGTGCATTCCTGCAGCAACCCTAAGCATGTGCATGGAAGAACTCACCCCCCCCCCCCGCCCCGTCAGATCAGTTCTCCTGTGCGTACAAATAACGTCTACAGTTTCCAGTTTTTCGGTTTTTTTTGTCTCAAATAATTTTTATTTATTTATTTATTTTTATTGAAAAAAAAATTTCCGCCACCTCCCAGCCTCCCACTTTTCCCGCCCTCCCCCCACTCCTCTCCCCCTCCCTCTCAAGTCTGAAGAGCAGTCAGGGTTCCCTGCCCTGTGGAAAGTCCAAAGTCCTCCCCCCTCCATCCTGGTCTAGGAAGGTGAACATCCAAACTGGCTAGGCCCCCACAAAGCCAGAACAAGAAGTAGGATTAAAACCCAGTGCCATTGTCCTTGGCTTCTCAGCAACCCTCATTGTCCGCCATATTCAGAGAATCCGGTTTTATCCCCTGCTTTTTCAGTCACAGTCCAGCTGGCCTTGGTGAGCTCCCAATAGATCAGCCCCACTGTCTCAGTGGGTGGGTGCACCCCTCTTGGTCCTGACTTCCTTGCTCATCTTCTCCCTCCTTCTGTTCCTCATTGGGACTTTGGGAGCTCAGTCCAGTGTTCCAGTGTGTGTCTCTGTCTCTATCGCCATCCATCGCCAGATGAAGGTTCTATGGTGATATGCAAAATATTCATCAGTATGGCTATTACACCTGTCAGATTGGCTAAAATCAGAAACACCAATGATAGCCTCTGCTGGAGAGGCTGTGGAGGAAGGGTTCCCTCATCCATTGCTGGTGGGAATGCAAACTTGTGCAACCACTCTGGAAAGCAGTGTGGCGGTTTCTCAGGAAATTTGGGATCAACCTACCCCTGGACTCAGCAATACCACTCTTGGGAATATACCCAAGAGAGGCCCTATCATGCAACAAAAGTATATGCTCAACTATGTTCATAGCAGCATTATTTGTAATAGCCAGAACCTGGAAACAACCTAGATGTCCTTCAATGGAAGAATGGATGAAGAAAGTGTAGAATATATACACATTAGAGTACTACTCAGCAGTAAAAAACAATGACTTCTCAAATTTTGCATGCAAATGGATGGAAATAGAAAACACTATCCTGAGTGAGGTAACCCAGACCCAAAAAGATGAACATGGGATGTACTCACTCATAATTGGTTTCTAGCCACAAATGAAGGTCAGGGAGTTTCCACTTTTCCAAAGCGGTTCCCCCATTCCCATCCCCACCAGCTACCGTATGCCCTTTTCATTCCTTTTCTCGCAGTTTCCGCTCACTCGATTTCCTCGTTCTAATTTCATTTCTCTAATTAATCAATCAAACAACACAATTTGATTTCATTCTCCTTTCTCCTGACCAAGGTCAGAGTCAACGGTTCTAATGGGAATTTCTCCATGTTTAACCCGCCTGACCTTCCCATAGTAACCTTCTGTTGCCAACACTGTTCTGAAAACATGCACTTCTACGTTCCCTGATCTGATAGTTGGGTTTTCCTCCAATCTCCCTGTCACCTCAAACTCATTCTTTGAGTTGAGTCTTGCTCTTATTTGTGACCCAACAATTCACTTCACTTTTAATGACCCACATCTTCTTCTGATCCTTTTTTGACTTCAACATTAGGTGGCTTTCTAGTGCTCATATTCCTGGATTCTCATTGGGAGCTCAGACTTATCCTCCTTTTCTAAATTCTAGACTCATGGGTTCACCAGCCTCTCTGACACCTTCACTATTATTTAATCCACAGTACTTAGTTGGACTAAAATGTTTAGGAGAATGGTGATTCTCTCTGCTAACCCACTCTGTCATTGTTTTCCTAGCATATGAAATAGGCTTGCCAGCACTCACACCCTACCTCTGAAACAAAGAGAAAACTGTGGCGAAGTCACACTTGGTTCTTGCCTATTCCACCTTACTATCCCTAACATCCACTTGACCACACTTTCTGCTAATCAATTGCGAACAGTCATGTCCTACTTGGAATACTTTTTCTGTCTTCCCTCAAGGGCCACAAGATCATATTAGCTCTCATTTTTACCGTCATTAGCCACTCATCAGTTTTGCATGCTATTCTATTTCTTCTTTGTATGTTGTCTCCAGCGCACCTTTCTGTAGTCATGACCCTGCTTCCATCTCCTTCTGCGACGCTGGTAGGCCCTGCTGACTACCTTCTTCCTAACTCTGCACTTGACCCACCTGGTCTCATTCCGCCCTACAGTACCTACGGTACCCAAGGTCCTTCCTTCACACCTGCCCTTCACTTGCCTCACCATCATCCTTCACATTTCCGCACAGATTTCCCCATTTTGAAGAGCCTTGTCCTCCTCCATAGTGTTCAAAATGGCTTTGCCTACTAATCTTTATCTTTTGATGATTCCAGTATTGCATTTCCTATCTTATTGACCTCCTCTTGGTCTGACTGTCTACTCGGATGGCCATTGTTCATAAACAGAGATCTTTTTTTTTTTTCATGTCAATGTTGCGTTACTTGAGGCCTAAAGGAATATCTGATCATACAACACTTGCTATACAGCAGTATGATGGATATATGGTCAAACAAGTGCAGTATTTAGGCAGACGCTACATCTGTCTTGTTACTCTGTATGTAATATAGATGAGGACAAATACTGTGAAACTGGATGACATCACAATGTAATCCAAAAGAAGCTTAGATTCAACAACCACAATTGCCTAGAAAATTCAAGAAAAACAACAAACACAAACAAAAGAGTTCTAGGAGACAGAAAACAACACAATAGCATTAAAGGGAAATTAGTTTGGAGAGAAAACTCTTCATCTTTACTTAACAATTACTTAATTAAAAATAATCTATAAGTACCTAATTCCTTTTATCTAGTTGGAATCTAATTGCAATTATATTATACAATTCACAGGTTTTACTATGGAGATCTAAATATTCTGATTGAATACATGAAATATGGTTATACATATGAGGAACTAACTTTAGGTTTTATTTTATTTTTAATTACTAAAAATGAAATTAAGGGCCAGGTAGGGGTGGCACAAGCCTTTAATCCCAGCACTCGGGAGGTAGAGGCAAGTGAGTTTGAGGCTAGCCTGATCTACAGAGCGAGTTCCAGGAGAGGCTCCAAAGCCCGTCTCAAAAAACAAAACAAAACCACAAGAAAAAAAAAACAACAAAATAAATGAAATTAAGACTAAAGTAATTAATAATATTTTTTCCTGCAAACATCACTTTGTCATGGCTACTTGTCACTTTAATTATTAAAGCTATAATCTCAGAACAGAGATGCATGGATTGTTTTGCAGAAAAGAAAAAAGAACATATAAGATGTTTTCATGGTTTACATATTAAAATAGTAATATTTTGGATATTAAAAAGTGAAATATGATACAAAGATATATTCAAGGAATTTAATTTTAGTTTTCCTAATGTTGTAATGAGATTTGAAATTATGTAAATGATTTATAGCTTGTTTCTATTGGATGGTTATTCAATATGTATAGTTTCACACATTTAAAATGAAGATTTTTTAATGGGCTTTTTATTCAACTGGGCATTTGACTAAATCATCTTTTGAAGGCAATAAATAAAGAAGATACAATTAGAATTTTGGAACAATTGCTTAGTATCTAACTTTATGAAACAGTACATTATTTGTTAGTGAAAGTCAAATGGGTATTTTAGTTTTTACTTTTGTATACAATGTTGGGAAAAAGAATTTAAAGGACACATTTGCTGTTGAAGAATGGTTATAAGAACCACACGTCTTTTTGTCTTTTGTGCTAAATGGTCAAGAAGTTGGGGGATCCAATGGAAATTTTTGGAAGAACATTTTTATACACTATAAAATTTGTTATTTCCATAGAGCGACTGACCCATTGTACGGAGCACATAATAATGACTTCTAACAAGAGCACATTTTTTTATAATGCTAAGATTTATTTCTAACTTTGTGAATATATTACTATGATGATATCTCCTTTTAAAGAAGACTTTAAAAAAACAGCCCTAGGCAAATGCAAGGCTATTCTTTAAAAGGAAAAATGAATGCAACCCCAGGAATATAAGCAGCTGCAATCTATGGCCATTTTCTGTCATTTGTTCCTGCCTCTGGAAGATACCGTGTTCGGCTTTAGAAGACAAAGGCATATGGACAGGAACACTTTCTCTGACTTTATGAGACAGTGTGTGTCACTTCTAAGCTCATGTCTCCTGTCGAGGATCCCTCAGGAGTTTGCAAAGATCAGGGATGAAATACTTCCCAAGATAGTTCCAAAGGGCATTGAGCAGGTGGTCAGAATCCACAGCAGTGGCCCTCCAGAAGCATAACACCCTCAAAGTAGAGGAAGCAAATGGGCAGGACTACCTTTGCTCTGTGCTTTGATTGCGCCATATGGTCAACAATTCGGTATTGCATACCCAGCATATTGTCCAAATACTGACATTTTTGTGTCTCAGGCTACTGTTAAATTTCTACATGGCAAACTTCATGAGTGTGAAGAATCTCACAGGTGTAGAAAAGGAAATACTTTCGAAAGTTTACGTTTTAAGCTAGTATACCAAATAATAGGATTCACTGTGGCATCTTCATACACTTGTGTCACGGCATTTTGTTTTATTTTCTACCTGTGTTATTATTGAGAGAATATATATTTAAATTTGTCACAAAATGTCTTTTGGATCTTATGTCAGTTATTATTTCTTACAAGTCCAATCATAGTCTAGAATAACTGGGCCCAACGTTCCTGAGGCCCAGTAACAGGGTAGATAGACCTTAGGATACCAGAGAGTCTGTTTCCAGGGACTTAATGGCCGAAACACAGTGGGAAAAGTATGGATTGTAGCTCCTTGAGGAAGGGGAAAGGACATCCTATGCTAAGCTGGAAAACTCATCTAAGGACTCTATATTAACGTGCAGCATCATTTAAGAGTCCAGTTTGAGAGTGATTGGGACGCCACATTTACATTGGTATGACTATCACATTGGCTTTGCTTTCTCTAAGGAGTGTGGTCATATCCTGGGCAGAGTAGGGCTTAGGTTCTTGCTGCTGGTGTTACCTCAGGCTGGATGCTCTCAAGATATGTGTGATATGAGTGAAATAACAGGGCTGTTTTACTCGGGCACTCAGTCCAGCAGTGGACTATTAGCATAATTTCACCACTGTCTACGAATAGTGAGAACCCATCGGTGCCCACACTCGGAGACAAGCTCTTTACATATACATTTGGGAAGCTCACTTAGAAGGCACTCTGAACTCTCTGGGGTGTCTCTTACAATCTCTGTCCTCTTTTATGCTTCTGCCACCGCTGATTATATAACCAAGATCATGCCAATTAATTTTTCTGGAAGTCAATTTTCTCGTCTTGAATACGGGGACAATAATACCATTTTATTTACTTCACAGAAGTGTTGTGAGAACCAAATGAGGCAGAATATATGCTTTATCTTGGGGTGCAGGTTGGGCAGGAGGGAAGCGGGGGGACAGGAAGAGAGAGAGAAAGACTGATTTTTCTGAAAGCTCAGAATGATTTTAAGAATAATAACTCTAACAAGCCTTCATTTTTGCTGCTGTTTCTCATATTAGGAATCGCATGATTTCAAGCAATAGAAATCAACTCAAATTAGCCGGAGGGGCACAAAAGGTTGAGAGAGGGTGCTGTGGTAAGGACAGAAAACAGTTTCCTCGTTTCTGAAACCAGGGACACATCAAGTTCTCAGGAAAGAACTGGAACCAATTGCTTCTCCTTTCATCTTTTCTGTTTGTTCTCTGTCAGAAGCATTAAAAAAAAAACAAACAAAAAAAAAAACTAAAGCCAGATTTCTTTTGCCTGTTCATAAGTGAAATGGCGCTGCTTCCCACAGAGCCACACAGAATGCGTTTTGCAGACGCAGTCATATAAAGATTCTAGCTTTGTCTTTCGTGTTCAAACGCAGATTCTAAGGGTATCTGTCCTGCCAAACTAAGAATGATCAAGGTTAAGAGAAATGAAATAAGAGTGGGGTGAAGACTGTTGTTTGCCCTGAAGAGAGCCCTTCCCCCCCAAACTGGAGCGTTGGATAAGACTTCTTTATAGAGCCATTGCCTCTGTAACTTTCCACAGCTCCCTCCCGTGAGAGTGGAAGAAAAAGAAAAGCCCTATGCTAACAGATAAAAACAGAATTTCTCTGAGGGACAGAGCTATTTTCTTTGAGAGAGGAAATAAGATACTTCAACAAAGGACCTGGAAGAGAAGTGCGATCTTGAGGGCATCTGTACCAGGGAAGTTACAAGAACAAAAGAGGCTCAGGATTCTCTGTTGCAGAAAGTTAAAGGCATTGCCCTTCTCCCTGAGGGGACTGGAGAGCAAAACCAAGGCATGGAGGGGGTTGGAAGGCAGAGCCCAAGAAGCGCAGGCCATGGAATCTGCCTGGAGTAGAGAGAAGAGACAGAGTTCTCCCCACGGTACAGAATCTTGTTCAACAATGTCTCCTCCAAGTTTTATTTATTTATTTTAAAGATTTTCACTTTTAAGTGTGTGTCTGTGTGTGTGTGCATGAGCATGCTCACACATGTGCACATAACTTTAGGTTCCTAAGGAGACCATAGCCATCAGCTCCCCCTGGAGCTGGGGGTTTCAGGTTACTGTAAGCCACTCCATGTGGGTGCTGGGAACTGAACCTGGGTTTTCTTTAAGACCAGTGCACACATTTAGCTTGTGAGCCATCTCTTCTGCTAAACCCTACAGTTTTTAGAAAAGAATATGTCTCTTAGGGCATTTTTAGTTTCTGTATAATTTCTTTTCTCTGTAGACATTATCTAAATGAGAAACCGTGTGTGAGTGTGTGCGTGTCTCTGTAAATTCTACATGTAATGACCAAATCCCTTTGGGACTGAAGGAATGTGTGTTAAAACAGAGGCTGAGGTAGAATCTATTCCACTCAGAATGCCCGGGGAAGGTAGGCATCCACTGACTTGGATTACAAACATTTCATTTCTATATTCCACCCAGGAGCTTATGAACTAATTACAGCCCATCCAGTTACCTATTGACAGACGAGGAAAGTACAATCATTGACCCAAATTTTTGTTGCGAATGAGCCTCAGAGCAGATAGCAAGCAAGGGCAAACAACGAATCCTGGGCTGTATTATTGTATTAAATTTGCTTGCTTTAAATAGTCTGATAGCGACAGAACACACTGAGGTAGCAAGTCTCGGCAGCAGGGTTCAAAAATACATTCCTATAATTAAAGGCTTTCAGGGCTTTTCATGAAACCACTAAAGTTATATTTAACATACCCTCAACCCCTCGTTTGTGTGGTTGAATATCTACTGTCTTGCAGCTCCTACTGGGATAAGTGACTATCCTTTGCTTCCGAGAAAGAGTAATTTGACCAAGGGAATCCTAAAATTAAGAAAAAAAAAGACTAAACAATAATGTATGACTTAATTCAACTTTCATGTAGAAGAAACCAAGTTAGAAATATGTGGGCCAGTGTGCTTGGGCTCACGACAAACACTGTAGCAAGGGAAGGCTTGGAGCCTGTACAGCAACCCAGGTGCTGCTTCAAACAGAGAAGAAACTCACACAGATGTCGTGGTTGAGTCCATCCACCCAGTGAAAGACAGAAGAGCTTATTCTTATAGCTGTAATATAAAATATGTCTTCCCCTTTTAATCCATATGTAGCTTAAAACGTTTCCTATGTAGCCTAATAAGGTGTTGATATTCAGCACAGGTTTCTAACTTTCTTAATACCTGTGTGTGGAATAATGTTGCCACCAACAATGAGGAGAATGGCAAAGCTCTGAGTGCCTCACAGAATCCTTTGGACTGTCCCCAGCGTCTGCCCTTTACCAGCCCCTCTGTCATTGTCCTGCTGAGAAGAACAAGAGGCACCCGTGTCAGTCTCACAGCTTCCCCAGAGCCTTGCAGTGAAAGAAAAACAGCTGAGCCAGCAGGAAGCCCCAACAGAGGGGGCGGTGGCAAGAGAACTGTTTTTAAATCTCATGTAGAAAACAAACAGACTCCAAGGAAGCTGGAGCAGGTAGCTCTGAGAAGCTAGTCTTTGCAAAGAGCTTGGCCAAAGGCTGACTCGATTTTTTAATAGAACAACACTTTTGGCATTTTGATGAAATGGAAAACAGGAACTGACTTTTGAAAATCACATACACACAAGAAAGAAAGAAAGAAAGAAAGAAAGAAAGAAAGAAAGAAAGAAAAAAAGAAAGAAAGGAAGGAAGGAAGGAAGGAAGGAAGGAAGGAAGGAAGGAAGGAAAAGAGAAAATGTGAATGACATGCACACGCACATATAATCTTCTGTTAACAAATTACAAGTAAATAATTCACTCTGAATTTGGCTATCACACAATCTGGCCTCTTTATCTCTTACCCAGACCCCTTAATCTTGGCCCTCAACGTCCTTAACTTTTCCTTCCATCTTCATGCCTTTTTCCAATTTTGCCTTAGTCTGAGCTCAGTAACTGCACTGTAATTATGAGCGCACAACAGAACAATTTTACACATCATCTTATTTAATCGTCACAATCCTTCCAAGATCGTCCATTGTAACGAAGAAACCGCCATAGTTATTAGAAAGAACGGGGAACGTTGGACCTTAGAATGGCCTCCACAAGTCGCCATCTGGCCTCTGCCTGTCTTGCAGCCTTTGTCCTTCTTACTTTTTACCTGTTGCGTCTTCATGACTACACTCCAATCAATCTAATGTGGAGTCTCCTTGACCACGCCAGCCTCAGCTCCAGTCTATTGACTTTGCACTCTGCCCTAGAGACTAGAATCTTTCTATTCAAATATTGTTTATTCTTGTTATCTAATTCTTAGTTCTTATATATCACAATTCCCTGAATGTTTGGCGAAACAGCCTAAGTTCCCTCCTCTTGAGTTTCATCACTCAGGTCAGCTTTCCAAAGAGTATGGTTGGCTGACAGCTCTACCTGCCATATTTTAAATTCATGGTCTGGGCTCTCCCTAGCTAACAAGTCTGCCTCAAAGCAAGCCTGAACATGGTGGTGACATCAAATGCTAGACAATTTTTTAATTTCTGCCTAATACAGGATTCCTTTAGTGAGCAATACCTACACAGAATATAGTGAGTAGAGGTCCCTTAGGCCTTTCTTGTCTTTCCTCCGTGCTTCTTAGCTGCTTCGCTTTGAGGCCTCTCACAGTCTGTCCCTGAACACATTTGCCTTTGATTTTCCTGGGCACTTATAATAAATCACGATCAAATCTATCTCAGTCCTCAAGTCTGAGGACTTTTTATTTTATTTCATTTCATTTATCCATTTACATATTTTTAAAACATCCTCCTCCTTCAACTGCCATTATTTCTATGGCTACCTGTCTTATTACCTATTTTATCCCAGTGCTAAGAATGATTCTGAGTTCATAGGGGTCTTTATGGACTATTTTTGAATGAATTAAGCAATGGGTTTTATTTCCTGATTTTGGCTTCTTTCCACAGCTTTTTCTATTGAAGGCATTGAACGCCAAACAGGAAATGAGAGAGACAGAGTTTCTGCCCTTTTGAATGCATCTTCAGAGAGAGAAGATGGGTGATAAGTAGTCACAGAAATGTGCACTATATGATAAGCGTTATAGTGAAATTGTAGTGCATAGTAAGGAATAAAGAGGCATGGCTGGATGGACAGAGACAGTGCCCCATCTGAGAAGGTGACATTTGAACAGAGATTGGAATGAAATAAGAGAGCGACTCAAACAACTTTCTGGCGGAATGATGTTCTCGTGAGGTAGGTGGATGTGCAAAGGTTCAACGAAGGGATGCACTGGAAAGTTCAAGCAACAGCCGAGCGGTCAGAGAGGCTCAGCTATGGCGAGAAACAGGGAAAAGGTAGGCAACAGCGTGGTTGAAAGGAGTGGACATGGTGCATCAAGCAAACCCTGGAAAGCATTTTAAGAAATGTAGATAGAATATTCTTCAGGTTACAAAGTGACCGGGTAACACCGACATCTAAAGAGTCTGACTCTTGACACTGGGTGCGAAGGAGTAGAAGGTAAGAGTGGGCACAAAGAAGCCAGACAACAGCTCCACAGATAGCTGGAATTGGAGTACACTGGTGTAGATGCAAGACTTTGGGAAGACTTGAGAGTAGAGCTTATAGGATTTATTTATTTTTGACAGTTTGAGCATTTAGACCTTGGGGGAAAAAGAAAACAAATCAAGTATTTACCTCGAGAAATGAAAAGTAGAGTTGTTGATTAGTGTTTTCCTGTGGTGGAACTTATTTTTAGCCCATACACATATAGACAGGCAAAGGCTAGAGTCAGCTGGAATGTGAGTTTTCCCTATTGAACACAATGGAGGAGTTTTTACCTTTTTTTTTTTTTTGGTGGAGGGGGGAAGGATGTTAGATATCGACAAAGAAATAATTGTCCTGGTAGAAAGTAGAATTTAAATCGATTAAGGCAAGAAATCAACCCATGGCAAGGCAGAGAGGGTAGGAAAATAAAATATGGTCAGTTAATGGCTGGAAGATTTCTGCTGGATTGAAAAATTGATGGTGAATAGGTCCTAGAAGTGAGAAGATTGGAGGTGCAATCAGCGAATAGGGAAGGCATGTGCTTCTTTTCGGAGCTCAATGCTCTCCAACCCTCCCTGTGCAAGCACTTACGAAGGGTCTAGGTGGAAGGAAAGCCCAAGTCCTCAAGCCACGTCTCCATGTGCCACCCCACGTGCCTGCACCTCCTCATTCACCTGCCACCGAACCCCCATATTTGCTCACGACTTCATCCTGCATGGTAAGGCTTCTGTGCATAAGAGCATATCAAAAGGCTTCTGTCCTATTGAAACGAGAGCTCGTGAAACTACACAGTAATCAGACCCTCACAGAAGATCTAACTCACCATATTTGTGTTGGCACACAAGAATTCTGCAATTAGAAGAGCCTGTAACTTTTTAAGACATGTATGTAATTGAACTCCGACCTCTGAACTGTCTCACGAATAGCTGGTCACAGGCCTACAGCACATTCCTTCTCCCCACTCTTGATAGTGTTTTTTCTTCATGTGTGTTCCAGGCAACAGTTAAAAATAGCAATTCAGGTTTCCTTTATTTATTTAATTTATTTTCTAAAATCTCTTCCTCATTCACCTCTGTCTCCTCGCTTCACTGACAAGGACCTCAAGAATTACTAGCATCAGCAGGAAATTAAACCTCCCAAATACAGTTTAATTTGGAAAAATTAAAAATGTCCCAATATTTCCTAGTGCTTCAAGATGTCTTCAACATCCATGTGCACCCATAAATTAGTCTGTTGCTTGATGATACCCGTCTCAGATACCCTATAACCTACTCTTAAAGATTCCGTTGGTTGTGGCCACTGTCTGTGAAGCTTCTTGAGGGAGACTGAACATTGCAGTGGAAAAGGTCCATTATGGAATTGAAACTACCCACGCCCAAAGGGCTGCCTGTAGATGATCTTAATTCCTCCATGCCAGGGTGGTTATGTGTAGAGAAAAGCCAGCATCTGATTTTACTAGCATGGTGTTGTAACTCTTATAATGAAAGAGTAACGTGAAAGGTGACACCCACAGTGGGCAGATCTTCCCACCTCAGTTCACGTCATCCAGATAACTCCCCAGAGGCACGTCCAAAGGTCCTTAGGTGAGTCCAGGCTAGTGGTTTCCTATCTTTCTAATGATGCGAACCTTTAATACAGTTCTTCATGTGGTGGTGACCACCAACAATAAAATTATTCTGTTGCTACCTCATACTGTAATTTTGCTACTGTTATGAATTATCGTATAAATATCTGATATGTGACCCACAGAGGTGGTCAGACCCACAGGTTGAGAATCACTGGTCTAGGTTTTTGTCAAGCTGACCATTAGCTCTAATGATCACATCTTCTGTGTCACCTCAATAGGGTTCCCCCCAACCAATCTTTGCTTAGAAATCACATGACCTCTCATGAAAGGATTTCATTTCAAGACCTGTAAATCTTTAATGGGAAAGAGATGCCAGGCTCTTCCACATATTCCTAATATCCCTAATGATTGTCTAAATCAAACTCTTCTGATTTATTAAGTAGAAGCTCAATCGATGCAATCAAAGGTGCAGGGCTCATTAGTCGTCCTCGTTAACACTGTAGCCAATGACATGTAGCGTCCTTTAGACCTCTCTCACTCCTGGTTTACATCCCAACCTATGGGTATCCTGGTTTCATTTTCTCTGTGTTCCTCCTCCACATGCTAATCCACTGAGCCCTCAAAGCAACACTTGAGGGAACTTTTGATTATTTTTCTGAGATTATTATGAGTAGGATAGTGTTAGTGCCAGAAATCATTTCTGGGTTCTGGTAATTTCATTTTTGACTCCGGTCTCTTTGATGTTTGAAAAATACAAAATGTTAAAAATTCGTATAGGTCTAGATGGCTCAGTCTAGATGTTTACGTCTTAGAGTCTAAGACTTGGAGAAGGATGAATGAGCTTCTCAGATTGTCTTTTGCAGGAATTGTGTGCCCCTTCCTGTAAACTGAGACTGCTTTGTCATTTTCTGGTCACCCAATAATCAGAATAACAGAAACTATATTAATTACAGCACTGCTTGGCCTATTAGCTCAGGCTTCTTATTAACTAACTCTTACACTTTAAGTTAACCCATTTCTAGTTATCTGTATATTGGCATAAGGCTGTGACTTACTGGTAAGTTTCAGACATCTGTCTCCCTTGGCAGCTACATGACATCTCCCTGACTCCATTTACTCTTCTCTATATTTCATGCCCTGCCTGGCTTTATTCTGCCTTTCCATAGGCCAAAACAGCTTTATTCATTAACCAATAAAAGCAACCCATATACAGAAGGACATCCCCATCCCACATTACCTTCCATAAACCTGTTCCAAATTTTCTCTTGACATATGCATCCATCTCTCTTAGCGTATGAAGCTCAGTGTCATTCGCAATAGGAAGAAGTAACAGAGAAAACCAATGACAATACAGTGGTAAATAAAAGGAGTCAGTAATAAAAGGCTGAAGACTATATGGTTCCTTTTGCTCATGTAAATGTGTAGAAAAGGCAATAGAAGAAAAATGAGATCAGTGATTTCTTTGGGCTGGGGGAATAAAATGGATTGGGGACGATAGTTATAGGATGTGGGGCTTCTTTGGGGGAGCCACAAAACGTCTTATAAATAGTATGGTTGTAGAAGTCTGTGTCTACGCTAAAAGCTATTTAACTGTGCACTTCCAATGGGAAGATGCTATGGGGTGTGATTTATGTCTTAGCATAACTGTTAAAAACAACCATGATGTTCCAAAGGAAAACAAGCATTCAGAAGCTGTTGTTTTAATCTGTGTAATCCCAGTTTCATTCTTTGACTCTCTATAAATTACACAGTTTAATAATGTCTGCTCCTCTTCCATGACAAGGTTGTTTTTCACAGCATCATATTTATGTAAATTATTAGTCTAAGCGTGGGCTACCATCTTATATCTGGATTACTAATGTCACCCACTTGTTGGTAGCTTGTTTGTTTTGCATATGATGCAAGGAGCATTTTTTCCTTTTATACATCTATTGCCTAACTCAGGAATGTAGGGACACGGAACTCACTGCATTACATCTAACTTTTCATCTTAATATTTGCAGCTTTCTTAATTGTCTCATAACCCTTAATTTATCACAGCAAACGTGATGTCAATTATAAAACAATTGTCATCTTCTATGCATTCTTTGCCTATTAATCTTTTAGTTGGATACTTCCTATTCTGGACTGAATGTTTGTGTCTCCTCAAAGTTCTTAGCTTGAAGCCCTAGCTCCTGGTGTGATGGTACTGGGTGGCAGAGCTTTTTGGGAGGACACAGGTACAGATGAAGTCCTGAAGGTGGGGTGTCAATGCCGGTATAAGAAGAGAAAGACCAAACAGAAATCTGCTCCCTCTCTCATTCCTCGTTATCCTTCCTCTATCTCTTCCTACTTAGGAAAGTGGCCATGCACAAGCCAGGAGGAGACCCCTCACTGGAGAGCATTCGATCCACTGGCCCCTTAACGTTGGACTTCCCAGGCTTGGAAATGTGAGAAACACACCCCTTTGTTTAAGACATCTCACCACCACACATTGCTATGGCAGATGCTCCAGCACGTACCCTTAAAGTCCATGCCAGCACCCCGTTCACCCACTCCATTGTTTTATGCCATCTTAGAAGATTGGCTTCACTTCTATTCATTTGTTTTGTTTCCTCCCCTCCTTGACAAGCTTTTCAGAGGAAAGGCGCAATTCATGTCTTTCTTTACAACTTCATTTCAGCAAAACCCAAGCTGTTTCCACCAGCACTCGGTCCTCCCTAGTCCCCTTCCAGCTCACAATCCTCCCTAATCCCCTCCAGCACTGAGTCCTCCCTAACCCCTCCAGCACTGAGTCCTCCCTAATCCCCTCCAGCACTGAGTCCTCCCTAA
>NC_022025.1:10960738-10962196 GCF_000317375.1 Microtus ochrogaster | reverse complement strand
TCCCCTCCAGCTCTCAGTCCTCCCTAATCCCCTCCAGCACTGAGTCCTCCCTAGTCCCCCTCCAGCTCTCAGTCCTCCAGCACTGAGTCCTCCAGCACTGAGTCCTCCCTAGTCCCCCTCCAGCTCTCAGTCCTCCCTAATTCCTCTCCAGCTCTCAGTCCTCCCTAATCCCCTCCAGCACTCAGTCCTATTCCTCCTTGGATTGAGCTGCTGGCCCTGCACTTCATCTGAGCCTCTGGCTCACAGGATAGACAGCTAATTTACAGCTTCCAATGGCTAGCTCACACTGGGTTGACTGTTGGCTTCATTAACTCTGGAATTCCAGATGAACATTTAGCATGCCAGGAGATAGAGAGCTCGGCGACCCAGTGGCAAAAGTGTGTAGATTTTACTGTTTTATTTTGAGAAATCATAGAATAGCTTGAGGCAGTTCTTACAATTGCATATCTCTTGCCCAGCAGGGTTGACCCTTTTCACAAAATGGGAACCCACAAGCCTTGCCAGCTCCGAGGGATCCAACCGGCAGCTGTTGTCCCTGTGTTAGTTCAGGCACCCCTTCAAACTCAAGACCAGATTTCCAAATGATTTTTAGAAAATATGAGTTTTAAGCGGGAGCCAAAGAGCAATTTCTTAATTTTTACCTCATCAAAGAAAGTATTTACTTTGCTCCTGGCTCCGTTTTCTAATCAGTCATTGCTTCCTCTATAATCAGCAGAGCAACTGACAGGCAGAGCCCAGACCTTAAAATCTTTGCCTGTCTCCTTAGAAGGGCAAAAAGCCTCCTAGGCCTAGGTCTGGGTCTAAAAAAGGATGGACTGCAGAGTGTATCAACTGATTATTTACCAGCAAAGAAGCTAAGGCCTTTAAAACGGAATAACATGCCCACGGGCACAGAAGTTTCCACACGGTTATAAACATGACCACACAGCTTGGCTAGGAACTTACATGTGCCCTAAAGGCGACCCATTACCACAGAGCCAGCCTTGTTTGTGTGTCTTGTTGCTCTTGTCGGTTTAAAACACATTCTTTGATTCTTTGTCAAACGTCTTTTCAGGCTCGGAAGGAATTCTTCAAAATGCAAATAGATTACAGGGAGATCTGGAAGAAAGAAAGTGGCAGGGAGGAGGTGGACATTCATAGCCCCAAGACTCCCTCCACAATTCCCTCTTGGTTGCTTATGGTCCCCACCTCGGGTTTCCCAGCGCCCCACGCTCATTTCACTCCCTTTCCCACGGTGCTTCACACAAGCCGACACATTTTGCAAACCCGTGCTTGGCTGCAAGCGCCGGGCATGCTCAAATGCCCAGGCCCTGCCTTTCTTTTCTTGCTGGCAACTTTGGCAACCGTCCCATCCGCACCCATAAGGGACAGGTACGCACTTGATCCCGCCTGCGGATCTCAAGAGGTGGGGAACGGGAGCTGGGGGGCACCCGGCTGTGGCCGGAGAGGGCTGCGAGC
>NC_022025.1:10958012-10960487 GCF_000317375.1 Microtus ochrogaster | reverse complement strand
GCTGCAGCGGCGAGAGGTGCTGCTCGCGGAGTGTCGCCGGCCGGCGGGGACGGCCGCCCGGGGCGGCGGCGTGCGAGCTCGCAGACCTTACCTCCAGCTTGCCGGAGCTGCGGACGTAGCGGGGCCGCCTCCGGGCCAGCCTCTCCCCGCGCTGCCAGCCGGCCCCGGCGCCGAGGGCGCGGCGACGCTCGGCCACCATGGGCTGCACACTGAGTGCCGAGGACAAGGCGGCCGTGGAGCGCAGCAAGATGATCGACCGCAACCTCCGGGAGGACGGCGAGAAGGCGGCGCGGGAGGTCAAGCTGCTGCTGCTGGGTGAGCGGGGCCGTGGGGACGGGGCCCGGGGACGGGGGACGGTGGGGGAGCGAGCGCGGCATCCCAGCCCCTGCACAGCGCAGGCGGCTTCTCGGCCGCGGTGGTGACTGTCGCGCGACCCCACGGGCAACGCACAGCGTGGCTGGGCGGCCGGACGCGTGGGAACCCTATTTTGGAAGTTGAGCTCTGCCTTCCCTAGATGAGGGATAATTCGGAACCTAAAAGCCGAGCACCCCCTCTCCGCGGACACCCCGCCGTGAGAGGTGTCTTGCCGCGTTGTAATTGCCCACGCCGGGGAAAGTGTCACGTTGGGTGGCCTCGGGGCGCCTTTTGTGTGGCCTCTGTAGGGGGTCTCGGTTGTCTCGCCTGTCAACTTCATATGGCGACTCAGCGAGTAGAAAAGAGCGCTGAGTAGATTTTCCTGCGTAAGAACAAGAGCTGCGCTGGCTGCTGGATTTTGCCTGGGTGGGGGATGGAAACTATCAAAGTTGGCTTACGTTTGCTCGCATAGTAGGAGACGAAGATGCTTCGCGGTGCAAACAGCCCTGAGAGGTGCGAGGCTCTCTCTCATCCTCCACGACAGGGTCGTCTCTCCGCTGCAGCGCTTGCTCTAGCGAGCCTTGACAGGTGCATCAGGCTTTTTAAAAATCCATTCTTAACACTGTTTAGCTGAGAGCCGATGTGGAGGTCCTTCTCCCAGTATTTTTTTTTTATTTGAACCGGAGGTGGGAGAATAAATCGGATTTTGATTGAGCCATATATTAGGAAAGCATCCATAGGTTATGGCTTTCAGATTTGTGAGTCGGGGTTTCCTTTTGTTTGTTTTCCTCCCACGCTCTAGGTATTTAGGCAGATGACAGATTTCTTAGAATCTTCGTTTGCACTTCCAGCGATTGCTTGTCCTTTTTCTAACAGTTGTTATAAAAAGAGAAACATTATTGCCCGGATCTGCTTTTTAGCAAGCCCCTGTTTCATTGGTTTAACGACTGCAGGAAGATGGTGGTTATTTCGTTCTTTCCCCATTACTAGTAGGCTTAGAAGAAGCAAACTTGGCATGACTAAAAGTAATAACGATCTGAGTCATTTTGCAAGCAAACTGTGAAATAACTTTGCATTTTAAAGAGCTGGGTGGTATTTTTCACCCTCCACAGCCTCCCCCATAAATCTTTCTCTGTAAATAGGATTGTCCTGAGTTTTTTGTATTAAAAAGATACTGTGTGCTCGTGGGGCCGTTGGTTTTTAGAATATTGACCGAAGAAGGCACACAACTTGGTACTGAACCATGTAGAGGCCCTTTGGGTGACTTACAATAATTACGACATAAGAAGACTATAAAATTATTTTCCTGTGGTTTTGGTGCACCTGCCTGGAATATCTTAATGGGTTTCAGTTCTCCATTGGAGCTGCCTGCCACCATATTGAAAGCAGTTGTAAAGGAGCTGCCCTTGGTGGCTTGTCTTTAGCTAGACAACTATGAAAGGGTTGGAGAGCAGGGTTTTTGCTTCTGCAGGGTTCAGAGGGCACGGTATCCCCTTTTAGCACTGTTGACGTTTGGAATTTGATAATTCTTTGTGGGTTCTGGCTGTCCTGTGTGCTGTAGGATGTCAAGCAATGCTGTTGATCTCCATCCATTAAATGCTAATGGATGCCCCATGGTTGGCTCTAATCTCCCAACATGTTGTCAGATGCCCCCTGGAGGCAGAAATGCAGCCTGCTGAAGGCTACATTTTTAATCTTTTAGATTAAGAATAAATATGAAGAAAAAACAAGAAAAAAAGAATTAAATAGAATAATAGAGTTGAGTGTTCAACAGAGAACTAAAGTTGATCTCTAACCATCTACAGAGAGGCGATGAGACCCAGACCAGAGTCCTGGTTTGCAGAAATTATGCTGTTCTTATTCCTCCAAACAAGTGTTTTAGAAAAATCCCCAAATGATGAAAAGCAAACGAACAAAAGGCAAATGGGTTCCTTACGTGTTGTTTCTAGCTTTGAGTGTTTGCTTTTCCCTACAACTGACTCTTTGGTCTAGAATTCCAGTGCATCGCTGTCTTCTTACCCTCTAGTGCTTTGTCTTACCCTGCTCTATCCTTTGGCCAGAGTTCTGATACACTAGTTCATATATATATATATATATATATATATATATATATATATATAT
>NC_022025.1:10951809-10957285 GCF_000317375.1 Microtus ochrogaster | reverse complement strand
GCCCGGCGGATTGATGTTTCTTTACTCAATTCTATCACTTTAATTTTCAGCATTTAGTGATTGAATAAGCTAAGAGGTTTACATGAACTAAGCTGTGCTTAGCTTTCTTTCCACTATGCATGGATAATTGTTTCCAAGGAAAGTGCCTTTTTTTTTTTGTTACATCTTTGGGATTCTGGAATTCATAATTTTAAGGGGAATATGAGTATAACTATGGTGTCTTTCAGTTAGATTATGTTGTACTCCTGGTATTTTTTTAAATTAAAATCGGTGATGATTTTTCTAAGATAAAAGGCGCTATATTAAGAAAGTTCAATTTTCATGAATCAGTTGTTCAGTTGCAAGGCGTTGAGTTCATTTTTCCCTATCACATCAGTCCTCTTCTTTGCTGAACCCACTTTTATAAACAAACAAGCAAATCAAAACCCACAGCCCTACCCCCTCCTTTAGTATAGCTAAAATTACAGGCCTGGGGAAAAATTGGGGGAAGAGATCTGGAGTCTTCTCTTGATGGACTCCTTACCATTGCCCCCCCCCCCCATCGTCGATCTTCTATCACCTTTAGACTTACACAATGTCTTCCCTAGCTGAGAGATCCTGGCTGAGTCAGACTTTTAATTTTGCATTGTTTTAGCTCTTTCTTAACAGTTGGCCCAGAACCTTAGTTATCAAAAAAAGTCTGTTTCCTTGGACAAATGGACCTGCCGTTTTCAACTGGGTTGTGTGTTTCTCTGTCTCTGGTCTATTTGTACTAGCAAGTATTCTAATGGAAGCCACTGGTTGTGTGATTTTGTGTTTTGGATATGTTGAGTTTTTCTTCAACTGTTCTCTACATACCACCTCCCACTCCCTAACCACAGGCCTCTTCACTGCCTCACACACTAAAGAATTTTCTGCCCCTTCCTTCCTGCCTTTCCCCATGGCCCTTCTATGCTGTCTACTCCATCTGGGACCTTCCTTGTCTTCTCCATTGCTTGCAGGATAAACTTTTGTTTTAGACCCGAGTCCCCCTGCCTTTATCTTCTCAGGGTTCCCACTCCTCGCACCGAAGAGTTAACACAGATCAAGGTTGATGTCAAGTGTTTAGTCTTTCACCGGGGTTCAACTACTGTGACCACAGCAGGGGGCAAAGTCCTTATGTTTCCCTTGTGTGCTGCACTTTCTTTACTGTCCCTTTACTCTGTGGTGTGCTAAATCATGTAGAGTTATGCTGGGATGTATTCTTCATCAGTTTCTATTGTCTGCAGCCCGTGTTAAAGATAAAGGACTACCGAAAATGTGAAATGGCCAAAGTAAATGGATGGTATCCAAAAGCAAGTGCAATGCTGCAACATTTAATTCCCCACACTTACCATATTGTTTGATAAATCTAATAAATGCTAGAAAGTGACATTGGCAGTTTATTGCAGCAGAGTCTATTGCTCCAGTTGCCCTGGAGACCTAGGTGCATTTATTTTTAGTTTTTATTTTTTGGTAGAAGTAGATCTTCTGCTTCAGTGTTTCTTCCGGCTCCTTTCATTTAGAGCCCAAGACTTGTGAAATGTATCAAGAGCAGTAACTATGTTACAGGATTTAGTGACTGAATTAAGAAATAGAATTCTGTAAAGATTTTAGTAAAGGCTGAAAGCATTGATTGCAAGATTTTAAACAAGAACTTGAGGACCCAGCCAGAGTCTGAAATTTTATTTTGTTGTTTGTTCTCTTTTCCTGGGAACATTTAAGATCAACACATTCATGTGAGAGGAATGGAGTGTATTGGTCACATTCTTTGGTCACGCGTTCCTTGGCATGATGTACTGAGTCTGTGATTCCACAGGATAAGGTCCTAGTGAGGCTCAGGTCCCAGGTGGTGCTGGACCCTAGTAAGTAAGATTAAGAGAGCATCCATTATCTGGCAATGCCCAGGCCACCTTTGCCATAATTTGTTAAATGATGGTTAGACATCCTCCCCGCCTCTCCTTCCCAAGGCAGAAATGGTTTCTCTGTAGCTCTGGAGCCTGTCCTGGAACTGGCTCCATAGACTAGGCTAGTCTCAAACTTATGAGATCCACCTGCCTCTGCCTCCAGAGTACTAAGATTCAAGGTGTGCGTTATCACCACCCGGCTGATAGTTAGAAATCTTAACACAAGTCGGAGGAAATAATTTTAAACTAAATGTTTATTAGTTTATATTAAGTGGCTTCAAACTGCCTAGATTTACTATGGGGTCCTGGAGGACCAAATTTCCAAATGGGTTTCCACTAGTTTAAGAAGAATGAAGGCAAGATGTTTCTTCTGGAGGTTCTGGAAACGGTTTTGTTTCCTGACTTTCCTTACCCAATCTAGGGGCAGCTGCATGTTTGCATTGGCTTAGAGAAGTCCTCTACTTCTTCAGATCCCACGGGGGCCACTGGGGTTCCCCTCCCCTGCTCTTTTTCACTTATTACAATCTTATGATTATATCAAACTCACCTCCAGATTCCAGGGTAACACACCCACCTTAGAATTTACAGTGATACCTGCAGCGTTTATTTTCCCAGATAAGGCAACCTTTACAGGTTCTGAGGCTGGGGTTTGACGTTCACTGAACCTGCCACAGCCAAGTGTGCAGCTCCCAATGATTCAAGTCTATTCTGCATATAAAATGTCTGCAGGGCTTGTGCCCTTCACAGCACCCGTGAAGCTTCTGATTGTGTGTGGGTGAGAGTCTTTGCACTGGCTAAACAAACAGACGAACAAGTTGTCAGCTCCAGAATGTAATGACGCAACAAAAAGAGGCCATGAGATCTAGACACGCCCCCGCCACACCAATTTAAAATGGAGTCCATAGGGAGCAGGAGAAAAGAGTCCTTCTCTATCACTCTCAAGTGCCATCAGATCTCCCGCCCATGAAGATCTGCTGAGGGTCTGGACCATGAGATGCTGCGCTCTGCCCTGTGGTCTTCTCTCCTTAAGGGATGGGCACAAACATCTGCAGCTGGTAGTGACGTCATTCTGTTTCTTGTTCAAAGAGTTTGGATGGTCTTATAGCATTATTTCATTTTCTTCACAACATACCTGTGAGAAGTATGTTTTTCATTTGATCATACTCAGCAAGGAGGAAAAAGCTAACCCAAACAGAATACACCTACACTACCGTAATATCGATCTGTTACTATTATTATAATATGTAAAAACACAAAAGTCTTTTCATTTGAATATTCAAGTTGGCTTCTCACAGGAATCTCTAACTCTGTATCATAAACATTGCCTTTACTCTTGTCCCTAACCAAGTGGCCTTCCTTTCCATGTTGCTATTCTCTGCTGCGTTCCTAGTTCCTGTGGGTCCCAACAGGGTGTGAATGAGAACCTGAAAGTGATCATGCTTCTGTCTTTCTTCTGAGCCCTCGCTCGGGAGAGAACTCAGGTTCGTGTGCATCCTGAGCACACCAGGGCAATGCGACTGCGTCCTGCCAGATGTGCAGCAGCTGCCTCCACCGGGCATCTCCCCTGGAATCTTTTTTTTTTATTTAGTTTTTTTTAAATTTATTAATTTATTTTTTTTATTGAGAACAGGAAAAAAAAGTTTCCCCCTCCTCCTAGCCTCCCATTTCCCTCCCCCTCCTCCCACCCTTCTCCCCCTCCTCCCACCCCTCTCCCCTTCCCTCTCCAGTCCAAAGAGCAGTCAGGGTTCCCTGCCCTGTGGAAAATCCAAGGTCCTCCCCCCTCCCCTGGAATCTTATGTACAATACTATGAAGGTAGCTTTTCTCCCTCCCTCTCCTCGTTGGTGAGGTTTTTCTTGATCATCGAGTCTAAATTAATCTTTCTTCCTGATTGCACCATACTGAAATCGCAGACTTAAAAGGAAAATTGTCGGTTGCCCTGTTCTGTGGGATTGGCTCTCAGAGAATGAGTCCCGTGAGACTTGTTTACCACCTGACGGGGCGGCCTGTAGCACCCTTCTCTTCATTGCTGGTGAAGTGACTACATACGTCAGTCAACATTAAGACTGACTAGTAGGGTTTATGTGGAAAGAATCAACACATTTGTGTTGTATCTGGGGTGATTTGAATAAACTTTTACCCAGTATATTAGCATATCCCCATTTATCATATGTGTGTATATATCTATATCTATAGATAGATAGATAAATAGATAGATATAGATAGATCTATATCTATACATAGATAGAGCTATATCTATACATAGATAGATAGATCTATATCTATACATAGATAGATGGATATAGATAGATCTATATCTATAGATAGATCCATATTTATACATAGAGATAGATAGATCTATATCTATAGATAGATACATCTATATTTATACATAGATATAGATAGATAGATAGATAGATAGATAGATAGATAGATAGATAGATAGATAGATAGACAGACAGACAGACAGACAGACAGACAGTTTGGACAGGATTGTTACATGGCTTCTTCACTTTTGACTCCGTAGAATTGGATGCAGTCACAAAAGGAGTCATGCACTATCACAGCTGTGTGTCACCTAGGATAATATGCTCCTCAACAGGGTGTGCTGAGAATTCACCCACAATGTCTTCTTGAGTTGCTTGTCCTCAAGCAGTAGGAATTGTTATTGGTGGCAATTATAAAGTATGCCCTAAGCTTTTGTTATCAGTCTTAGGCTTACCAATCATATTTAGAGAAATAACATATTTATATTAAAAAAAATCAATATTCCCATAGGCAAAAGGGGAAGTCAGAGAATAGAATTATCAGTAGGGAATACACTTTAGTTTGGGGGCTTTTAGTGCACAGAATGCCTGTGGTTATAAATTCACCAGTCTCTGTCATGTTTTTCTGGCATATTTGAGCCTCACTGGCTGTGAGCTCTGTGTGGTCCAGCATCCCAGTGGGCCCTTTGCTATCTGTAAATAGTTTCTATCCTCTTAGGTTAACTGAGCTTTGTAAAGGTGGTCACCAGAATGAAGGCCAGGTGAATGAGAACTCTCCCGGCAATTGTTTTGCTTAAGGCTTTAAGTAGTTCACGTTCTTTAAGCTTCCATTTTTCAAATTGTAAATGCTGAATAATAAATATATCTGGCTCATGGGGCTAGGGATAGAATAAGTTAATGTACTGAAGTTCTCAGAAAATAGCACGAGTTCTTTTTTTACTTTTTTCTTTTATTTTTTTAAACATTTTTTTTTTTAAATTTTGTATACCAATCCCAGTTGCCGCTCCCTTTCCTTCTCCTGCACCCCCACTTTTCCACCACCCCATTCCCCATCCATTCCTCAAAGAGGGTGAGCCCTCCCGTGGGGAGTCAACAAAGTCTGTCAAATCACTTGAGGCAGGACCAAGGCTCTCCTCCCTGTACCTAGGCCGAGCAAGGTATCCCTTCATTGGGAATGGGTTCCAAAGAACCAGTTCATGCACTAGGGATAAATACGGGTTCCAGGGACCTCCACAAAGGGCCCAAGCCACACACACAACTGTCACCCACCATGAGGTCTAGTTGGGTATTGTCAACTGTCACCCAGA
>NC_022025.1:10932435-10951659 GCF_000317375.1 Microtus ochrogaster | reverse complement strand
CAGTGAGCTCCCACTAGCCTGGGTCAGCTGTTTCTGAGGGTTTACCCATCACCTAAGAGAGACATGGATGGATCCCCCTTGGAAGGGGACATAGACAAGATCTGAATAAAGTGGGAATGGGGGATGGGGCGAAGGGGAAAATGAGTGGGCTGAAGAGAAGGGCAGGGGGAGGTGAACGTGAGGGATTGGGAAGGTCACGTTGGGTGAAGGACACAGAGGGAGAACAAGGAAAGAGATATCTTGATAGAGGAAGCCATTTGAGGGTTAACAAGAAACCCAGTACTGGGGAAATTTCCAGGAATCCACAAGGATGACCCCAGCTAAAATCCAAGCAACAATGGAGAGGGAGCCTGAACTGGCCTTCCCCTGTAATCAGATTGACGACTACCTTAATTGTCACTAAAGAACTTTCATCCAGTAACTGATGGATGCGTATGCAGTGATCCACAGCTAAGCACGGGGCCGAGCTTTTGGGGTTCAGTCATAGTGAGGGAAGAGCAATAATATGAGCGAAGGGGACACATGAGTTCTTAATAGACAGAAACGGTTATAGGCACTGTAGTTTCAGCCCGCCTTATGAGGTCAGCCATTTCCTGTATTAAACAACCGTTTTGTTGGCTTTTTTTTTTTTTTTTGCAAAGATGTGTGCATAGCAAAGACTTCTGGAGGTAAAAATCAATTTCAATTACTGTATTCTGCTCCTACCACAGATTCCTCATGGATTCAGGCTCCTTTACTGATGCTACACCAGGGAAATGTGTGTACATTGTTTAGAATTCTGAAGTCAGAAGACTTTTAAAGTGATTTTACAGTATTTCTCTTCCATGGTATTACTCACTAATAATATAAATGCTGTGGTCTTCTTACATATTTTCATTTTATATTTCTCTCTCTCTTATTTTTTTTTTGAAATAAAACAAACCTGTAAGACTACATTCTGAAACATCATTTGGACAGATTCAAAAGAATGTACTTTTCCCTGGGAAAGTTGATTATATTCCAGAATATTTTAAATAATTCCTAAAGGTACCATATTTTTGATTCTCAAGATTTAAAAAAAAAAATAAAACTCCAGACCTACCCTAAATTTACTTTTTGGGAGAGGAGATGCATCTCTTGAAAAGTTATAGTAGGTTTTATTTTAAATTATGAGTTATTAAACTTGTTAGTGTTTGAGACAGGGTTTCTTGTAGCTTTGGAACCATCTTGAAACTTGCTCTATAGACCAGGTTGGCCTCGAACTCACAAGATGCAAATGCCCCTGCCTCCAGAGTGCTGGAATTAAAGGCCACTACCACCCAGCTTCCTCTTTCTTTTTGAATTTTTAATTATTAAGATTATGTGTAATGACTTTCTGTCTTCATGTGTCTGTGTACCACATGTGTTCCTGGTGCCCTTAGACCCCCTGGGACCGGAGTTCCAGATGTTTGTGAGCCAACACGTGGGTGCTGGGAATTGAACTTGGGTCCACTGGAAGAGCATCCAGTGCTCTTAACCACTGGGTCATCTCTCCAGGCCTGTGTTGGTACCTTTTGACAAACAGTAAAAAGAGTCCCTTAAGGTTCAGACAGGAGTTAGAAGGAATGCTTCTTGCTTGCATGGCCCTCCTAAGCTAGGGTCCTGAGCTTTTATTTTCAGAATTTATGTACCTAATCTTTGTTGTAATTCTCCTTCTTGGAAAGCTGCCTTTTATTTCAGAGTCTAATACATACCAGTTCTCTGCTTCACCGTGTTTTACCGGCACGGGTCAGATAAGTAAAGCTGCAGTGAGATCATCACCGTAGAGTGGGATCCAGAGAAAACTCTTCTTTGACTCAGTGGTCCTGATGTTAATCCAATTTTAAGAATTAAAATTCATTTTTATATGTTATAAACATAACTAGTGGCCTGACTTTGCACAGGTCTTTGCAGTCACTTGGAGCAATTGTATCATGACTGGTTGGTAAATTTGCTCTGTGGACAGGAGACTGTACTCTGCTTCTGCCCCATCATTGGTCCTCACTTACCCCAACGGCTGTACCTCTCGGGTACCTCTCGTCGCCATGGTTTCTGGCATCCTCCATACTTCTGTGTCCTGTTTTTTAGACAAGTTCAACTCATGCTGGCATTAAGGTAATATGAGACAAAGAAAGCCATTCCTGTGTTTCTTAATAATTTTAAATATTTTAAACAATACTAGATTATTTCTGGTGTTGCTTTTATAAGTCATAATTTGGTCATTAAAGATTGGTTTCGTTTTTACCTTTTGGTGGTACTGCACGTTGAACTGAAGTGTTCATGAATGCTAAGCAAGGTTCTGTACCAGTGTTATATCCCTATATAGACTTCTTTTTCCTTCCTCTCTTTTATTGGGTTGGGGTCTCCAACAGCCCAGGTTGGCCTTGAACTCACTGTATATTGCAGATGGGTTTTGAACTTGCTATCTTCCTATTTCAGCCTCCCTAAAATTAGCTGGTACTGGAGGCATGTACTACCGTATCTCCCTACATTATGGATTTTTTTTTTAATGAAGTGACTTTAAATTGAAGACTTTTTTTTCACAGATTTAGAAGCCTTGAGGAAAATAAAAGACATTCATGTTACTGCACCTATCAGTGTTTTGTTTTTTTTTTAAAGAGATAGTGTCTTGTGTTTTTCCTTACCTCTTGAATGAAACACTTTATATTTCAGTTGGACTTTTCCATATTTCTCTGTGCTGCTTCCAAATCCTCATTTAATAAGCTCCTTGACAAGCTATCCTGCTTTTTTTATATTAATTATATTAGTGCTGACCTTTTAATGGTGCCATTGTCATTTCTAAACCATTTTCTGGAAACCATTTCTAAACTCTTAAGTTTGCTTATTTGTCTCTTTTATTTTTCCAGAGTTTTAATCACTGCCTGCTGTGTGTTGTTTGAAAAGTTGTGTGGTCTGTTGTTCAAAGTATCTTGATGCTATCCCACCCTAGAGTGTGTCTCCTTGAGGCTCCTTCCCATGAGTGCACATAGGGCAATGTGTGAGTTTTGTGAATGCTGGCAGGATGCCCCCCCCCCCCGTGGGTCCCGGGCAATGCAAGGCGAGGGCAGGTTTTTCTAAGTTTCCCAACACCATATGTCCAAGGTAGCATTTCTCATCCTTTGTTTAGACACTTTCCCCTCCCCCACTTTTTTTTCCTTCCATAGTTGACGGTACCATCAATTCCTGATATGCGAAAATGTGGAAGTTTCTGGTACTCTCCTGGGGATCCTTACAGACTTTCATGTTGAGATTCCATCAACAGCAGCTAGTACCCTAAGATAGTTCTTATCTTTTGGCCAACCCCGTTCAATCGTCACTGCACCTGTTAGTCCGCTCTTTCTTGTTTCTGTTTCGACTGGCCCATCCTTTCTTTCTGCCTTGACTGACTGTCTATGTGGATGCTGTGTTTCTCCCCAGTTACCGTTTTCCTCCGGCATCCTGTTGTTGCAAGGTCTGTGTGGAGATCCAAGCTCTGAATTGTCTAGAATGCTCTGCATTTTCTGGTCATTTCAAGCCTCTGGAGAATCACACACTGTGTTCATTGCTCACAGGTTCTGTGAGGTTGGAAGCTCCAGGTTCAGCTTTTCCTAGCCATTCTTCCCCACCAGACTGCCTGGAACCTCTTCCTGGGCTGCCAGTTACCCCGAGAACTTTGGTCCAGAGGAGAAACGAAGAGAGAGGTCCAACTCAGCTTGGCTTGTCCCCATCTGCCTTCTCCCTTTGCTACTGATTACCTCCCAAGCTTGTAGCCTTTGCCAAGAGGGTTGCTTGGGAAAGTAGGCCACTTGGATATTCTTCAATCTCCATCTGGATGACACTCATGTCTGCTTCTTTCCCTATTATTCTTCTAAGTACAAAAAAATAAAAGAAGCCACCAGCAGACCAGCATATTTCTAAACATTACAAACATCATCCTCTTTTAAAATTTATGTGTACATTATGTGTGTGTGTGTTTGTGTGTGTGTGTGTGTGTTTGTGTGTGTGTGTGTGTGTGTGTGTGTGTGTGTGTGTGTATGTCTCGTGGTATGTGCGTAGGAATGTAGGTTTCAGTGGATCCCTCTGGGGCTGGAGTTAAGGTTGTTGTTGGACACTTGATGTGGATTCTGGGAACAGAACTCAGTTTCCCCTCGACAGAGCCCTCTCTCTCTAGCCCTTGAGAATTACGTTCTCGGTTGCCTGCTCTGAAATTATGTTTTTCTCTCTCTCTTTTTTTTTTAACAATCTTTTTCTCCTGAAATTCTTCCCCTTAGCCACCTCTGCTATATCAAGAGCGCCAGCTCGATTTTTCTAGGACTGCTTTTCTCAGTTTCTAGCATGCATGGATGTGCTTGAGCGCTGGGGTTCAGACTGTGACTCAGGAGGTGTAGCATTCGGTCCGAGAGTCTGCATTGTTTCCTCAAACTCCCAGGGGATCTGGGTGCTACAGGCCCACAGCCAGTCCACGTTGTGAAGTGTGCAATCCTCAAGGAAATGATTGTCACATTTATCCTCCTCATAAGCCTTTTTATGCTTGGTCTTCTCTCTCTCTCTCTCTCTCTCTCTCTCTCTCTCTCTCTCTCTGCCGCATTCATGAAACTTCATGTACTCTTTATCAATTGGGTTTAACGTGTATAACGTGAAGCCTTATGCTTTTTTTTTACATTCACATATGCACACATACATATTTGTCAATATCTCTCATGCTTAAATATCGTTGTTACTCTATAAATTTCTGATATGAATCTGAAGACTAATTTGAGTAGGACATTTTGAGGGAAAATAGTTTCCTTCATGGAAACATCCACTTTCTGAAGACTGACCCCAAAATTATAATTAGTGACAATCAATCTTCTATTTCTGTGCGTGGAAGAGCTTTCAAGTGAAGTCCCTTTGATGATAAGATCATTCAGGTCTGGCTGGAAGTGCCCCCCCCCGTAATGTTTTTATGACTGTTTTCTTCTGTTGACATTGGTGATGAAATGCCTTTGTTGATCGTAAATATAGGGCAGTCGCTCTTTGGGTGAATTCTGTGTCCTCCCATGGCTCTTGCTAAAATCTGGATTCTCCATGTAATACTAAGCATGGAGCCTATCGGAGGTACCAAGGGCTGGAGTTCAGCAGGGGCATCAGACCTTCATCACAGGGTGGAAGCAGATAATGATGGCTTCTCCTCACAGCTTTCCAGCTTCCAGAAGAGGGAGGAGCAGATACTTCATTTTCACAGCTGCCTAGTCTGTTTGGGTGTCAGAGCAGCCCAAACCAACTGAGACTTTTGCTAAGTGTGAGGATGCTGGGAATCAGGTGAACATGTTTATTATAGAGACTGGACTTGAAATGATTGATCATGTATGTCATTCGTGTATTTGTTCATAACCTAATTTTTTTCTAATCCAAAGTTGTGGCATGATTTTTGCATCTAGGAGGGAATTCTGAGCTTACGACTTAGCTTCTCATTGATAATTTTAAGCACTGATGATCAGATGTAGCCCATGGTCCTCAGCTCCTTTCATTCCTGAGTATCATTTGTGGACTGGGCTTACTTGAAATTAGTCACCACATCTGGTTCTTAAACACGTGTAGTTCATTTAACAAATATTTATAGAATGCCAACTCTATGGCTTGCGGCTCCACATATCTTGGAATGGAGCAGTCTTTGGGAAGCTAATAAGAGTTAGAGAAAACAGTGTTTAAACATTTGCCATCAAATCAAATAGTCTAGTTATTTTGGTCTGCTTTATTATCATCCATTCCACAGATCATCTGACCAGTCTCACGTTAGCGACTATGGTCTTCCTGTTTTGTTGTAGCATAGTCTGTTGCCTTGAGCATACTTTGTGCCTGTGTTCCTGGGTTTGTCTTTAAATTCCTAGGTTATTGGTGTTGAGCTGTTACAAGGGTCAAGAGGAGAAGAGTTGCCATGGTGTTATAAAGCTTCACCTCTTACCTAGGGTGCCAGGTACTCAGATGCTTATCTTCTTGTTTTCTTGGCAAAATTATTTCACATATAAAAGTGGTCTAAAACCTGCCAACTTGTGTATGTCTCTTCCTGTGCTTTTGCACCCTGCTGTCCCCTAGTCTTGCTACTCCTCTTTTGGAATGTGGTCTGCACACCCCTCCAACCATCTCTTCCATTTTTACCCAAGTCTATCTGCTGCAATTGTCTCCTCCCCAGTCTGCCTTCCTGCATGCCTTCAGCCTACAGACTTCCTGATTGACAGCCTTGATCTTATCGGAAGTTTTTCAGAAGTCCCTGGTGGTTCCCGTCTTTACAGAGCACCACCCTGATTGTTACCATGGTAGGAAAGATTCCACCGGGCTTGGTTTCCACTCTGCCTCTGCGTGTTTCCCATGACTTGGCTTTGCCGTTCTCTAGCCCTTCTCATGTTTGAATATGACGTCAAGCACATCTGAAGGCTCGGATCTCTATCTGTGTCCTTGTCATATGCCTCTTCCCAGCGTGCCTTCCCTCTCACTTGCCCCAGTCTTGACTATGCAAATTCAAGAACAAAATCTGAGATTTTTTTTCGCAATATTGAATGTTGGATTCTTAATAAGTTACTCTTTATTGATTCCTAATAATGATTTAAATATATTTCATAATCATTCGAATATGTGCACTTATGCAAACATCTAATTAGACTGAAGATTTAGATAACTACAAAGCCAAACAACTGCATACAAACTCCAAAGTGGAGCAATTTGGCTCGCTCCATATGCTCTGTGATATCTAGGTGTGATGTCATACAGGCCTAGGCTGAGTTGCATGCTCCACGCCTACTCCCAAATGCCGGATGGTTCTGTACTCTCCTCCTTTTCCTCAGATTGCAAAAATCCTCTTTGGAGAGTGGCTCCACCTTCTTCAGTAGAATGAATTCTTGCTTGAGGCACCATCTATGATTAAAAAAAAAAAAGGCTCATTATTGCAACTCCAAGTATCACCTTTTGAGGGGGGAGTATAAAAAAATGCAAAAACCACAACAGTTCATCTGTATCTGAATTTAAATTGCCTGAATGCAAATTATCAGTTAGTACTACTAAGTAAGTTACTGTCAGTCATGGGTTGCGATCCAGATTCAAACCTGTGTCTAGAGTGGATTCTGTCCTGGAGAAATGTAGTGTCGAAGAAAACAAGATAGAAAGAATGTGAGCTGGAGAGTGAGACTGAATCGCATACAAGGCCAGATGACTCTGGTTTGGTTCCCAGCACCTAGGTTAGATAACTCGCAATTCCTTTAACTCCATCCCCAGGGAGGGATCTTATGCCCTCTTCTGGCCGCTGTGGGCATCTGCACACATGAACACATACACAAACACACAGGCACGGAAACATCAAGTAAACCTTTGGTTTCAAATAAAGAGCATATTCTCTATATGTTTCCTTTTCATTGGTGTTTTTTTTTTAAATGTGTATATGCTTTTCCATTTATTTCTCGTTCTTTTCCCTGCTCCATCCTTCCTTCAGTTTTCTAGAGATGATGTAAATAGAGTCAGTGTCATTTTACAAAGCAGGAAATCGAGATTGACAGCCAATTTATTTACCCACGATATGAGCTGCCAGACTGGGTCTTACGTTTCTTCTGACTTCCGTGTTTTAATCTCTTGATGTTCCTCTAAGTAATTTTCTACATTGGAATCTGAGGAAAGTTTCCTTACATTCTTTTAAAATGCAGACATTTGCAGCTCTGAATGGAAGAGTCTCTTACTTATGGAAACAAGCATTGGCAGAATAAATACTAAGCACATATTTGCTGAATCAGTTAATAATAATGATAGATAAAAAAAATAAACAAGCCACTTAACATGAATAAGAACGTATGCCTAATCTGTTTTTTTAAAGGTGAGACTGAATCTCATATATATAAGATTATATGCATTAAAACGGTATGGGTTGCTTTTTAAAAACTAGAATATGAAAAGCTAATTCCAGAATAAAGCTGGAGTTAATATATATGTATATTTACTCTCATGTCTAACATCGTCAGTATCTAGGGATGAAATATTTCAACTAAAAAGTTAAATTTATTTAAAAGAAAAACCTGAGGCAATTTCATGTCCCGAGTCTTTGAAGGGAGAGTTAATTACATCTAATGCACTGTACTTACTGAAGATAGACTGTAGACTGTTCCATTACATTTCCTTTTAGATCTCAATGACTTTTCCATTAATCAAGCAAACAAGAATACTGAACTTGTGGGAACTTGGCACAGTGTAGGATAGGAATATCCATGTCCTAGCATTCTGGCTTCTACCAGTTTTATGAGGGAGACTGGGAAAAGGAAGATTATATTAATGAAGTTTATGACTTTAGCCTTCAAAGGGATCGAAGGACACATTTTGACTTTGTTTCCCTTCCGTTTTGTGGCCATAATAAAGTTTTACATTCTAGGTTTAATGTTTCTCTTGTAAACTGTTTCTCTTAAAATTAGCCAACTGAAATTAAGACATCCTTTTTCTAATTCCGTTCTGAGTTTGCTTGAAAACTGACTTGTTTTTGACGAGTTAATTGAAGTTAAAGACATCGCCAACTCTGATTTGGCTGGGAATGTACTGTAGTCTTGTGACTGTGGTGCTGTTGGAGAAATTAGTGGGGTTATTGTCAGTGAAGTCAGCAGGATGGCAGTATGTTCTTGCCATCCCAAACACTAGTGTGATGGGGGGTATGGAAAGAATATTTCTTTTGACTTTATTTTGAGAGGTCATATTTGTCAATGACATTAGCATTACAACCACAGTCTTAGATATCTGTCCCCAAATGCCATTGTGAAGAGATAGATGTACACCCTCTGTTCTGTTGTCAAGGAAAGGGAAATTAAGAAACCCAAACTGATGAGATTGAGCAAGTTCAGGATTGTATGACAATGATATATAGTAGGTTGTGCCTAGTCTTTTGTAACTTGTTATGCATGTTTGCTTCCAATCCCTGGGCTATCTGCTCTTTTCGGAAAGGGAGGTGAGTGCTGGGAGGAGAGGAGGTGTGGGAGACTGCGGTTGGGATGTACTGTAAATGTATGAGAGAAAGAATAAATAAAAATAAAAATAAAAAAACAACATCAGAAGATACTGTTTTCTTGTTTGTGTGTAGATTACTGGATTTTTGATCTCAGTATTATCTTCTGTGACTTATATTTCCCTTTGCGGTATACCCAGACATATTTCAAGCACAAATTCCCATGGTAACCGGCTTTAGTTAAGCCACTAAGTTAATCTTTGCAGGAAATAAATGGAAGAGATACTTTATTTCAGTTATTATTTTGTGCCCTTACTGTCTTGTGGCAGAGTGATGGGTTGTAAGCATTTTTAGGGGTGTATTTTTAAGTATCTGTGTGGATTTGATGAATTGTATGTGGTTGCACTGTGAGGACTAGCCTTGGCCTTGGTACCCAGGGTCTAGTGGCACTTCTCCAAGCTGGTGGAAGGGACAGTTCTGCATACTCCTCATGAGCACCAATTTCCAGATTGAAGTTACTAGGCATTCCAGTATTCTAGTCTTTAGTTTGAGATTTTTCACACACACACACACACACACACACACACACACACACACACACACCCCCCACACATACACACACACACATAACTATTTTGAGCTTGAGGAGAATTTTATTAGATTTTTTTTTTTCGAGACAGGGTTTCTCTGTGGTTTTTTTGGAGCCTGTCCTGGAACTAGCTCTTGTAGACCAGGCTGGTCTCGAACTCACAGAGATCCGCCTACCTCTGCCTCCTGAGTGCTGGGATTAAAGGCCTGCGCCACCACCACCCGGCCTTAGATGTTTATTATAAAGAAAAACCCAAGGTCACACAAACTTTAAGTCTTGGCAGCTGTGTGTAGGAGGTAGGTACAGAGATGGAGGAGGGAATGCCATGCCATTTAAGTTAAGCTGTCATGGAGGTCGCCATATGGAAGACAACATTCTCATGCTGGGAAGGGAATTTGCTCCAGCACTTTTATATAGGCTCATGATGATAGATAATTTAATTACTACATTCTTCTTGAAGGCTTGTTTTTTCTTGTTTGTACTAAAGGAAATCATGAATAGATTCTATGTTTGAGATAGAACTATATGAGAATGGCATTATTTCCAAGTAGCAAGAACTTCGATGGTTTCTATGGTTCTAACTGGGATTCCGGGATCAACAGTTATGGGCTGTGTTCCAGAATGATGAGAGGAATATAATTGTTAAAGACTTGAATTTATGGTTTAGTAGGTTACAAGTGGAGTGTCTTTTAAAGTGGGTTATTTTTCTATAGAGTATCTTTTTACCTTAGTGACACATACTCAGTACAAACAGCTGTGACATACTACAGAAAATCTGGATTGATACATTGGGCATTGTTTTCTTTTAATCTGCTTTTGGACTCATCTTAAATGTCCTGTCCATCTTTTAGTTACAACTGTAACAAAAGCACAGAGGATTTTCCACGTTAGTGACTGGGATTGTGTACATTTTTAACTTTTAGTGCTTTTGAAAGTAAGCGCTTGGTCCACTTCTTAGTTTCTTTACTTGAAGAAGGACAAAATATCCAAGCTCATTCTCATCAGCCCACTATTCAGACCAATGATGCTTGCAATCAAAATGACTTTGTTGTAGTATAAATAAGTAAATACAATTTTGTTTATTATACCTGTTTCAAGAGATGTTTAATTCTGCACTTTGAACAGACAGTATAATTATGCATAAAATGATCTTTTTACTGTGTGCAAGGCCTATGATAATTGACCATTTCAGAATTTAGTTATTAGAGATTTCTTTTCTTATTCTGGAATAAGATGATTTCATCACAATTAAAGAAAATCTATGTACTTACTTCTTTAAATACATCTCGTATAGTCTGGTTTTCAAGACTGCACGCGTAGTCATTAAGGTGTCAAAGTTAGTGAGTAGGCTGGTGTCTTTATTATTAAAGATCAGTGATTATAATTGAGGTTTTGAAATTCTAAGTAGCAGTGGTATTCCAGGAGGAATGATAGCAGAGTTATGCAGTTGGGTGCTTAAGGGGGAAAAAGAAAAAAGCTCCGTGTCACTGAGCAGACAATTAGGGAGCTAATGTACCCACCAGCAAGCAAGGCTGCCTTTCCACTCTGTGACTCGAGGAAGAAAGAGCTGCTGCTGCAGGCCTTGCCTGTTTCAGGATGCTGCCTTCATGTGTAGAACTGTCCCAAACTCTGCTCGACACACCGCACTGTGTTCACTAGGCATGTGCTGTGGGCTTGCTCTAAAGATGCGAAAGCCAACAAGGAGAGAGTATTTGTGGGGACAAGGGTGGGGGGGGCCACTGTCTTCTGTGGGGTGACAGAGCTCCAGAGTGTGTGCTCATCTCTTGGTGAATGGCGGGGAGGTTTGCAAACATTGTCTAATTCTACCCCTTAAAAGTCTTAGGCTTCTTACTGTAGCATCCTTGCCTTTGTAGCAATATTGAGCAGGAGACAGTGAGTTCCCCATGTCCAGATAAGCTATCCGTGCTTGGCCTTCTGTGTTCTTAGCATCTGTCTCCAGAGTGGTACGAGTTTTACAGTTATGAATAAAGCTGCTGTAAGCATCAGTGTACAGGACTTCCGTATAGACCTGTTTCCAGCTCCTTGTCAACAGAAAGGGGTGTTGGTTTCTGCAGTAGTGAAACAGTAACTGCCGGACTCTTCCACACTGGTTGTTTCTGTTTCTATTTCCACCAACAGTGTGTAGAGTCCTTCCTGTCCCACACTTTGCCATTCCAGGTTTGTGACTGGGACATTCTGGTATGCGTGAAGTGTAAGAGTTCCACTCACTTGTGGGTTCCTGATGCTCTTAAATGGGAAGCAACTTTTTGCTTACTAATTTGCTACCAGTGTCTCTTATTAAGGTCATTGGTCTAATTTTTAATATGTTTTATTAAGACTTCTGTGCATATTTTATATTTTAGTTTTTAAAAATTTTTAAACTGACTAGACCATTTTATATTTCGCATGATATCCCTGTTTGCTATATGTTGGAGACAATTTCTGCCAGTATTGTCTTGGCAGTACCTTCATCAAGCAGAAGTATGCAAATTTGTTAAGGTCCCACTTAACACACTCTGCTTGCGTGCTGAATCTAGTAAGTTGAGGCTAGCTCAGATCACGTAGACTTTCTTCAGGAGGATTATTGTTTTCTCACTTTCAACAGTTGCCTGGATTCCTTTCATGCAGACGTCTAGCTCGGCACTCTTGACATTTGAGGTGACCGTCTGCTTCCTTCCCATGGCTTTCGTGCCTTTGTCCAAGATCAGCTGATGGTGTGTGGGTCTCCTGCTGGCCTTTCACTCTGGCCCACTGTTGGCTCTCCTCTGCTCTCTGACCAGGAGCAAATGGTTTTGATAAGCTGCACTGCGCTGAAAATCTTGAGGACTGGTAATTAATGTAACTGTTCCAGTGTTGTTTTCCTTTGGCATGTCAAAGGCGACTCAGGATCTCTTATTTCTATATAAACTTTAGAATCCATTTGTTGACAGTGACAACCAGTCTCCTAGCTAAACCTAAGTCTTGATTTACAGATTTCATTATCATGCTCTTGGTTTCTATGGACTTAATCATTTGACCCCTCTCTTACTGTGGCCTGGTTGAAGTTTCTCTCAAAGCTTTTGAGTTGACTTTAGTACAATATCTGCACTACAGTTCGTAGCCCACTATTGACAAGGCTTGGGGCTGCTGTGTCTCTCCTGTGCCATGTTCTCAAGATGAAGCTGAGAGTTTTATCCTACCGCACATAAATAAGTGATATAGCAACTAGCAAAAGTTCTAGTGTCTTACCCGTCACATTAGCACCTAGATTTTTGTGAGTTACTTCTTTGGGGTTTTCTTAATTTTGTATTGTAGTACCTTTGTGCTCCATTCAAGAATAAGTCCCAGTGTTCTGGACTGAGTGACACCATGCTCAGGCCTTGACTTCTTGACTTCTTGCTTTTCAGGTAGACTGTGTTGATTATACTCCCCTGTCCTTTGGGTAATTGAAGACATTGAGAAAGTGATAAGGAAGCAGAGCTGTCTGCACATGTGATCATGGAACAGTCAGCAGCATAGCTTAAATATTAGTGTTTCATAGTGTCAAGTTGAGTTCTCTGGACCATACATTGGCAACTACAAATCAGATGAGTGAGTCAAATGATGCTGGAAGAATGTCTCTGTGTTCAAAAAATTTAGCCCACGAGAGAAGATCTACTTTGTTTAGTTTTGCCTTTCAGTCAGGTAGTTTGCATATAACAAGAGTCAGTTGTTTCCATCCTGAAATAAATATCCAGGGGAAATTCACATTGAGGTCAGGTAGAAATGGATCAGACAGTGTCTACTCACTTTGACTACTAACTTTCAAATATTCTAAAGAGTAATAACTGTGATATTCTTTTAAAATCAAAGCCAGAGTTTATTCATTCATTTTTATTGAAAATAGATTCTTTTCATACAATACATCCTGACCACAGTTTCCACTCTCTCCATTACTCTCCTTCAACCTCTCCTCTCCAACAGGTCTGCTTACCTCTATCTTCTTCAGAAGAGAGCGGGTCTCCAGGAATTGACCTCGTACATAAAGGACAATAAATAAGACCAGGCCAAAGCCCTCATGTGGAGAATGGACAAGGAAACCCAAAAGGAGGAGAAGAGTCCCAAGAATAGGCAAGAGAGTCAGAAACACACCTGCTTCCACTGTTAGGAGTCGCACAAAATACCAAGCTAACAATCATAACATACATGCAGAGGATTCTGTTGGCGGAGGCTGCCCGGACCCGAAATAATCACACAGAAACTGTATTATTTGCAATATTGTTTGAACAAGAGCTTAAGCGTATTTTTAGCTAGCTCTTCTATCCTAAACTAACCCATCTCCATTAATCTGTGCATTACCTTGAAGTCATAGCCTACTGGCAATGTTCCAGCAGGAATGTTTACCAGTGAGGCGTCTGTCTCCTGTGGCAGCTACATGGTTTCTCACTGACTCTGTCTTCTGTCTCCCAGCATTCAGTTTAATCCCCCCTCCCCACCTAGCTCTACTCTGCCCTGGTGAAGGCCAAAGTAGTTTCTTTATTCATTAACCAATAAAAGCAACACATACACAGAAGGAGGACTTCCCAGACCATTTCTCTTTTCTGTCTAAATGAAAAGGAAGGCTTTAACTTTAACATTACAAGATTACATACAATAAAACAGTTATCAAGTATGAATTATAGTTACAATATTTATATGTATTTTATCTTTTATCATAACTAAGGAAAACTATAATTATAACTCTCTATTCTTCAACTCCATTAAAGACTCCAGAAGGATATAATTGTACTAAGTAAACAGAAATTCATTGTAAGCAACTTTAAAAACTCTAGACATTACAGAGACATCTTGCTGCCTGGACAGTCACCCAAAGTACTTCTCTAACATAGGGACACTGATCTTCAGCCTCCTGGACCATAGTATCTAGCAGACTTTCCCATGGAGCAGGAAATTTCAAAGACAGTTCTGCCTATATTGGCAGTTTTGTCCGTCACTTTCTTCTATGTCCTGCAGAATGTCTTACAGACTCTTTCATGAAGCAGGAACCCTGAAGGACTGTCTCACTTTTAGGCAAGTTCAGCATTTTTTCTGTGGGTCCTGCATATCCAGTTCACACAGCATAACATCAAGCAGTCCAAGCAAGAGCATTTTCTTGCCTTAATGTCTAGCAAACACCATAAGGAGCCTCTTAGATGTCCATCATCCTCTCGGAGTAGATTGGTGCTGCCAGGAGCAGATGTGTTTCATTGTCATGAAAAGTTCTAAGTTCTTAAAACATTTTAAATGCCGTATTCTTCAGTCTTTGAAAAGGTTTGAAGATATCTATCTAGCTGAAATATATCTCTCTGTATCTAGAAAACCTAATTAACTTGACTACGAGTTTGACTATTGTCGATGATTATCTATTAACCTGTATTTCTTAATTATGCATTACATTTTTAAATGAGCTGGGCAAACACAGTACCTTAATCAAGAGCAGAAATGTACATATAACAAAATTGACCTTATGTTTGTATCAATCAACCAAGATTTATACCAATACAAAGTATTCGTCTCTATAAATGTAAACATTTATGAAATGTAAAAATTCGTCCCTTTAAATGTAAACAAACATTTCTAAACAATCATTTAGAGAATTTGTGTATAGTTCTCTCCAAACTGCTTCCTGCTTTTTGTTGGGCAAAATATTTTCTTTTAGGGGGTTTATGGAGACTTCTTGGGGAGGGTGTCTTGGTCTATCACAGCACATTAGTCTGAAAGGAATTGACAGGTTCTTATTCTATATAGAAAGAAAAGCTTTCAGAGTGCCTTCTCGTGCCAAAGAGACTAGAACAACGAGGTAAAAGCTTCACTCAGGTACCAGCTCCACCTCCCTGTGTTCTATGAGCGGTGTGGATAGTGTCCTCATCAGTTGAGCCCCACTGCCAGGTTTTAGAGAGGAACCTTTTTTTTCTAGCATCAGTCTGGGTTGTTTAGGGATTTCCATGGGAACCATTGGGCCAGCAACTCAAATGCATGTAACCCAATCTCAGCATTGGAAGCTTTACCTGGCTATAAATAATGGCTTGTTCAGACTCTGTATCCTTCATGACTTGGAGTCCAAATTAAGTTAGTTCGCCCTCATACATTCCAGGAAGTTTCCACTGAACCATGTTTCTGCCACCAAAGTGCTCCCCAATTCCAGCTCTTGCCCCCTCTACTCTTTTCTACCATCCAATCTCCACCACTTCATCCTGCCCCATCCTGTCTCCACCCATCCCCAGTCTACTCAAAAGATTTATTCTGTCTCCCCTTCCAAAGGAGGTCAATGCATTCCTCCACAAGAGTCCCCCCCCTTATTATCCTGGCTTCCATGGGTGTGGTCTGGATTGTAGCATCATTATCATTTATTTAACAATCAATATCCACCTATAAGTGAATATATACTGTATTTGTGGATCAGTGTTACTTAACTCAGGATGACTTTTTTCTAGTTACATTCATTTTGCCTGAAAAATTTCAAGATGTCATTGTTTCTAACAAGTGAATAATACTCCATTGCTGTAAATGTATCATATTTCCTTTATCCATTCTTCAGTTGAAGGACATCGAGGTTGTTTCCAGGTTCTGGCTATTGTGAATAAACCCACAGTGAACATAGTTGAACAAGTGTTCTGGTGGTGCATGTCCTTTGGGAATATGCCCAAGAGTTGTATAACTTAATTTTGAGGTAGACAGATTCCCAGTTTTCTTAGAAACCACCATATTGATTTCCATAGTAGCTGTAAAAGTTTGCACTCGCACAGTGAACAGAGTTTTATTTGCTTTTCTCTAATGACTAAGGATATTGGACATTTCTTTTAACATTCCTCAGCCATTTGTGATTCCGCTAGTGCAGCAGGTTTCAACCTTCCTAATGCTGAGACCATTTAGTACAGTTCTTCACGTTGTAGTGACCCCCAACCATAAAATTATTTCATTGCTACTTCATAGCTGTAATTTTGCTACTGTTATGGATCATAATACAAATATCTGATAGGCAAGATAACTAATATGTGACCCCCAAAGCAGTTATGACCCACAAGTTGAGAACTGCTGCTCTATTGAGGATTCACTGTTTGGATCTGTACCCCATTTTTAAGTTGGGTTATTTGGGTTTTTGATATTTATTTTCTTTTGTTCTTTATATATTTTGTATATTACACCTCTTTTGAATGTCGAGTTGGTGAAGAACTTTTACCATTCTGCAGACTGCTTCTTTGTCCAAATGATGGTGCTTTTTGCTTTATAGAAGCTTTTCAGTTTCATGAAGTGCCTTTTATTGATTGTTGATCTTAATGCCTGCACTATTGGTATTCTGGTCAGGAAGTTGTCTCCCATGCCATTGCATTCAAGGCTATTCCCATGTTCTCTTTTATCAGGTTCAGTGTGCCTGGTTTTATGTTAAGGACTTTAATCTACTTGGACTTGAATTTTGTGCAAAGTGATAAATATTGATCTACTTGCCTTTTCACACATGCATATGTCTAGTTTGATCAGTACTATCTGTTGAAGTGTTGAATGTGCTTTCTTTCTTCCATTGTATAATTTTGGCTTTTTTGTCAAAAATTATGGATTTTTCTGTGGATTTATGTCTGGGTCTTCAGCTCAATTCCATTGACTAACCTATCTGTTTTTATGCCAATACCACGAAGTTTTTATTTCTATAGCTCTGTAGTAGAGCTTGGAATCTCTACTACAGTGGATACCTCCAGCAGTACATTTTTTCATTCAGGACTGTTTCACCTATCCTGAACTTTTGTTTTTACATATGAAGTTGTAAAAATACAATTTTATAATAAGTTTGTTAAGTTATGACATTAAAGAAGTTATCGGGTTAGAAAGTTAAAAGTTTTATTTTTTGTAAATAGTGTGTTGGACTATATAAACACATATTATACTCCTTATAACAATTAGAAAATCTGTTAATGGGGAAGATATTTTGCTAACACGATGTATCTCCTAAGTAAATCGAGAGGTATATGCTTTATATTCGTTCTGTTGAGTCACCGTGCCAGAGAGCCTTCAAGACTATATCTAGCAAGTGTTGAGTTAAAGGAAACTGGAACTTTAAAGCTGTGGTCTTCTTTTGAATATAATTGGAGAACTTCTTATAAAAGGAAAGTGTAATCTATACTTCATTCGACTGTGTAGCGTGGCCTCCACAGATCATGTGTTAGCAATTCTTCGTGTCAGTGTTCTGAGAGACTCATTCATATGTTCTCTGCAGCTGGTAAAGTGGTGTTGTCTTTGGACATCTTTTGATGCTCCGGTCCTGTGAAGCATTGTCTTCCCGACAGGTCATGTACCTCTGAGGTCGCGGCTGCCCCACAGCTGCATAGCTACTCATTTGCTTGGGGGTTAATAAGTCTTTAGAGTCAGAAGTTAAGTCTCATACCAGTATCTTGTTTTGAGAAGTATGGGAAGTATTGAATATGGCTTTGGTGATTAAAAATAGATATACAGAGTAGAGGATGAATCTCAAGAGTGTGCCATCTGTTTGACCCTAGGTGTGCTAGAGAGAACTTCCACTCCTTGGTAATGTCTGTGAAAACAAGGGAGGTGTTCATTAAAAGTCATATGTTTTCAGAAGGTCATTATAGATTATCAGTAAATTACATTTATTAAATTAAATTATTAAATTACATTTACATGTACACTATATTGTTAAATTAAATTATTAAATTACATTTACATGTATATTACATATTAAATTATTAAATTACATTCACATATATGTTAATACACACGATTATTGTTAATGTGAGGGTAGGTTTGTTTCTGAGATGAGAGTTTCACAATCCAGAGTACCCCGTGTCTTGTGCAAATGTTTTCCATTGTCTCCCTATAAAATCTTTGTTAAATCTTTGAAAAAATAATTTGCAAATATGGATTTTTTTTATAGAAAGTACTTTACTTTCTATCGAGGAGGGTTTACGAGATTGCTGCCTGAGAGGCTGGCGTATCTTTCCTACTTGTCTCCCTGAACTTGCATTTAACCCTCTGTGGCAATACGGTTTGTCATTTCTCCTTGATATGGCAGCTTTAAGAGTTTATTTACTAAAAGTACAAGATGACCTTTATCAAGATTGTTTCATTATTTTATCCATAATTTATTTACTTTAATATTTTTATCCCTGTGGTCATCTTTATTACATTTTCCCCCCTATCTCAGGATCCTAGTAACCCGGCTGTGAGCATGCTCAGACCTCTTTGCAAAGTCCAGCTCTCATCTAAGTGTTGGCCCCCTACATCTCTCCATAAACTCTGTTCATAGTGGGTTCTCCGTTACTGACCTCTTCACTGTTGACTTACTAATTGAACTAGCTTAGTATTTAGCTCAAACACATAGTACATATGTGAGTAACTGAACACTTTTAGCACATGTTTTATGTTTTATATCAAATTCCGGGTATGTGAAGAGTTTGTTGCAGTCCTTATTACTGAATTTCTGACAAGAAGAGACTAGCTGGCATTGCATCTTTTCTCTCACGTTGTAGCATATCCGGATGTTGGTCCTAACTCATACAGAAGGGTTCTTTAGCATGGCTGTACCACTAGATACAAATTCATCGAATGACTTGAGTTTGGCTTCGCATCCTTATATAGAGTGCGGTGGCATTATAGGGCACATTGTTAAGCTTCACTGAAATCAGGCAGGTTTCAGACACAGCCAGTTTCCTTTTTTCCTGTCAAATAATCATTTCTAAAAGGGATGGGGTTGTTGTTGCTTGAG
>NC_022025.1:10917285-10932335 GCF_000317375.1 Microtus ochrogaster | reverse complement strand
TGCTACTTCTTGCGATTTCTTTTCTAACTAGTCACAATGCTGTATTCAAAATCACTTGAGGTCAACTCTAGGCTTTGTCTAGCTTCTGTTTTCCTTTACATTTGGGGTGCTTTTCCACCTCAACTTTTTGTTAACGTAACTCGTGATTGTTTGTATCCACTTGGATAAACTTACAAAGGTACCTATAATCAGAGAAGCCAGAAAGATGTCCAAGGAGGTTGACCCTGTGCATTAGAATATTCCCCACCTCTAAACAGGTAAGGTGAAGACAGCATGGAGAAGGACTGAAAAGTTGAGAAAGTGAAGCCTTTGAGAGAAAACTGAGGATGGCTATCTGTCTCTGAAATGAGAAAGCCAAAGACTTTTCATGTGAAGTTGGATTTTGATAGCCCAAAGTTGTATACATTCCTCAGGGACCAAACAAGGAAATGAATTTACACTGCGTCATTCAAGGATTTGTGTTGAGCACAAGTAGAATTTTATGATTCTAAATAGTTTTCTTCCCTGGAATGACTTTTTGAAAATGTTGTGACTTTTTCCCACTCCAAACTCTCTTAAAAATAACTGGATTTCATCTGCAGTGAGGTAGGAGCTCTGCAGTGCCCCCACAGGCAGACGGGGACTCGCTGACCTTCACGCGTCCTTTCTTCCTGGGGGGGGGTGCTTTTCACAAGTCTGCTTTCCCTTCTAGAGCTCTGCTCCACCGGGTTCAGTCTTGTGCCTTCTCTGGGTGTCATTTCAAGTCCTGTTAGCATTCGTTCATGAATCTGCTAATGGAAAAGTGACCGCAAAGTCTGCTGGGCTATTCTCAGAGTGAAATAAAGCTCCGCCTCACATCTTTAGCTAGGACCTAAATACTTCTGTGGTACGTCAGCAATTCGCAGAGCAATGGGATGCCGGCCGCTCAGTTTTAAAGACGGCCTTTATTTTCTCTTTACCTCTAACGTTTTGACAGAACATTTATTTCTTTTTGCTGTGCTCTTGTTTTTATTTTGCCTTCAGATCATTTCTCCCTAGGTAGTGCTTTTGGCTAAATAATTCTGTAATTGGAGGTGTTTTTCACAGTAATGATAAAAAAAAAAATACGTTGCTACTGAGCAGGGTCTATCAGCTACCTAAAAAGACAGATGCTCTCTGGGAATCTCACCTCTTCAAGTGTCTGCCTTGGAGATGAGCTGCGTCAATTTTACCACTGAAAATGTCGCTTGGTGAGGACATGATTGTCAGGATGAATGAATGGTGAAAGCAGAATGCTTCCCACAGTGTTGGCCACACAGTGAGCGCTTAGCGGTAATTGTGGTAGGTATTAGTGAAAACGTTCAGCTAGCTGCCGCTGCTCATTAGGAACAATGCTAAAGACAGAGTATACAAGAAGGAAGGTGTTCATTACTTCCTCTGTGGAGACACAATCTTGCATGGCTAAGAAATAAATTAAGGCGGAAGAAATACATTATGAGAAAAGAAGCCTCATAGAAATGCGATCTTTTCTCAGAGCCTGTTAAAATAAGGCTGCTGGCTTCTGGTGGTTCGTGTTTGTGATTTTGCGCGAGGACCTACCCTAGCATCTGGATTTAGGACATTTGAGGTATGTCTTCATGGAGACAACTGTGTTCTCTGGATGCTGTTTCCACTTGGGGTTCCAACCAAGTGTGGAAACTCTGGGCTTCCCGAGTCTTACCCAGGCAGGGGGACTGTGGGGTCCCTGGTAGAGAACTGTTCTACAGGCCAGGTGAGGAGTCACAAAGGAGCGAAGATGGGTTAGAAACGGTTGAAAGGGGTAGAAAAGAATAATTACAGGACCCTGGGTCTACACCAGGAGCCCAGGCCGAGTCCCAAAGGGATCAACTACAGTGTTACACAAAACACGTGTCGTGAGTTGGATAATTAATCACTGGGCCAAACGAATCTTTCAAACTCTTAAAAACATTTTCCCCCCAAAATAGAGATACTATTTCCTTTTGAAAGGCAGATGGCTGTTGCAGGGAGAGGAGCTGCTTGTTTGTCCCAGCCGCCCAGAACCTAAATAACCACACAGAAACTGTATTAATTAAAACACTGCTTGGCCTATTACCTCTAGCATTTTATTGGCTAACTCTTACATGAATTTAACCCATTTCTATTAATCTGTATATCGACATGTGTCAATGACTTTAACAGCAAATATTCGGCATGTTGACTCTATGGTGTCCTCCAACTCTGCCTCCTTTCTCCCAGCATGCCATTTAGTTTTCCCCACATACCTAAGTTCTGCACTATCAACAGGTCAAGTTCTGCACTATCAACCTTATTCATTAATGATAATCACAACACACAGAGGGAACTCCCACGTCAGATGGATGCACCATTCAGACAAAGGTGTTGGCTTTAGGCAGGGAGTTTTCATGTGTTAGAGCCTGAACAATAACGGGATGCTATTGGAAGAAGGAGGAAGTCCATTCTAGCGTGCATATGTACAAATTGGCATTGATAGTTTGAGCCCTTCACTTTAGAATTAGTCACTTTGAATTTTGATTTGAATTAACTCCAGTCCCATCAAGTTATATATGAATTTTGAACAGCTACATCTGTACAATTATTTCAGAAAATTTTAGCGTAGCAATGCTCAACTGTAACTCTAGCACTTGAGAGATGAAGATTGGAGGGTCAAGAAAGGACATCCTTGGGTAGCAAGTTCAAGTCCATCTGGGGCTACATGAGACATTGATTCAAATAAAAATAAAGAAGTTTTTTTTTATTATCTGTCATATTAGCCTTACACCCAAGAATAGGAATATGGGATTATATGTTAATCTTCTCTGTGTAATGTATCAATCATTCATCCATCTGTCTGTCTGTCTATCTGCATTTATCTATGGATACACACACACATCTCTTTGGTTTCTGAAGTTTTTTTTTTTCTCCATTTCCTCCTGCAGGTTTCTGGTGCTTTGCTATTTAGCCTTCAGGCTTATGAGTTGATGAGGTCTGTAGTACTTTTTATGTGACATATTTGTCTTTAGAGTGTGTTACCTGGGATGTTTCATTGCTCACAAAGATAGATAAGAGGCATACGGTAGTGCTGGTAACAATAGCTAGTGGATGGCAGTTCCCGGGTCATGTGTCATAACTGGAGCCATCCGAGAACAGTTGGTGATGTGGTACACTTAGACTAGGAAAGGAACTTGGAGTTGACCTTACTGTAGCCTCCCAGCTGAAATGAAATTGAACATTGTCCTCCTACAGCTCTGTATTAAGGGCCATCTGGCTTCTAAGTACTTGGGAGGATGGAAGAGAGAGAAGAAGATCATGGGCATCTTCCTTTGTAGTGCATCCTGTGGAAGGCAGACCTTAGAGATGTCTGTAGAGTCTGTAAGGCGGTGTCATTTACCTGTGCATAAGATGGTCTATACCACGACCAGGAAAGCTTGGTTACTTATGCGTGGAGGGGAAAGAAGCAGAGATTTTGGACAGTTCATGGTTCTCATCCCTATCACAATCAGTGCTCCCTTTCTTAACAAATAGCTTCTGCCCTATATCATATTCTGAAACAAAATGTATACATAACCTGTCTGTCTTCGTATGTTCACTAAGTTTAGCCCATCCTAACTGCAGTGTATTAGGGAAAGAAGAAAGGGGAATTTGTGTTTCTCAGTATGTAACAGCTTTCAGCACTTTAACTACAGAAACCAATGGTGTTTCTTCTATAAATAATGACATTTGTGGCTTCCTGTACTGCGGTCTGTGTGCCACCAAGGATATTTGTGGCGTGGTGCTCAAGTTCTTTAGAATTTACAAGCGATAGTCTTCATTTTTTCTAGTAGGTGCATTGCTAAGAAAAACATATATTAAATGTATTTTGTTTGTTTGTTTTTGTTTTTTGACACAGGGTTTCGCTTGTAGCCTTGGAACCTAACCTGGAACTAGCTCTTGTAGATATTAAACATATCTTAAAGCCATACAAAAAGGTCTGTGTTCATGGTGAAAATAGAGCTAATACAATTGCCATCTGTTCCCAAGTAGGATACACAGAGAATCCTCAAAAACATGTGCATCAGGAAGATATTCAGTATACATTGAGAAGTTCTGTATATGGGGTAGTGTGCCCAAACATTCAGATAACTGAAGATACTCTTAAACTTCCTGTTGCTCTGCCTTGTGCTGACTCAGTTAGAACTTCAGCCAGCAGTCTACACCCCGGTACTACCTAATGATAGAGAACATAAATGAAGCTGACCATTTGAAAGCTGTGTTCGAATCCCCACTGCGGATCTAATTCTTTTTTCAATAATGTACTGGATTATTTTTCTGAAATCACTGTAAAATTGTTTAGAAACAAGGATGTATATAGAAAATGACCATACCTTCAGAAACAGGTTTTATTTACTCATGTTAAATAAAACTCACCATTTAAGCTCATTTTAATATACAATTCAGTGAAATTAAGTATAACCACCTTTTGTCTAAGCGTCGTCAATGTCTATTCTCTATAATTTTTACTATCAGTCCATGCCAAAACTCAGTGATTAAACAGTATCTCCCCATCACTGTTTCCTCCAGCTTCTGACACCCACCTTTCTGCTCTGTGTTTCTTTGAGTTTGAGTGTCATGTATGAAAGTCAATATGCCATAATACGGAATCATGAAGGTATAACATACACACACACACACACACACACACACACACACACATGTATATTAGTTTTGTGTATTTGCATGGGTGTGGATGTGGACATGCCTGCAGAGGCCAGAGAGGTTTGAGAGCCTCTGGAGCTGGAGTTATAGAGCTCTGAGCCATCTTACCTTGGTGCGTGGAATTTAACTCTAATTTTCAGAAAAAGCAGCAAATGTTCTTAAGCATTGATCCATCTCTTAAGCCCCTGTAAAAATATTTGTCTTTCCATCTAGCTTTGTTTGCATCACACGCCTTCAAGGTTCATTTGTGTTGGTAGGTGCATCGGCATCATGTATACCTGAGTTGCTTCACTGTTTGACTTTTGGAAATCCTACAGTGAGCTTTAGTGGGTAGATGTCTCTTTGAGACTATGGATTTGATATGTGCATGTGTGTATGTATGTATGTATATATGTGTGTTTGTATGTATGTATCCTAACCAAAATTGCTGGATCATATAGTAATTGTATTTTTAAATATATATGTTTCAAAAAGAATTTCTTTTTATGATTTATTTATTTTTATTTTACATACATTGGTGTTTTGACAAGATGTACGTCCATTTGAAGGCATTAGATTCCCTGCAGCTAGAGTTACAGACACTGGTGAGCGACCATGTAAGTGCTGGACACTGAACCTCGTCCTCTGGAAGAGGAGCCAGTGCTTTTAACCACTGAACCATCTCTCCACATCTTTCCAGTACATTTAAAAACATTTTTACTGTTCTGTTTTTTCTAGTATTTGCCCAACTTCACATTCCCACACTTAGTGTGAAAAACTCCCACTTTTCCCATGCCTTACTTGTATATATGTGTGTGTGTGTGCGTGTGTATGTATATGTGTATATATGTGTATGTATGAGGTGTGTGTGTGTGTGTGTGTGTGTCTGTGTGTGTGTGTGTGTGAAATGGCGACCACCCTAGGAGGTGTCAGTTGGTATCTCATGTTGGTTTTGATTTGCGGGGAATATAAAAACCAGCACTACTACCAGCCTTATGCTTGTCCTTTTAGAAAGTGATGGCATTTTCTGTACACTTTTTGTGTTGACTATCCAACCCTCACATGTAATGCATTTCAAAATACATCGCATATATAGATCTTTTTATAATCCCTATTCACGAATATCTCGGCTGGCTGTTTTTATTTCTTTTAATCCAGAGTTAAAACGTATGAATGTGTTAGGACCAATTGCTAACAAGGATGCTCGAGTTTGTATTTAGGACGGAAAGCCTACAGTAACTGTGCTCTCAGGAAGCAAGCAGACTCTTTTTGCACACATTCCAGCAATCTGGCTCACTGGTGTCACTGAAGTATTTTTTGGAGAATGTTTTTGACAGTGCACGAGTGTAGCTAGCTGGCATTTCATGGGCACGGAGCCCGTGTGTGCCTTGGTCGTCAGCTCCTGTGCTTCTGTCTCGATTCTTGTTTCTCCTTAATCTGTATTGATGTGTTGATTTCATCTTAGCCTATTTCACATGTACATGAGATTTTCTCACTGTCTTCTTTCTGCTCTTTTGTTCTTTATTTCATTTTCCACTTCGTTTGTTACAACATTTTTAACTCATGACATTCTTTTTCATTTTAAAATTCAGATTTTGAAGATTCAGATCAGAGACTGAGAGTCATCCCTTGGCAGTTACAAAGCGCGATTACATATCTCACACATGACTGGTGCTTGCCCACAGTGGCCTTCCTTACCTCTTTAATATATTTATATCAGGGCATGTTTTTTTTCTTTTCTTTTTTTTTTTGTGATTCTGGACTTTGAACCGAGGCCCTTTCACACTACTGTAGAAGTGTTTTAGAATTAAACTGTGCACATTTCTTTTATTTCTGGACAGGGTCTTACTGGCTTCCGCCTCACTGTGGATCATTTGTAGCATTCATTACTTTCTGTCCTTATTTACTCCTTGCTCTGGACATTTTGTAAGCAGTCGTGTGCCACACCGTGTTGCCTTTGTTTTCTCCTCCTTCAGTTACATGGATATTGCAGCCCTTGGCCAGTGTTGCAGTAGACCCAGTGTGAACCTCATTCTTGTGAGTGGCTGTGCAGTTCAGTGCTAAGGATGAGCTGTCTTCTGCAAACCCACAGTGGACATTTGGATCCTTACCAGCTTCGTGCTGTTAATGGCGCTTCTGTGAACACCCATGGATGATGATTTGGACAGATTTCTTTTTTCATTTCTGTTGTATTCATATATGTAGGGCTGGAAGTGTCAATCATTTCTGTTGGGTGCATGCATGGAGGGCTGGAAGTGTCAGTCGAATGGTAACTGTTTAACATCTTTCAGGTCTAGCAGTGTTTTCCAAACTCACTGCCTGGCTCATAGTCCCACCAGAACTATGTGAGGACGACTCCACAGGTCCCATATTGTCACCTTCATTCTGCTGTCTTTATTCTTGAAATCCTAGTAGTGTCTTTCTGTCATTTGGATATTGGTTTCTCCCGTCACTTGTGGTACTGAATATCTTTTAAAGCCTATTGATTTCATTACTTTTAAAAGTTAACTATACTTTAGAATCTCCAATGGAAGCATTAGCCTGCTATTAACATCTTATTAATGGGAATAGATCAAGGGGATTCATACCATATTTCATTAGCTCACACACACACACACACACACACACACACACACACACTTTTTTACACTTTAGAGCACCTTCATATCTCACAGTAAATGTAATATCGCTACTGAAAAGGCATTTTGTAAATAATAACACATTTAATAGTTAAGGAATCTATTGTTTTGGGTTCTCTAGTCCCTATAGCAACTTGTAAAATCTGACACTCTCAGATTAAGACTAACTGATTCTGTCTCTTATTACCAGCTTAAGATTTTAAATAACTTAGGCTGTACCATCTCAACTTATTTTTTTGAATGAATGACTAGTAGCTCCTACTTTACCATGTTGGGGCCATTCTTAAGGAATTTGATATAATATTCTCATTCTAAAAGAGAAAAAAGAGAAATAAATAAGAGAAAAGAAAAGAGAAAAAGCCAAAAGAATCCATAAAATCCATATTTCCTTATAAAGAGAAGCAAATTAAGTTATTGAGTGCTAAGAATTCTTGTTTATGATTTTATATTGACCTTAGTTCACTATGTCTATGGTATGAGGAGGTGTAGGGCCACATTGTCATTATCATCCTTAGTTTCCCTCTAGTCAGGGGAAGAGAGAAGATGAGGAAAGGCAGTCTGTCTAATCATTTATTGATTTCCATGTGCTTTGATTTTTCCGTAGACCTGGCTATGTCTAGGATGGGAGAACTATATGGTGGTTTCACTGATGTTTATACCCAACTTAAAATTTTCAAATCTCTGCCTGAATCAAGGTAGACAAAGTCCGTACTTCCCAGGCATGCCGGCAAGTGAGTAGTGTTTCCTATTTCCGTCAAAGTCACACACCGATGACACCCAGTGAAACATTTAACGGTAAAGGACCAGTGTGGAGGGCGGCAAGTCTATGACAAATGACAGAGTAGGCTGTGTTCTGCCATCTGATAATTAACAGATTACTGTCTCTCCAGCCCCAGTCCTACATCTGTGACTGCTGTTTCCGTTGTTAATTCTGATCTTTCGCGTGTCCCATGGTGTAATATATTCTGTGTGAGGGATCTTCAGCTCTTCGTGAGATATCTTACTTACCTCTAGCTTTTCTCCCTTCTTAACATTTCCTGCCTCATCACTCTTCAAATGGAAACAGTTTGTCTTTTCTTACACCATCTTCTGGTTGTAATCTCCACCCCCCCCCCCCGATCCTTTCAGGTAGGGTGGTTTTGTAGCATTGTGTTTGAAATGGCAGGGGACTAATAGAACTCGAAATAGCTCAGTAGACAGACCTTGAACTTGGCTGTCTTCTCTGGGAGTGCAAGCTTTATACTGAGTTCTTTATAGTCTTCTATTGTCACTTCTTGCTTTTCCTTCATTTAAATTCTCACGATGAGTTCCTATGTATGTTTTTGATTCCTATTAATAGCAGGTGTTAGTAATTTAAGTTTAGGCTCCATGTATGCTAATCACTTCCTTTCTTTATCACTCAGGGTGAAGTATTTCCTGCCACCTGTGCTCCCCCTTCTATGAGCAGGAAACACAAATCTGATTCTCGTGGTCTCTTTCCTTGGTGTCTCACAGTGTGTCTATCAAATGGTGTCCACATAATCCACAATGTTGAATGAATGCAAAGGTACTCTAATGGTTCTGTTTCCTTGCAGTCTGGACTGAAGGTCAGAGAGTTTGGAAATTCTACCCTTCATTCTTCTGCTTGAATTTAAAAGTATAGTTATTGATAAAAGAGGCCGCAGTGTCTGGACTGTGTGGACTAGGTAATTTTAGAGGTATATGTGGCCTTGGGTAGTTAGATGTATGTAAAGAGGGAGTCTAGAAGGCTTTTGGATCCAGTTGTGCAATGCTTATGCACTGTGCTTGGAAGGCTGCAGAAAAAATTGGTACAGCTGTTCCCATTCTCATGGGAATTGGATGCAATTGAGTTTGGAATTAACAACCAGGGGATGTCTTTTGGTATCAGGATTTGACAGCCAACAACAACTTCTCTTGAGGGGAAATTCTAAAATCAAAACAGAAGTTATCTTACTTGAAAAGTTGTGAAAATTCTCTCACCCAGCTATGTTCTCCATGGGCTCATGACTTTGTTTTGTTATGATTCATTGCTGATAGTTTCTATTTTCCTTTCGTTCTAAACTCAAGGTAGATCCTTTATTTCTTTGACATGGTTCAAAATTAAGTGGCAGAAAGCAATCTGAATGAAGAGGACTTCCAAACGGCGTAGTTAAGTTCCGTGCTTAACCATTGCCTTACCCTTATTGAATTCATGGCTTTTAAAAAAGTTATTTTTATTATTTCTCTTTTCTTCAAGGCATTCGACTTAAATTACAGGACAAAGATTATAATGAAGGAAAGAAGAAACCTAGATTCTAGTGTCTTTGGTAGAGGAAGGTACTCTTCATGCTACTAAAAGAGAAATGTAAACACCAATGCAGCCGCAAACCCTTGGATTGACAGTGGTGTCCTGCCTGCAGGATACACTGGAGCAATGGTGGTACAGACTTATGGGAGCAACCAACCAATGTCTGATTTGACTGCAGGCCCACTCCATGAGATAGAACCCATACTGGACACTGTTTCAACTTTTTAATTCTGCGTATATTGAATCACATAATACTCACTTCAGCAAGCAATGGGACAGAGGGAAAGTTAGGAGAGGAGAGGATTCTACATGCTGCAAAGTTCTTGGCTGTCTGCTAAGCAGCCCTTAGTAACTGTTCTGGGATACATCTCCTCATACCTAGTGAGTGTAGTTCAGAGTCTTAGTTTAAACCAAGGGCGGTTGGAACAGTTTGCTGTAGCCATGGAGATATGACTAGAAGCAATAGGAACTTTTGGGTTTATGCTTTTATTAGGAAAGAACTTTTTTTTTTTATTTTTCCATTTTCTCTCTGTGCTTCTTCCCACTCATTGCAAAGCTCATATAAAGATGGCGTCAGCTTACATTTGAGATGAAAGTCAAAATCTAATATCCAGTTCCCTTTCTAAATATGTTTCAAGATCTATTACTTATAAGTGAGGACTGCAGGGGCTAATTCATACGATTGCTTTCATGCAGAGAGAAATACCATCTGAATTTATTTTGTAATCAGATCATCGCCTGCTGGTTAGTAGGGAGAACTACAACGTGTTTACAAGATAAAACAACTCAACAAAGCCCAGACATTTGAACAGTCAATGCATGTGATGTTGCAGGAAAATGTTCCTTCATATATTGTCCCCTTCTTTGTGTCACTAGTGTGGGGGAGAGAAGGTGAGTCTGAGGGGGAAAAGAGTAAAGCGCCTGAGCTCCTTTTGGCAAGCATAGCCTGCACCTGATAGGGCGATACACTCTGCTTCCTTTGGTCTGAGGGTGACGAAGGGTGTTGCTCCACAACTTTGCTTTGAGCCTGTCTGTCATAGCTCCCTCTAAGTGTGGCCCTGAACTCTCCCCAAAGTCTTCACTTGCACTGTGCAGCTCTGATGTCGTTGTCCCTTCTACTACCATGGCGATCCACGAACCAGCTCAGCGTCTGTCAACTCCCGTAGCATAGCCTTTGAGAGTGAGAATGGCCTTGGGTGGGAACACTGAACCCCCAGTGGCTCCGGTGCTAACCACGTCCTTTACCTTTTTGGGACCCAGTTTGGTACAGTGCTCAGTTCTGGAATGAGGCCAGGGAATAAAGCAGGCAAGAAGGCTCATGAAATTCTGAGAATAAAAGTAAATTTCTACAACTGGAGTGTGAGATTTATGTGCATGGCTGATGAGATGGGAAGGTGGGTAGATGCAAATGAGCCTAAAGAGGATGATTTTATTCAGTTTTAAACATGGGAGAAATGTGACTGAATTTTTCTAAATAAATTACATAATTTTGATTCAGTTTTATGTACAATATAAAAAGTGGGAAAACGCAGACATGTTTGATGATATAACTCAGATATAAATACCATTATGCTATATTCCATTATAATTTTCTCTTATATATTTATATTCCCTTATATATTTATAAATATATGATATATATATAAATATATGATACATATAAATATATGATGCATACATTTATAAATAGTTTTAATTTTTTGTTTATGTCTTTTTCTAAATGAGTTCTTATATTTTTTATATTTTTCCTGTTTAAACCAGTGCCTGGGACACAGCATATTGAATAAGTGTATCATTTGGAGTCCTGGACTATTTCTGGGAAGTAGATGATAATCTACACTGCCAAAGATTCTTCTTTTTAAAAACATAGGATTTATTTTGTGTGACTAAGTGTCTGCGTGTGTGTATGTATACCTCATGCTGTGCCTGGTACCACAGGCCGGAAGAGAACATCTGAACTGGGATTACCGACAGATGTGCGCCAACCTTTGGGTCCTGGGAACTGAACCAAGTACTCTGAAAATGTTACAAGTGCTTTTAACCATTGATCCATTGCTCTGCCCCCAACTCCCACCCCAGAATTCCTAATCAACTACTGCACTTTGTTAATGTTGGGATTTTTTTTTTATTATCAACTGATATGACTTAGTAAAAAGCCATTTTTTAAAAATCTTTATTCATTATGAACATTTCCCTATTATGTAGTTGTGTTACTCTTTTAACATACTTAGGTTCTGATCAAAAGTCTTCCTGGAAGTCAAGTTCTTATATCTAAGAAACTTAACCAAAGAAGATGCTTATGGTATCCCAGAGTCATGTGGTAGCCTTCCGGTCATTCAGAGACCAGGTCCTGGCATCTTACTGCTCCTTTATCTCCTGGGCATTGCCTTAATCCACGCTGTAGAACAAGTCCATAGGATTAGGTCTCCTCATATATAAGGGTAAGAATTAGAAGCCACATGGCCACTTTTGCTTTGTATGGGTGTGACTTGGGCTTTGGGTGACAAATCTGGTGGCATGACTTCCTTTTAGCAGCAGGAGAGCATTGGACACAGCTGTCCAATCACAGACATGTTCCCGACTTTATATTTCGCATTGCTAGGACCAAACTCAGGCCCTTGAGCTTGCAAAGGAAGCATTGTTCTGGGCTGCCCTTCAACTCTGCCCAGCTACTGCCTGAATAGAAGGGAGAGGGAACCTCTTCCCGTGGGCAGCCAGACTCAGGCTGCCACCATGATCTTCATTTTTCTCCCACAAACATTTGCCTCCTCCCACAATCCACATATCTGCTCTGTTTTCTTATATTTCATGGGATGTTTCTTCTCTCCCTCTGGACCAGTTCATTATAATCTATTGAGTTGCTGTTGTGTGTTAAATACAGCAGTGTGCAGTAGGCTCTCACAGTGGTGAAAAACATGGGTTCTCTTTATTTTGGGAGTGTAGTGAGTTAGGCAAAGATGACATTACATCACCAGAGTGATACTGGGTGTGGGGCATTCTAGGATACTATTTCATAGGATGTTCATAGGACCTTTGTTCTTTCCTGCTGTGCTCTTCCTGGTAATAACAGTACCCCAGCAATAATGGGTCAGAATGTTGGTCAGCAGAGGGAATTAAGTCAGTGACATCAGAAAGCACTAGTAATTACTGTATTCCGCAGCCTGCACCTTCTGATTAAAAGAGAAAAATGAGAGTTAAGAGTCATTCTCTGTTAACTATTTACTCTTAATTGCACACATCTCTACAACTATCGGGTTGGTATTGTTTTGTCCAGGATCCAGCTCTATAGCCCAGGTTGTCCTTGAACTCCTTACTTTCTTACCTGGACTGCTGGAATTACTAGTGCAGGTCCCCGGGCTCACTTCATTAATGTTCTATAGAACTAGATCAGAAGCACCCCCAAAGTGCCTCTGCAGTGTCCCTACGTGTAATGATGCTCCCGGGAAAGCAGACGTGTAACTGAATCATGAAAGGGACTCACCTTGCTTTTGGTGGAAACCATTTTTACTTGCCAGGCTGCAAAGGAAGCATTGTTCCGGGCTGCCCTTCAACACTGCCCAGCTACTGCCTGAATAGAAGGGAGAGGGAACCTTCTGACTTGGGGCTCTGACCTTAGTGTTTAAGTCCAGGAAAAAACACTGAACAGTACAGTGAGGAATAACATTTAACCTTTCAAGACAGAAAACTACTTGTCTCCGGCATGGGACTTGTAGCCCCCCCCCCCCACACAACACATTTTCTGATGGAATTATGTATAATAAAATAGGATTAAAATTTTTCATAATGAAATACATCAGCATCCAATTCTGTGTAAATCAGTGAGCCAGTTTCTAGAACAGACATGCATAAAAACACCCACTTCAAAGACTACAAGCTAAACTGATGGATTTTACTGACCAAAAAATATCAAGAGTTCATAGAAACAGCTTAGGATTCTGTGTTCTAACCAACATTAAGACATTATCAGAGTAAATATGATCTACGTGTATTGTACTTATACAAGAAATTACCAGTGGATACAGAGAATACAGAGAAGCCTCTCATCATAAATTTTTGATAGCGAATCAAAGACAACCAGTTATCAGGAAATGATGTTCTAATGCCCTCCCCTTTCTGACTACATAACTTGTGAAACTGAGTTTTCCTTGTGCATTTCTTCAACCAAAGAAATATATTAAATGCACAAATAATTATGAAAATCCAGATGTCTTTTGTTAAGAAATTTGCCAATGGGTAAAACCATAGTACTTGTCTTATTTGATGGGGCTATATCTACTTTATAGACTATATTCATTTTCAATAGCAAGTGTGGATACCAAGTTAAGACTTATCCTTGGTGACACACTAGAGTGATAGGATTCCTGATTTGTCTGATCGGTCGTGATGGTGATGAATTAACTCCAGTTTACAAGCATATGCAGAGCCAGATGTGGAAGCACCTGTGTGTTCCAGCCCATGCTAAGCCAAGGCAAGAACATCAGGGGTTCAAGGCTAGCTACAACTCTCTAGGGAGTGTGAGGCCAGTGAAGACTATATGTGGCCTGTCTTAGCATCCACCCCCACGCCCCGAAGCATAAACAGATCAGATAAGTGAATCTTTTCCTTCTCACAACTTGTTGGGACTCTTTTGGCTGTTTTTTATTTTTTTCTGGTTCCTGCCACCATTTGATCATGCAAAGTGATTTTAGTGTGTTCAATTTTGTATCACTCTTTTAGTACCTTGATATTGGGAGCTAATCTTAATGTCAAGGCAATGGGAGGAACCTGATTTGTACCTGTATCTTGGGGAGGGAGAGAGTCCTGTATCCAGAGAGATTTCTTTTTGGTTGCATGTAGTCATTAGTTTGTCTACTTCGTCTAAAACCTGCAAACCTAAGAAGCTTCAGGCCTAGTAGTATACACTGGTCTAGCTCAAAATACATAATTCCATCTTTGGAGGTTGCTGGCTAGGTAATTGACAACTAAACCAACTATAGTGCATAGTATTTGATGTTTGCTAAGAAAACATAAGGTCTGGAGAGATGGCTCAGTGATTAAGAGAACTGCCTGTTCTTCCCAAGATCCTGAGTTCAATTCCCAGCAGCCACATGGTGGCTCACAACCATCTGTAATGAGATCTGGTACCCCCATTAGGAAGAGACCTGGCCAGTCGTCCTCATCAACATAGACCATGAAACACAATATGGACAAGTTCAACAGAACCGCCATATACGGGCTGCCCGTGCATGCCTCAGCATCGCCAGTGCATACTTCAAATTCGAATTCAAGAAGATATAACCGCAAACTGTGATAGAGACCTTGGTATTGTTTGTCTCTCATGGAGCCATGAAAGTGACTCAGAATGGGATAGAATAAGCTGTTATTATTGCTGTCCAAAAAGAACCACTGGATTAAAACTCCCTGCAGACACTTGCAGAAGGATGCCTGTAGCATCTAGTCCTCCATTTGTCTTCACCATAGTTTGGCCCTAACCC
>NC_022025.1:10891439-10916945 GCF_000317375.1 Microtus ochrogaster | reverse complement strand
CTCTCTGGGGTTCCCTAGCCAGCACATCAACTTTTTCTCTTTCTGTCCATACACTATTCTTTCACAGTTCTAGAGGCTATAGCTCCAAGGTTGAGGTGTTGGTAGGATCACTTTCTCCCTCTTTTTGACATGCAATATACATGTGTATTTGAAATAGATGGGAAGGTGTATGCTTACAGTGTATAACGCTATGTTTAGTACATATGCGTATGTGTGCTTAAGCCAATCTAATTGTCATATCCATCACGATATACCTACCGTTATTTTTTTTTTGTGCTGAAGATATTTAAAATCTGCTGCCAACAGATTTCAAGTACACACATAAGCACATGAAGCGTGAGCACACATCATGGGCATACACGCACACACACACACACACACACACACACACACACGGGCATGCACATCATCATCATGTGTTCTCGAACCACTTCCGTTAGATTCATAGGCTGTCTGAACTGTGGGACTAGTGCTGTAGTGAACGTGCGGATAACTCAGGGCCAGGCTGATGTTGCTTCCTGTATATTCATTCTTCATGGTGAATAATTTTATAGCAATTGAAGAAAATGTATTCCTTTGGGGTTACAGTCATCAAATTGTCCTTTATCCCAGATTATCAGGCGCATTGTAAATATAAGTTAAATACATTTGGAGCTCTCAGAGCAAAGTAGAAAAGATTATAGATTATTTCAACTGTTGAGGAATGACAGTTTATAACAAAATCACACAGCCCAGAAACCTTCCCTACGTAGGAGAGTATGTTTATTATTGAATAACCATTAAAGTGATAGTCAAGGTGTATTATAGAGTCTGCTAAGAGATTGTATAGGCGAGCTGAGGAAGAGTGTTTGAGTTGAGCAGTAACCGAGTCTCCAGGCAGGAGAACTAGACCTCCCTCCACTAGCACACAATCCCTCCTAACTGTGCTTATGCTCAAGGAATTTGGGCCACATAGTTATTGACTACGGACTTCCTACATTTGCTTAGGTTTTCCCAGTCACTGCCCTCCTTCACCCTAACTGTCCTCAGTGTATTCTCAATGACCCCACTGATGGGCTGCCATGTTGGTGGGACCTCCTATTGCAAGGCCTTCCCTCTGTGTCCTGGGGCTCCTGCACTGTGGCTGTTGCTCTTCTAGCATCTGTTTCTGTAGTCATTTTCTGCTAAGCTCCATTTCACACACATGCTGCGCCCAGCATGGGCTCTCAGAGATGCAATGTTCTGCCAGTCATTTCCTCCTAAGAGGAGGCCCGGGGGGAAAGGGAGGGTTCCCCTCAATGCCTCCACTTTTAGCTCTGTGGGCCCATCATGACCCATGCATGTCTACATACCCTCAGTCCCCTAGGAGTCACTGCCCCTTCCCGGTCTCCTCTCAAGTCTCACATCACTGTGACCAGAGTCACCTTGAGCTTCTGGGCCTATGACCCCAATGCCTTCACACCTGAGACTTTTCTGTCCGATGTGTTGAACGTGAGCCTTTCATGTTCTCATTGAAGCTGCACTTGGTAGGGTCTGTGCAACTGGTTTTTTTCTTGTCTCGCTCTGGATGTAAGTGGAAAGTAGTAGCCTCCTGGCGGAGTACTTCTGGGGACAGCAGGCTTTTCCTTCTGTCACTTTACAGGTTTTGATGTTTGGTTTTTAACGTTGCTTCCTGTTGCCCTCTTAAACACGACTGTTCTGACTGAGGTTTGCAGAGAACCTTTAAACTGTTCTTTCGTGATGATAGGAGGCAGGATATCACCACTTGGAATGCTGAAAGTGCAACAGGAAGGATGTATAATTTTCATGCTAATATTTTCTTAGCATGGAAGCAAGAATTGAAAGCCAACTACATACATTGCTAAGTGTTAAAACATTTTTCAGGGTTTATGCCTCTAGATACCTGTTGTCCAGAGATTTGTCACCAGTGGAAAGAGGAGATGCCTGGTTAATAAGATGGCTGCTTCTACTCTTCAACCCTACGCAGGCGTCAACAGGAGCAATAGGTTGAGTGCTCCTTACAGAATAAGCCAAGTACCCCATGTCACCAATTATTTTCAGAGAGTGAAAAAATGGTTTAGAATTTCAAGATAATCTTAGCATTACATTAAAATAATTCCCTCCACTGTAAGGTTTGAAAGTTATAGCCAGGTGGTGGTGGCACATACTGGGTAGGTAGAGGCAGGTGGATCTCCGAGTTGAGCCCAGCCTGGTCTACAGAGTGAGTTCCAGGACAGCCAAGGCTACACAGAGAACCCTATCTTAAAAGACAAAACAAAACAAAGTAAGCAAAAGTAAATCCTATTCTTTGTATAAATAGTCAGCTGAGAACAGTCTCATTTAGTCCCCTGACTTTCTCCTCAGCAAGGATGTCAGACCTCACTGACTTCTCTAGCTCAGAATGGTCTCACTAACAGCACAGGAGAGGGGACCTGTGGGCTTGCCCTGTGTCCTGATGGACCCTATGTTTTGACGTGTTCTACCACGGTATGACACACTGCTCTCAGCTCCTGCACTATTCTAAATGCAGAATTAGAGACTGCCCTCCTGGGGACTACCTACCCTGGACCACTTAGGGGACCCAGCCCTGGTTTAGAGAAATGTATGCGCCACAATGCCTGCAATTGTGCCTTTCACAGAGCCAAGCCACTGTCACCGAGAGCAAATGATGGGTTGTTTATCTTGGAATTGTTTCTTATGGGCAGATGCCACGAAAGATTCAAAGACTGTCTGTAGAGAAAGAATAGCCCTATTGTTTATTCAATGCCTGCTTTTCTATTTGACGTGAGGGTTCCTTGAATATCAAACACTTAGTAAACTTAGTTTCTTCTTGAGCTGTTTCAAACAGGTCATTTAACTACAGCTTGTTTTCAGATGCCGTGTGTGTGTGTGTGTGTGTGTGTGTGTGTGTACATGTGTGTTCTATGTCCGTCAGTCACTACAGGAGGAAAAGACAAAGGCAGTGCTGAAGTTTAGCATCTATGAGTTCTAAATTCTTCAACATAACAGCTTTCCTCCCTCTGGTTGGCTGACTGGTGACAGGTGCTGAGAATCCCAGTAGAATCAGATGCAGGAAGGCAGCAAGTTATCACCTGTGGAACCTGGCGGGGCTGTCAGAGGAGATAAGTATGGTTGAAAGAAGATCACAGAAGGCCAGAGGAAGCAGAACAGGGTTGGTGGGTGTGGAGCAGGGGAGATAGTGTTTGAAGAATTGTAATGGGATTAGCCCTGGGCATTCTCTTGCCTATGCTCTTCAGTAATGCTGAGCAGAAAACCCCATGGGGACAACCCTAGGAAAACAGGAGAATGAGTTTCATAAAAGCACATGACCCAGGCTCTTTCTCAAACAGGAACTAAGTTCTTCTGTACACATGGTTATGCCGAAGAGGGCACACGTGTGTGCAGTTGTCAGCTATCACTGTGCCCTGTGCTCAGATCTTCTCAACACATAGAAAGTGTAATTGGTCTAGTGTGAGATAGTAAGAGGAGCTCTTGCTGAGCGGGATGAGAATGAAGGGGAACCCTGTTTCCTTGCTAATATTTATGTGGTAGTACCGCATAAAGCTAGGGTTTGGTTCCTAAGGAAACCTTTTGCATGTAGCAAGTGGTCAGGGGGACAGGTTAGAGAATGGCTCCTGGGTTTGTGACCTCCTTGAAAGGAAGACAGAAAAAGCACTGTCTGGCATAACCTTGCTGCCTAGCGATTGGCAGGCAATGCAGAGCCCTTACTATTGACATTTACTCTTTAAAATTTCCTCATGTAGCTTCTTTAATTTTTTCTGGATTTTTAAATTCTGTTTTATGTGCGTGAGTGTTTTGCCTGCATATATGTATATATACTATGTGTGTGCCTGATACCCACAGAAGTCTGAAGACTGTGTCAAATCTCCTGTAACTGTGGTTATGGATGGCTGTAAAGTCACCATGTGGGTGCTAAGATCCAGGGTCTTAAGCAAGAGCAACAAGTTCTCCTAAGTGCTGAGCCATCTCTATAGTTCCTGGAGACTGTGGCTATAGTGGATATGGATGCCCCTTCCTCCATCCCTTCCCTCATCTTCTCAATCTCCTACTCCCTCCCCTTCCTCATCCTCTATTCCCATCACCTATTATCCCCTTCCCCCTCCCTTTCCCCTCTTCTTCCTTATTCTAGATTTATTTATTTTGTATACATTAATGTTCTGCCTGTATGTGTGTGTACCATGTATATGCTTGTCACCTGTGTGTATCAGAAAAGGGCATCAAAATCTCCTGGCACTGGAGTTAGGATTGTTGTGATCTGCCATGTGTATGCTGCAAATCAAACCTGAGAGTGTTCCTAATTGCTAATCCATTTCCATGGCTCTCTGGATTTTTTAAAAATATCTATTTTTATTTTGTGTATATGAGTCTTTTGCCTACATGTGTGAATATGTACCGCATACATGCCTTGTGCCTGCAGAGACAAGAAGAGAATGTTGAATACCCTAGAAGAGGAATTACAGGTGCTTGTGAGCTCTCTAATGTGGGTACTGGGAACAAAACCTGGGTCTCTGTAAGATCAGCAAGTACTTCTAACTACTGAGACATCACTCCAGTACCTCAAGTGGCTTCTTATACCAGTGTCCTTCTACTTCAAAGTAGCCAAAAGTTACTGTTAAGATATTTGTCCAACAGTTGAAATACCTACCAATGTGGAAAACCATGATCAAAACAATTTATAATACTTCAATTTTCAATCAGAGCTGATTTATTTTTATTTTCATAGTTTTGGTTTTGTGATATAGAGGCTCCCTAGCTATCTTGAAGCTCACTAGGTAGCCAAGGGTCACTTTAAACTGTGTCATTCTTCTGACTCAGCCTCAGAAATGTTGGGTTATAGCTGTGAGCTACCATGCCCAGCCAAAGACTGATGTGAGATTCTATTCTATATACCATTGGTTAATAAAGAACCTGCTTTGGGTCTATCAAAGGACAGAATAGAGTAAGGTAGGAATTCCAAGCCAAGACAGGGAAGAAAGTGGGTGGAGTCACTGAGAAGCCATGTAGCTACTGAAAGAGACAAATGCCTAGGAACTTTACTCCATATGCCGTAGCCACATAGTGATTCCCAGATTAATAGAAATGGGTTAATTTAAGATGTAAGAGCTAGCTAGCATGACGCCTAATTATTGCCCAAGCAGTGTTTTAATTAATACAGTCTTTGTGATTATTTTGGGTCTGGGCAGCTGGGAATGAACAACCAGTCTCTGCCTACAAAAGACTGAATACTTCTAATGTTTTAGAGAATATATAATACCACAAACATTTTTTCAGCAAAGTGTATTGTCATTGAAAGGCTTATTATGAAGTAATAGAAAATAGGCTTAAATTTGAGTATTTTTATGCTGGCAGGCAAAATTAATTTTAAATTGTATTGTTTTATAATGTATTAAGATGTGCAACATACTGTTAAGAGATCTCTCTATAGTAAAGTGGTTACTGTCATAAAAAGTTAACACTAACTATTTCACACAATTACCCATTTTTTCCTCCAGTGGTAAGAATGGCTGAATCTATTTACTTAGCAAAATCCTGAATACAGGGCTGAGTATTGTTTAATGGTAGAGCGTTTACTTGCCTTGAATACGTGAGGCCTGAGGATTGATCTCTAGCACCACAAGAAAGAATGGGAAAGAAGAGGTCAGGAAAGAAGAATGTTAGTTCTGAGACCGCTTCGTATTGACCGTGTGATGCACCTTATACCTTTGGTCTTTGTACTTCTTTCATCCTCCACAGTTTGTATTTCGCTGTAATATAATACAACATTCAATATAAGTGACACAGAGGGTGTTGCCCACGTGTGTGTGTGTGTGTGTGTGTGTGTGTGTGTGTGTGTGTGCGCGCACCGGGAGCTGGAGATAATTAAGTGATGATACTGAATGCGAAAATCCTTATTTTATTTTCCAGGTGCTGGCGAATCCGGGAAAAGTACGATTGTGAAGCAAATGAAGTAAGTAGATGGAGGCGTTAGACATGTCTGTACATCTCTGAGTGACTTCTGTACAGGAAGTAAGCCTGTTTTCCTCCGCTCTCCTCAGAATCATCCACGAAGCTGGTTACTCAGAAGAGGAGTGTAAACAGTACAAGGCGGTGGTCTACAGTAACACCATCCAGTCCATCATTGCCATCATCAGGGCCATGGGGAGGTTGAAGATAGACTTTGGAGACTCCGCTCGGGCAGTAAGTCAGTGGCTTGGTTGGAGATTGTCTGAGGACTGTCTCGTTGGTAAAGCACGAGACTCTGAGTCTCGTGGTGGTGGGTTTGGGCACCGCGTCGTGCGCCATTATGTCTGGGACCAGCCTGGACATAAACCATTTCTTATACCAGAGTGGAGATGTGGGAATGAAAACACAACCACAACTCACTCAACTATTTTGGGAGGAGATTTTGGTGATCCTTGAAGGAATCCTGAGTTCACATCCTAAAAATCACCCACATTTATTATCCAAACAACTTGTATTTCAAAATGTAAATTGAGCGGGGGGGGGGATTCATAAGCATTCTGTTTCCTAGGTAGCAAGGGGAAAGACTTAGGTTGTGTCTATAGCTATGCTTGTTTTGTCACGGTCATGCGCATGCCCATTTTGTCATATAAAAAAACACCTCTTCCCCAGCCGACCTCCTAAATTACAATAGAAGGAGCAGAACGACATTAGCATATCCTGACCACTTGCTTCAGATGGCATCAGGTTGTTTCAGTATCAAAAGGCTAGGCGACCACCTTCTGTGTGGCAGGTGCAAACTGTGCCTTGTAGCTCTCTCAGCATTCTCTGACCACCAGACAATGTAGGAATATGGGCCTATATAATATAATTCAGCCCCTACAGGGATAGTTCTGTAGCTGCATAACTGAGGCCAGACAGCTACTGGGAAGGCTTTACACAAGAAGTCAAGAGAACAGGTGTAAGTCAAAAGCCTTGGAAGTCAATACAAGAAGAAGAGCACAGATGTGTACTCTTCAGCTTTGCTGCTGTTTCTCCTGGCTCATCTGGACTGTCCAGGAATCTATTTTCTACACATCAGGTACATTAGAGTCTTAGGAACTTTTGTCAGTCCTACAAAACACCTGAGCAAACCCACGTAAAGTGGGGACAAATTGCTTTTGGCTCACATCGTCAAAGGTTTCAGTCCATGGTTGGCTGGTTCCACGGCTGTGGTCTTCAGCCAGGCTGAAAACATCATGGTGGGGAGTGTGTGATGGAACAGTGGGTCACATCATGGTAGACAGGAAGTAGACAGAGACAGGAAGGGGCCAGGGACATGATGTGACCTGAATCTGCCAGCCAGGTAGGCCCCAGTTCTGATTGCCCGTTGACCTCTGAAATTGCCAGTGGTTTAATTTAGTGATGATGTTATAACTCACCCCACCGCGGATCCAGACATCTCTCAATTGCCCGTGAGCCAGGGCCACACATTAGCAACCCTGTTATATCCAGACCATGACATGTTAGATGCCACTCATTCTGTGCCGTCACCACAATGAAACTCTCAGAGATAATTAGCTTAAAAAGATGGAAGATTTATTTTGACCCACGAGTTTAGATATTTCAGTCTAGCACCGGAGAGGCTGAGGCAGGAGGACTGCTGCAATGACCCCCAAGCTGGACCACTTGGGTTAGCCTGGGCTACACAGCAAGAAAACAAGACATTTAAGCACTGAAATGATTTAGCGATTAGTTCTTGGGCCTAGACTAAAACAATGATAACTGAACTTTGAATAATGGGATCGCTCTGAGATTGCTTATCTTTGGAACAGGAAAATACTGGCTACTTAAAGATATGAATCAGAGTTTCAGAGCTCAACAGGACTTCAGCAGACAAGCCAGTGCCTGGTAGAGCAGCCGGGAGGCAGGAGGTTACATGGCAGGACTGCCACAGGCTCTGAGGACAGTAGGCACAGTGTTGGTCCAGGTGCTGGGCTGGACTCCCTCCTTTGCTTTCGGTTTGGTGGAAAAGAGCCTGGGCCATTCCACAGGGCACATTTTTCTCCTTCTTTCTCTCCATTTGAGACTTCATCTGTCTGTTTCAGGGTTGTTGCTTGTCTTTTTGGCCATGTACCACTGAATGGAAAGTCTGCCGTTTTTGCCCCATGCATGAACCTCAACAATATTATGAAAGATGAAAAAGTACTGTCTGGTTTTACATATATGATAATCAAAACTAAATATAGAAGTCAAGTATCAAAGAGAAAAGCAAGCAATTGTTAGTAGGGGTTTAGGGTAGAGTGGAAGGAAATGAAGATGTGTGGTTGGAAGTCTGCAAAGTAGCAGACATATAAGGCAAAGAAATATAGAGAGAAAAGGTCCAATTGGGGGGCTTTGGTCATGATCATTTTAAATAATGTATTTTTCATTTATTCAATACATTCAGGACATTTGTTAGTGGAATAAAGGATAAATGCATATATTACAGAGTGAATGATTAGTAGATGAGATAAGATATTCTAGATATTATCAACTCTTATTTTGGGAAAGAAAATTTAGAAGAATATTATGAATTATTAAAAATTATTTTGAGATGTTCTTGGAAATATCAGCAACAGTACCTTTTTAATCTCCGTTTAAAAGAATGGCACAGATGGAATCCACATTGAGATTAAGGAGAAAAAGTAAACAGAAATCATACTTTATACCAATTCCAATTATGGCAATTTAAAACTTAGCAAATTCATTTATGTAAGTGAGATCTAGTGTCTCATGCTTCTTATCCTAGCACTTGGGAGAACTGAGGAAGGAGAATTGTCATAACTTTGAGCTCAGAAACCTACATGGTAAGTTCCAGAGTAGTCTGGGTTGCAAAGAGAAACCTCATCTTTGAAAACCAAACCAAACTCAGCAACAACCCACACTCACCGCACTGTGAAGCAGATCTTCCTGTGGTTGCAAGAAAAGATGCTTCAAACCTCTGCTGGGAGAGCAGGCAGGGGCAATGCAGGCAACTTCATGAGAAGGCATTTGATTTTCATGCGTTTCTCTGCAGGAATTCTTTTTTTTTTTCAAACTTTTTTTTTTAATACGCTTTTTTGCTTAGCCTTAGCACTGGTTTATGGCTGTCTCCCGCAGCTGTGGGACCTGTGTGTGCATCCACTCTGATCAGCTCCCTACTGCACCCAGCTGTTGTTCCTTTCTGCTCTCCGTCCCTTATCTCTGATGCTCACAGCCTTCCTCGGTTACCGCTTCACACACAGGGTGTGTTCTCCCAGGGTCTACTGCCGTTCCAGCTGTCCTGTATTTCAGGCTGCCTTGCGTCTGCATAGAATCTAAACCACTGCAAGGCCCTTGCAACTGCTCTCAGGGCTATAAAGATGAATTAAATAGAGCCACCCATGAGGACGACACACATATTGTACCCTGAGTCAGACGTTGATAGAGAAAAATGAAGAAAAGACACTCTACAACCAAGGAATAGTGTATTCAAAGGTACTTCGAAAATTCCCTTTTCAGAAGTAGCCATCCCTGTGAATGTTATCAGGTAAAAGAAAAATAGATTTTAATTCTGCTAAGGACCACGGTTCTGCTTCACACGTGAAGGCAGAGTGGATAATCTTCGGTAGCAAGACCTTCGTCTCTGTCTGTTTTCTGAGGGCCACACTGACTTAGGTTTTACCAGTGTTCTAATTTTGAACAGCTTACAAATGGGGAAGATTATCAGGGTCACCTTTTCATTTTTCTCTGGCATTGGTCAAAGATGAGAATGCTTTATATTATTTTATTTGTGTCTCCACCATGGATTCCTCTAAATGTTCTCATTTTTGTTAAATTGGTTGTTTTTTGTAGCAGGTTTCTTTTAATATTAGAGACATTCACCCTTCATCTGTTGTAAATATTTTCTTCTTACAGAAGAATTTTTGTTTTCTTGCTTGGTTTTTTGTTTGTTTGTTGGCAATTAATTCTAACAATTCTGCTTTGCTCTTGATATAAAGACAATATTCCCAATTACTCTGATGACTGCTGTTCTTGTTTAGCCAGGGTCTCATGTATCCTAGAATGACATCAAATCCAACGTAGATCTTAAGATGGTCTTAAACTTGAGACTGTGTGTTTGTGCATGTGTGTGTGGTGTGTGTTCCCATGTGTGTGTATGTGTGCAACTATATGTGTTCCTGTGCATTTTGTGTCCAAAAAGAAGTCCACATCCTCTTTTGTCTCCCCAATTGTTCTCACTTTATTTTTTTGGTACAGAAGCTCCCACTGAACCTGGAGTTTATTAATTCAGCCTGGTTGGCTATCCAGGGAGTTCCAGGACCTCCCATCTCAGTCTTCCCCAAACTAGGATTAGAGATGCCATGCCTGGCTTCTTACCTGAGTGATGGAGACCCGAGTTAGGTACACATGCTTGTGTATAGGCTCTTACTGTTTGACCCATCCTCTCAACCTGAAAATTACAAGTTCTATGATACCATGGTTTTTCTGTGCTACATGTTTGTATCCACCTACTTGTGTCTGTTTCCTATTAAATAAGGTCTAAAAATGTCATATGATTTGACTCGTGCCTGACTGCCATTCACTGAGTAACCAGTCCATTCACCAATGACTTGGGAATACCACCTTTAACAGTCAGTTGGTTGTGAGTATAGACTGTTCTTTCCCCCTGCTGATGTAACTTTGTTTCTTCCCCAGACAAGCCACCAATTATGTCACTCAGTGCCTCTAATCTTGTTTTATTATATTGGAATGGGAAAAAAATAAGAACATCTACCTCATAGGACTTTTAAAAAGATAAAATCAGAACTGATTGTTTATAACATGCTTTGGACATAGCGGATCTCAATGAATTGTTGATTTTGATATCTATAATTGTACTGATATTGTTGACAGATTCACAGGGTGTTAGTTTGCTTTGCTTCACAGATGAATTGGCACCTAGTAGGTTTGATCACACTGCCTCATTCATTTCTCAGACATTAAGACCAGTATGCATTTCTGTTTCAAATGGACTTGAGAATTAATTTTCTCTAATTCTGTTGAAATGAAACAAATGCTAAAAAAGCCTGCTTGTTTTTTTTTGGAGTATATCTTTTTAATTAAATAATGAATTAGAGTATAATTACATGATTTCCCTTTTCCTCTCCGCCCTCCCCCATTCCCTAATTCAGGACTCCTTTTTTTAACCATGTTGTTACATATACACATAAATGGATAAACATGTATTTATTATATAAATAATATGTATTCATATATAACATGGGGTAAGAGGTCTATGCTTATGGGAGATGATCTCACCCTCTCTCAGCCACTGTTCATTGCTTATCACTCATCTAGGAGTGGGACCCCATGAGATTTCCCCCATCTGCATTGAGATTATATCTTAATATGCAGTTTGCTTCTTAAGAAGTGAGGGGAAAAGGAATAGACTTTTCAGAAGTTATGACCAATGTATGGTAATTTCTACCAATAGCAGGTTTGTACACAGTATATACATTGGCTATTTTAGGCAAAGTCAGGCATGTTCAGACTGACATGACCACAGCTCACATTATGTATTTTAATTGTGAAAAACAAAAATAATTGTTGGTGGATGTTTCTTTCCCACCAACAGCTCCCAAATAAATACATAGAGGTTTAATATTAATTATAAATGCTCTACCAGTAGCTCAGGCTTGTTCTAGCTAACTATTAGATTTTAATTTAGCCCATATTTATCTATGCTTTTTCCCATGGCTTGGAACCTTTTCTCAGTATGGCATGGCCATTCCATCTTGCTTTTCTTTGTGTTTGCTCGCTGCTCCAGACTCTCCTGTCTTCTTCCCAGCATTCTTGTAATCTGGGTCTCCCGCCCAATATCTTCCTGCCCAGCTAGAGGCCAGTGAGTTCTTTATTAACCCCTGAAAGTAATACCTATTCACAGTGTTCAGAAGGATTATTTCACAGCAAATAATTCTCAAGATTGACATAGTACAGTTAAATTTATGGCTGTTGTCTCTTTAAATCTTTCTCAGAGTGAGGGTGGTCCATCTACGCATACTGAAGTATTGGTAATTTAGATTATTATGTGGCAGGAAGCTTTGTGTAGAACTGTTAACATATAATAGGCCCTTGTTACTCTAATTAGAGCAGTGGTCTAGCCTACAGTAAAATACACAGAATGAGGCCAGGCGGAAAGCGTGTTTATATGGGTTCATAGTGATTGGCAGAGAATGTTTGCTAAGATAGCTTTGAAGATAGGAAGTTTTATTTATATATCATTGGACTTTATTTTTCTAGTAGTATTAGATCTGAAATAAATTGGTAATGAATCTAAACTATTATTACAGCTTTATTATTATATAGGATTTAATTATTTATATTATATTATTATGTATGTATTCTAGGATGTTTATTATTATAAAGGATTATTACATAGCTAATAATTTCACTCATGCCTTATGCTATGAGGAACCCTGAGCCTGCCCAAGATCCACTAAGCATCTTCCTGACCAGCCTCAGTTTGCCCTTAAAAGATGGTCACTTTTCTCCTGAATACTTGTGTGGTTTGTTTTCATCATCTTGTTGGTTACTCTGTGTCTGTCTGCCTGATTTGCAAGATGGCTGTTGAGGAATATTTAGCAGTTCACCTTGACAGCAATCTGAGTATATATTTTCTTCTTACCCAAGGCAGCCAAAGTTAAGGGAATTGCCTGCTTTGTGGTGGTTAGTGAGTCCTAGCTCAGTGTAATGCGAATTCTTTCAGGTGTGTGGTTTTCCACACCCTTACTTGCTATGTATTATTTTCTGTTGTGGCTTGTGCCCTGTTTGCTTACCCACTGTTTGCTAAGTTCATTTGCATTAGCCTTTTGTCCCCCAATGATAATTAGTAACTAGTTTCTCATATTTTGTTTATTATCCTTCATCTCATTGTTGGATATTTTTCATTATTAAAACTCCCTACAGTATTACTTCTGGCATGTTTTTTTTTTTAGAACATCTTCAGTTGACCCAGGATTGACGAAATATTTATACCCACTTTAAAGGTTCTGCAAGGCAGTGAATTTTGGTATCTTTGTTTGTTCCTTAGTCCCTCCGAAAACTTCTGTTGGATGAACACAATATTCCATATCTATGCTTCCATATTAATAACTTGTTAGCTACTAGTATGAATAGTATAAGCTGTGTTTACTTTCCTATTTATAGCTTGTTATCTATCAGTGTTTGTAGAGAAGCACTCCTTTCACAATGATTCATTCTATCATACAAGCTTATGTTGGTAATTTTATCTTCCTGGCTTGTATTAAATTCAGACTGTTCTACATACTGTAGGTTTTTAATAGCCAGTAATTCCTACTCTTTCTGAACCTCATTTCTTCAAAATGTCCCTGAGGCATTTTTCCTCGCTGGGCCTGCTAGATGAGCACCGGAGGCATTCGCAGAAGCGTCCCACTTTATGTTAGAGCAGAGAGGTGAGGAGCTCGTAGTCGTATGTGTTTCCATCTGAGGATGACAGGAAAATTTGAAGTGTAATGTGTTCTTCCAGCATAGGCTATTTCCTTGTCTCCGTTTACGTTTAATTATCATGCCTTTCTGGGTTTCTGTTGACTTCTGAACATCCACATGAAAAGCAAAAACGACAGTACATTTTATTTTTATGAATTTGGATATATTTATTGTCATAAACATGCATAAAATTATTTTTGGTAATATCAGTAATTTCCTTTCCTAATACAACGAAGCTTATGATCCCTCATAGATTCACTGAAATTTAGCAAAAAAATTTTGCCATCTTAAATGGAATTAAAATTAACTTATTTTTTATTTTTTTTTAGACTTACCTAAAAATTTACCCTTTTAAATACTGTGGAGAAAAAAAATGACTGACGATTTTTTTTTGTCATTTTTACTTGTGATTGTAGAGAAAATATATTTAGTTTCATGCTTCTTAAAGCAACCCTTCGTCATCTGAGGTTGCCACTGAGCCACAGAGTGTCAAACACACTGAAGCCTTAGTTTGCCCGATTAAGGTTCTTCAGAACTTTTTATTTATTATTTATTTATGAATATTTGTTATTCTTTGTGTATATGTGTATTGTTTGTATATATATTTATATGTGTATTGTTTATATATATTATTTGTATATATATGTGTGTATACATGTAGTGTATACACACATATATATATAGCAACGTATTTATAGGAATGTAGTAGGTTACACATAAGCTATCATTGTGTGATTTCCAATATCACTGACAAATATTATAAATGATGTAAGCTCTGGGACAAGGGGTGTCCATTCATATGTCAGACCTGATGGCCCAAAGTTATCCTTCTAAGGTTCAGTTCAGAGCTATCACTGCTTGTCATCTAGTTTATCATATTGTTCACCTTGTATTTCAGACGGGTCTTTTGATGCTCGGTGTGCAAAGATTACTGGCATTTTGTCTTCTCTGTCATGATTACTCATCTAGCCATTGCTTTAAAAGCCTCCCCTGGGGATTTCATATTTCTGATTGCTTTGACTACTAAAGAGTGTTTGAGCTTCTGAACGAATCCCCATGTGTTTGGCCCTGAAAGCGCATTGTTTCTGCTCTGTACCCAATAGGAAATATACTCTTTTTGTGCCTTTTGTGACCCTTAGCATGTCAAAAGTGAACCATCCTGGTCCTTCAAAGTGTTCCCCATCCTGGATAGAGGCTTCTGAATCTTGTAGAGAATGAGATAGTTTCACATAAAATGCACAGCCCAGCCCAGCCCAGTGTTTAGCTACCCCTGGCTAAGCCTGTGTCGTCTCCCTAGTACAGTACTGAAGTGGCTTCTTTATGAACTCCAAAGCTCAGTTATGAGCTAGGATTTACACTCTCAGATCACATTTCAATTGCCTTAATTCCATGTTCATGTTCATTCTGTTTTTAAAAAGAAAAATTATTTTTTTAATATTTATTTCTATGTGTGTGGGCATTATATACAAAAACTGTGCCCCACATGCTGCTTGCCGTGCTATCTAGTATGTGGAGTGTGGTCTGGTCTGGAGACGGTAGGGAGGCTGGAAATCAAACTAAGTCTAGCTCTGAGCTGTGCCCTCCAGCCCTTCTTTGCTTTCAACACCATTTCAGGCTCCTGTAAACTGCTTCAGGCTTACTTCACTCCAGTCCTCTCTTCTGTGGTCGCTGTGCCTTTTAGCTCTTACGCCATGTGTTCCTGTTGATGCCTACAAATGATTTTGAGTTTTGTTTTATGTACATTTTGCATATGCTCCACTTGTTCCAGAGTGGAGTATAAACACTGTCATTGACCTACAGTTTTGTCTTCCTGCTTTAGAGAAGAAAAGGACTTATTTTATTAGACAAATATTTTGTATTTCTAGGCAATTATTTCAGACAATAAGGACTTACTGATTGTTTATGTACTGATTTATGTGATTTGAGGCAAATCGCTTGGGTTGTGCAACACAGAAGGTTAGGTAGACATCTGCCTATAGTGCTTTCTGCTCAAATCCATTAGTTTTTCCTGTGACAGGGTTTCACTGTAATTTAGACTGACGTTGCACACACTATGCAACCCAGGCTAGCCTAGTACCGAAGATGCTCCTGTATCAGAATCCTGAGTACCAGGACTACAGCTGTCCACCATCACACCATGCCAGGCTTCCAGTTACTTTAGGGGAAGAAGCTCCTTGACATTTTGTGAAGAAGAGAGTTTTCTTTTTCTTTTTCTTTTTTTTTTTTTAATGCTAGTTTTACTGTGTAGTTTGGGAGTTTGCAATTCGATGTTATGGAATCCACAGGATAATAGCGTAGTTACTACAGGAAAGTGAATTGACATGTCCAGTATCTCACATTTAGGGGAGTGGCTAACATGAGCTTAATTAACATAATTCTAATAAAATGCAATTTATATGTTTAGTTTAGGTGCTGTGCAATTGCTCCTCGTACTACCTAATCTCAAACTGCTTTTTGCTGCTTATTCTTTGAAGAACACTTCCTGTTGCTTCACCCACTTCCTTTCCTCTGGTGTGTGTGGGGGGGGCACATTTTAATTTTCTACCTCTGCACATTTGGCCAACATTTTCTTCTGACTTGGAGGATTCTGTCTTAAGTCGAATAAGGCAGACATGGAAAGAAAGGGATCGCGTGGTCTCACTGACGTGTGCAGTCTAAAAACGGAAGAGACATTTGAGTGCCTCGGGAGGGACGTGCAGTTTATAAATACAGCATCCAAAGTTCCTTATGTGTTTTCTTTAGGGCCTCTTCCTAGAAAGTATGCAAGAAAGGGCTCCAACCCGATGATCTAACCTGGAGGCTCTTGTTCTCTTCTGCCAAAACTTCACAATCATTGACGAGAGATTGCATAATGGAGTGCAGTTTTAAAAACTACTTAAGTATTTTTCTAAAGAAAATCACGTTTTCTGTGGTTCGGTAAATAAAATTGGCAGGTTGTTTGTGCATAGGTTATTACGTGGAAGGTGGGTAGCCTTATTGCTCCTGGAGCTAGGTCAAAGGTACGAAGCGTGGCTGCAGTCTGAGGGACTGCTTTACTAAGGGACGTGTGCGTGTTGCTGGCTTGCACGCAGTTCTCTTGTGGTTTACTAAGGAAGAAAACATATGCTTGAATAATGTGTTCCCATGCTGAGAAACTTAATTAGTTTCTATGATGAGTTCCAGCTGAAAAGAAAATGTTTCATGAATTAGCGGTAGGATGAGTTTGTATCATCAGCTTGTCTGTTCCACAAGCCTGTCTTGAGACATATTTCTTCCTTATACTTCGTCATCTATCTGTAAGACTCAACTGCAATGCTTTCATCCCCCAGTAGTGGTGGGCGATTACTTCACGGAAGCCCAGCAAATACCAACATCTGAAGGTGATCAGGTTTATTTATAATTTGGCTTCCAGATGTGGTGGTCCTCTTCTGTAATATCAGCACTTGGCAATGAGGCAGGGGCATCACAAGTTCAAGGCTAGTCAGGAGTGGGCAGTAAACACCTACTTTAGAAAAGCCAAATGTGTACTTATATGTAATATCTATTGAAATCCTACCTGTGTATATTTAATCATTTCTAGGTAGCTGTTAATAATAACCTGATCATATAGGCTAATAGATTTTATACAGCATTTTGCATAGAAAAATGATAAGAATAACAAAATATTAAAGCCTCTATACCTCCCCAGTAGGTGCTTTTCAAATACCTTCAACCTGAAGATTGGAGAGCCAGATATAGCTAGGAAGAATGGCCCTTGGGAATAGCAGTGTTTTTTTTCCCCCCACTAAACAAAACCACACATCTCAAGCTAAAAATAACCCGAGTAAAGTAGTAAGTTGTGACACCAAGGTTTCCTTTTTAGACGGTTTCTCCCTAAAGTCTCCACTCTGCCACCAGGGATGGTAATTACTACCCACACTCGGAGGCCAGAACTTGAATATGTGTCTGGTCTTAGCAAAGATGTGCTACACTACAGCCCAGACGTGGAAGACTCCTTGGAGCGGGGGCTCATTCCGCCTGGCGCATGGCTGTGTAAGGCAGCCTGGATCACACCCAGAGGCTCCTCCCCTGTTTCTCTTTAGCCACAGTGACTATGAGTGGTTGGTTATTTGTGGTTCGGTAACTGTTAGCAGCTTCATCTCCAAAGCAGAACCAGGCCCCCTTTATATCCAGTCTTCTTTCCCTTAGAGCTTGGTGTGTGTTGTCCTCACGTGGATTGAGGGTGTATCTACGCCAAAGCTTCCAGATGTCCGTCCTTATGCCTGGGTTAACAGACCCTGCTCCTAGCTTCTCTCTCCCTGATTATCAGTATGTGTACATCGTGAGAATCCACAGACTGTTCTGTGAAACCATTGTTGCTTTTTCTCCACATTGATTTCTTTCTTCCCTGACAATATTTTGCATCTGTGAACTGTATCAAAATGCTAACAGTTAATTAGATTGTGCTTCAGGTAGTCTTTAATGATGCTGTGCTTCTTTGATTAAAAGTCTCTGGAGAAGAATGACTTTCTGAATCATCCATCTTTTTCGTTTTAAATGAGCTTCCGTCGACAGCATTCTGTCAGTGGATAGCGAAGGTCCCTTCACATGCCATGATTAGTTATTCTTATTGCTCCACGTGCTTTAATAGCTGCCACCTGAATCACAAAGCAGAGGCTTGTAACATAAGCTTATTATTTTGTTTTGCATAAGACAACTTTGCAAGTGGTGCTTTAGATAGAGAAAAGTTGTGGCCCTTTATAAAAATCACGAAGGAAACTCACAATTGCGTTTTTCTTCTTGCTCATCTCTCCATCTGGATCTTTTAACTCTAACACCTCTGGTTCCGTCGAATGTGCAGGATGACGCTCGCCAACTCTTCGTGCTTGCTGGGGCTGCAGAAGAAGGCTTCATGACGGCAGAGCTTGCCGGAGTCATAAAGAGATTGTGGAAAGACAGCGGTGTGCAAGCCTGCTTCAACAGATCCCGGGAGTACCAGCTGAATGACTCTGCAGCATAGTAAGTAACCATAGCTTAAACTCAAAACCCAGCTTTAATGAATCATCTTGTGCTAATAATCATCCATCTCCAGGTCATTTGTTCTGGAGAACTGCCTGGCACGTTCTTATACTCATGGTTCCTGAGTGACAATATTTGAATGCTTTCTCTGTCATGTGTGTGTGTATATGTTTGTGGTAGCGATGCTGCTATTACGCATGTTTCCGAAAGGCATCTTTCATGTTTAATCTCTAATTAGAACTGTATAGAACAGGGTTTTCTCCACTTTACCTCCAGGGATGTCACTGGAAACTTCAAAAACTCACTCTGCTTTTCGCAGAGGACTGATCTGGCTCTTATACACCCTCCTCCTCTTCCTAAGTTCTCCGTGCCTTAGAGAGGGTGGTGTCAATGCTTGCTTAGGTTGGGGACCTCAGACATCTTTTCCTCTCTTCCTCTTAGACATCCTCGGGTCTCAATGTTCACCATCAATTACTGTAGACAGAGGCTTCTCTGCTTAAGACTGAGAGTAGCTTTTGTCTGTGAGCATAAACATAGATATTTAGAAAGTAGCTTTATGTCATATCAATTTAGTAACTATAGTTGGTTGGGCCTACGACTTCCCCAGACAAAGGTTGTTAGTGGGATTCTCAGCTGTGGAGCAGGTCTCAAATTAAATCAGACGGCAGGCGATTACCTCTGTGAGAGCGGTGCCACTGTTGAAAGATGGGAACGTCTTGCTTGGCAGCTTGGATGTTTGAATCATAGGGTTCACCAGCCCTGTGGTGTCTTCTCTCCCTCAGCAGCTGCATAGCACCTTTGGGACACTTGCCTTCAGGGAAGAAATTGTTCTAACTTGCTTTTTCTATATCTTAAGCTGGAGTGTGTGGCACCTTTAACAGTAGTGTCTTATTCTTTAATTGTGATGGGCAACTAAGGCCACTGACAAGAGCCTATGTTGTTCTGGGGGACTCGATGTTTGTAGAGCTGTTGAATCAGAGAACAGAACAGTGAAATAGAGGGCTAGAAGGCAAGAACATCCCACCCAGTGTTAGCTGAGCTTGCTTACCACCGCCTCCACAATTAAGACCTGTGAAGTCTTCAGCGGAGGCCAAAGTATAGACCCAAGCATGGCGTTATACAAAAAGTGTAAGTCAGAGTTTTAAGAAACAGCTCATGATGGTTTTCAGTTTAGGCATTTTTAAGCCACCTTCCTTTGAATTTCTATAACCGGAAAACAAATTTGAACAGGTACTAAAAGATTTGTGGGTAACCATGTGACATAGAGGCTTAAACTGGTTGTTTTATTGATCATAAAGACCCTTGAAGACTTCAGGGCACTGCATAACTAAGCTATGCTGTAGTTTTTGTTTTGAGCACTCTTATTTGGCTCTAGTCCCTCTTGACAATGTGGTTGTTATTTGTTTTCAGTTACTTGAATGACTTGGACAGAATAGCACAGCCAAATTATATCCCAACTCAGCAGGACGTCCTGAGAACCAGGGTGAAAACAACAGGAATTGTGGAGACCCATTTTACTTTTAAAGATCTTCATTTTAAGTGAGTAACTTTCAAATATATTGTGCATAAGCTTGGTTATAAAATGCATTGCTTTAGAAACAAAAGGCAAAGTAATAAATGTTTATGACATTTTTACTGTTGGGAATTTTTTTTTTCAGAAGATTAGACAAGATAATTGTATGGAAATGAGTGAGAACAACATTTTCAGAAGAATATTTTAACTTTTATTTAAGGAAAAATAACCAGACAAGTGCCCTTTGCCTGCTATTTTTCTGGTGCCCAAACCATAATAGTGTCTGGCTATTTTGACTAAACAGAAGATGTGTCTTTAATATATAAGCATATGTCTAACGAGGGCATCACTGTGTGTCTTTAGGTAAAATGGGAAGCTTTAGTTATAGAATATGTGCTTACTTAGAAAACTGTTTCAAGAAAGGTGTTGTGTGAATTCTAATTTGTCTTATTACTTAAAACTTTTGAATCAGATATTAGGGGATCCATACTGAAAGATCAGAGAAGTAAAGGAGCCAGATACTAGAGAGACCTTTACCAAATCTAGACCCAGGGTGGGCAAGATCCTGTCTCCATGAAATCCTCAAACTGAGCTCTTAGCCTGAGTGCACTGAGCTCCTGTCTCCTCCCACCTTACATTCCCCACTCCAGCAAGTGATATCCCTTCCCTTCTCTACCTTTCTAGTGCTGGGATTAAAGGTGTGAGCCATCACCGCCTGGCTCCATTTCTCTTTTAAAATGTTTCAATCTTGTGTAGCCCAGGGCCACCTTGAACTCAAAGAGATCCATCTGCCTCTGCCTCCCTAGTGCTGTGATTAAAGGGGTTTGCCACCACTGCCTGGCCTCTATGGCTAACTAGTGGCTCCCTCCTCACTCTGATCTCCAGGCAAGCTTTATTTGTTAGATCAGAAACAAAATATCACCACGCAAAGGTGCCTTTTAATTTTTTCTTGAAAAATTTCATGAAGCAAACTGATATTTGAAGTCTGGTGGGGGGCAATGTTTGTTTCAAGTGTGTCCAGTGTGAACCTACTGCATGTGAATAGTGGTACATAATGGAGTATTAGGAATGAAAGGGTATGGGGAATATTCCTTCCATCTCCTTCCTTGGAATGAGCCAGTTTCAGAGGAAGGCAATGAATAATCATATAGACATTCATAAAACTGTATCTCTCTTCTTCTAATAAATAAAACTTTTCAAAAACATGAGAAAGACAGGGATTGAATCCCAGCCAAACCCAAATTTTAATTTTCCAGTCCACCTCCAGCCCTAAAGTCTCCTTGGTAGTTTCTTTCATCCAGTGTTCCCTTGTCGATACCTGCTGCTGGAGTTTTATTTTTATTTTTTGTCCCCCATTTCTTTGCTGTATTGCTCGACTTGCTAAACCAATGCCTTCCCAGTCAGAACTGCTGAACGTGTACCCTGCTGCTCCTCATTTTGTCCACCTTACTCTCATTTAAGTAATGACGACGGAATCAAGGAAAACAAGGCTACTTATTTTACATAAATATGTATGTCTGAAAACAATAACTTGGCTACAGAATCTTTTACTGAAACAAACTACCTGTGTTTTCATAGAAATCTAAGACCACTGTGCTGTTACTTGATGTTTAAAATAATTATATACTTGTTTATGATTTTCATTATTGATCTTCCCTCCTTCATATCATGTTTCTCTATTTTGAAGCACTATACAGGAACTGGAGGAAATTGTTTTTCAATACCGCATGCCTTATGATTAATTGCATTTAAACTGGCACATCCCCTAAGTGTTAGTTCTGTGTCCAGAGGCAAGAATCCTGATGTAAAGCTTTGGACAGCTTGCTGGGCCCCCCGTCACATAAACCTGATGGTAGATTACTCAGACTTTATTAAATACCACGTTTCCTAGACCATATACATAACAGCTAATTAGTAGCCCCAGAGAAAGGATACAAGGCTGGAATTAAATGTGTTGCGTGGGTTTTGTATCATTTTCCTTTGGTTGTTTCCTTAAACCAGTGTGGGTAAGATAGGTCTAGGGACACTGCAGCTACATTCATGTGTAAGTCCACACAGGTGCCTTCATGTTCCCACGGGATGCTACAGATCCCACGACTCAGACTGAGCAGACCCCACTTGTCACTACGGAAGTTACTAGAAATGAAATTTATGATAAGTCCTCCTTATGAAAACTGTCATGATATTCATACCCTATGTTTTGCATTACACATTTTCTTTTCCAGGTTATTTTTAGTGCTTTATGTTTGCTTTATATAAATTCAAACTGTATATGATACACACACACACACACACACACACACACACAGGATTTATTATACAGGATTGTTTTGACTATCCCAGGTTTTCTATTTTTCCATATGAAGTAAAGTATTGTTCTTTCAAGATCTGTGAAGAATTGTGCTGTGATTTTGATGGGAATTGCATTGTATTGCTTTTCATAAGATTGCCATTTTTACTATGTTAATACTTCCAATCCAAGAGCGTGGGAGATCTTTTCATTTTCTGATATCTTCTTCAATATTTTATTTAAATACTTAAAAGTTCTTATCATACAGGTCTTTAATTTGTTTGTTTAGAGTTACAACAAGATATTTTATGTGGTTTGTGGCTTCAAACTCTACTATAGAACTATTGTTGTGAAAATAGCTTGGTATTGGTGCAAAAACAGACAGGTGAACCAATGGAATCGAATCAAAGACCCAAAGAATCCACACACCTATGAACATCTGATTTCTGACAAAGAAACTAAAATTATACAATGGAAAAAAAGAAAGCATCATCATTCAACAAATGGTGCTGGCATAACTGAATATCTGCATGTAGAAGAATGTAGATAGGTTCATATCTTACCCCTTACATAAAACTCAAGTTCAAATGGATCAAAGGCCTCAATATAAATCCACCCACATTGAAACTAATGGTAAAGAAACTGGGATATCATATCTTCAATGCATTGGCATAGGAGACCACTTCCTGAATACAACACAAGTAGCACAGACACTCAGATCAACAATTAAAAAATAGGACCTCCTGAAACTGAGAAGCTTCTGTAAGGCAAAGGACACAGTCAACAAGACAAAACAGCAACCTACAGATGGAAAAAAATCTTCAACCACACACCAGACAGAGGGCTGATCTTCAAAATATACAAAGAACTCAAGAAGCTACACATCAAAATATCAAATAATCCAATTTAAAATTGGAGTACATATCTAAATAGAGAATTCTAAACAAAAAAAATCTCAAATGGCTAAAAGGTACTTAAAGAACTACTCAACATTCTTAGCCATCAGAGAAATGTAAACCAAAACAACTCTAAGATACCATCTTACACCTGTCAGAATGACTAAGATTAAAAGCACTAATAAAAGATTTTGCTAGAGAGGATTTGGAGTAAGGGAAACACTTCTTTATTGCTGATGGAAGTGCAAACTTATACAACTACTTTGGAAATCAGTACAATGGTTTCTCAAAAAATGGGAATCAATCTATCTCAAGACAGAGCAGTACTACTTTTGGGCATATAGCCAAAGGATTCACATTCATACTACAAGAACATTTGTTCAACTACGTTCATAGAACCATCATTCACAATAGCCAGAACCTGGAAACAGCCTGGATGCTCCTCAACCAAAGAATGGATAAAGTTAATGTAGTACAGTTTGCACAATGGAGTACTACTCTGTGGCTTAAAAAATAGCATCTTTAAATTTGCGGGCAAATGGATGGAACTAGAAAAAAATCCAAGTGAGGTAACCCAGACCCAAATTGACAAACATGATATGTACTCACTCATAAGTGGATATTAGACATAATGTAAAGAATAACCATCCTACAGTCCACAACCCTAGAGAATAAAGGAAACAAGGAGAACTCAAGGAAAGACATACTTGGATCCCTGTGTAGGCAGAAGTTTTTGTTCTGCCTAGTTCCACAGCCACTCAGTCACAAAGAAACACACAGAGGATTATATTAATAATAAAAAATATGGACAATTAGCTCAGGCTTTTTATTAGTTACGTCTTACAACTTTAACCCATAATTCTTGTCTATGCTTAGCCACGTGGCTTGCTACCTTTTCTCAGTGAGGCATCTCATCTTGCTTCCTCTGCATCCGGCTGGTGACTGGCTCTCTGCCTTTCCTCTTCTGAGAATTCTCCTAGTCTGGTCACCTTACCTATACTTCCTGCCTAGCTAATGGCCGATCAGTGTTTTATTAAACCAGTATGAGGGACAAATATTTACAGTGTACAAGAGCATTATCCCACAAGATTCCCCCTCCTGGGAAGGGGAAATAGAAAAGATATTGGCAGCATGGGGGGAGTAGGGAGGCTGGTGGAGGAGAGGGGAGGGGATAAGGGGAGCCAGGGGGGAGAATATGAGGGATCAGGAAGGTCAAGTGGGTGAAGATCAGAGAGGGGGTACAAGGAAAGAGACATCTCGATATAGAGAGCCATCATAGGGCTAGTGAGGAGACATGTGGCACTAGGAAAATTCCCAAGAAGCCACAAGGATGACCTCCACTAATAATCGAAGCCGTAGTGGGGAGGGTACCTTAAGTGCCCTTCCCTTGTAATGAGATTGATGACTAATTGTCCTCATAGAACCTTCATCTAGTAACAACTGATGAAAACAGATGCAGAGGTCCACACATAAGCACTGGTACAGACTCCTGGTGTCCAGACATAGGGAAGAATAATATTATGAGCAATGGGGCCAAGACCATGGTAGGGAAACCCACAGAAACAGCTGACCTGAGCTACTGGGAACTTCCTGACTCTGTATTGACGGCTGGGGAACCTGCATAGGACCCAACTGGGCCCTCTGAATGTGCATGGCAGTGTGGCTTGGGCAGTTTGTGGGGCCACTAGCATTGGAACCAGTATTTATCCCTTGTGCATGAACTGGCTCTTTAAAGTTTATCCCTATGAAGGGATACCTTGCTCAGCCTAGGTGCAGGAGGGAGGGCCTTGGTCCTTCCTCAAGTGATGTGACAGACTTTGTTGACTCCCCATGCAGGCTTCAGCCTGTCTAAGGAGTAGATGGGGGAGGGGTGGAGAGAGACCTGGAATTGGTATGGAAAATAAGATTGTTTTAGAAAGAATATATATATATATACATACATACATATATCCTTAGCTTTTCTTCTACACCATCATCACAGTATCTGAAAAGCTGAAGGCATAAAGGAACAAAAGGCAAAGCTAGCAGCAACTGCTGTATCATCTGTTCCACAGCCCTTGTCCACATCAGCTTCAAATGGACTAGTTTATGTTGTCATTGAAATTATCTTCTGTTTTGTTTTGCTTTGCCTGTAAAATGCTCTGGTTCAAGATTGTCATTCAAAAGGAAGATTTACTATGAATCATGGGTTAGACTGCTTCAGGTAGCTTCAGCTCTCTCAAATGATAAGAACAAAGGAACAGATTTTTTTTTTTAAAGAAATTTTGTCAAGGAGATTGTCAATTGGAGATTTGTTAGCAAAACAAACCATTGTCAGTTCACTTCCTAATGAAGGCTCAGTGCTCCACGCTGGGAAGTTGGAGCATCTCAGCTTGCTTCTCTCTCTCTCTCTCTCTCTCTCTCTCTCTCTCTCTCTCTCTCTC
>NC_022025.1:10884060-10891339 GCF_000317375.1 Microtus ochrogaster | reverse complement strand
CTCCTGATAAATTTGTAGGTTATTAAGTAGCCATATGCAATGTCTGCCCTGGGGACATACGTTGCAGGGGGTCTGCTTGTTGGTTCCCACCTGCCCAGCTAGAGTACATCTGATATAACAATACAGAAATTGTATTAATTAAATCACTTCTTGGCCCATTAGCTCTAACTTCTTATTGGCTAACTCTTATATCTTAATTTAGTCCATTTCTATTCATCTGTATATCACCACAAGGCTGTGGCCTACCAACAAAGTTTCAGCAGGTCTATATCCGGTGGCGGGAACTCCATTGCATCTCTCTCTTCTCCTTCCTTCTCCCAGCATTCAGTCCAGTTTTCCCAGCCTACCTAAGTTCTGCCCTATCAACAGGCCAAGGCAGTTTCTTTATTCACTAATTATAATCATGACACACAGAGGGGACTGCCACAACAGACATATCCATTTGTGTTAAAACTATGCAATGATATTTAATCTTAAAATGTTCATTGTTTGAAGACTGAAAACATATTTGCCTAACTACAAAATATCTTCAAGCCTGATTTTTCAAAAATTTTGTCTACTTAGGTTTTGTTTGTTCATTTTTTGTTTTTTTCTGCTTTGTTTTAGAGACAGGGTCTTAGTTTGTAGCCCTGGCTGGCTAGAGCTCACTGTGGCTAGTCTCAGATTCATAGTGATCCACCTGCATCTCTGCCTTTTGGAGTTCTGGATTTAAAAGGGTGCCCTGCCACATCCGCAAGTTTTTCAAGTTTGAGTGACCATGGACTAAAAAAAGGGTGTTTTGGTGAGGAAATGGCTGATCGTGAAGTCGTGTGTGAGGAATTGGAAAGCATTTCAGTTAAAACAGAAGAAATTTGGAGAGTGATTACTCCACTAAGTAGCTTGGTAAACCCCACTGAGATGCTTGGATATTAGCATGTTGCCTTTAATCAGGACTGCAATAACAAAATGAGTCTGTTTTTCTTTTGAAAATAATTATGTAAAGATAAAACTCCACCAATGTGACAGGTGATGGTGGCACATGTCATTGTATTATTTCGGTCATAAGACCGTCTGGCCGTATGAAATCACTTTAACTTTGTTCAGGATAGTCTTACGTGTTTGCTACCAGAGCATACGTTTCCAAGCTTTGTCAAAGTAGTCATTTCAACATCAAATAGACCCTAGGATTTGATGAGGTTGGCTGTCACTGTGATCCTCTCAGAAAGCCATTTTTACTCCATGGGCAAGGACCCTTGAGGGACAGTGTTACAGGATGTGCTGAGTTTCACTTTTAATATAGTGACGTAGAGATCAACACAGGTCACTCTAACACTAGGTAAACGCTCTTCTTTTGGATTTGGGGCTGTAAATCACAATGATTGCTTTTATATGCTTTTATAACTTTTCTTTTTCTGTGTTAAATTGGCCTGAAATGGACTAGGGCAGAAATGTGCTTAGAATAAATCTACTACGAACCATTGACTGTGGTAATCTCTTAGTAATGCTCTGTATATTTCCTTTTACAATTCTTTGTCTGACTTTCACTGGTAAATGAAATAGATTTTGTGTTTTTATACGATTGGCTTAGCAAATAGAAAATGAATTATGAGAGAATTTCTTAGAGTTTAAGTATCTATCTATATGACTGGGCTTTTATGGTCAGGGTCTTTGTCTAATGAAAGAATTGAGCAGCTCTGGTTATCTATTTCCAGATATAGATCTCATGTATCCTTTCTGTCATAAAATTGACATGACTTAAGAAAACCTGCCATTTCCTTTCTATAATATAAATGTGTAATAGATTTGGGGACACACTGTTCTCTTAATGAGCTTGATAGTCATATAGAGTTAGCTGATTCTGTACTGGTCAGTCCTGGCCACTTGGTCCTAGATGATTTCAAAGGCTAAGGTAGTGCATCTCAGAAAACATTTCCTTCGACTTCACATCACAAAAATGCCTAAGAAATTCAACCTGATTCTCCAGTTGTTAACAGCCTCTTCATATAAAGGAGAACAGATTTTATGAGGAATTTTATTGTTTAAATAGATACTCAGAATTTGAGAAACAATATATCAAAGAATTACATTAATAACATTTTATGAATAAATAATTATCACACTTCTGAGTACTCTGTGATTTATATGGAATCTGAAAAGAGTAGTAAAAATAGTTAACCTGGTTATTATCTTCATTTAGCTATTTAAATAGTTATAAATTTAAACAAAATCTGGTCACAACTATTCTTGCTCCTTGGATTTCAGGTTCTTTCTCAAAACACAGTCTTTGGCCAGTGACTTCAGCATCTCCCAATTGTTGTTTCTGATTGATGCTACTTGGGAACCACTGGTGTAGAATGAAGTTTCCATTTTATGACCAATATGTGAATTTATAATTCATAAGTTAAATAAATTGGGGAGGTTCCTTCTATACTCAAATTACTTGACTGTGACATTATAATGAAATCTCTTTGGTTTTAACATTCTCCTGATATAGAAAGTATTTCCTAATCTTAAACACAACGCTAGTCTATTATTTCTTGAAAATGTTGAAAAGTATTTAGTAGGCATGGTTGACTTATTTAGTAGTAAGTATTTATAGAGTTCTTTGTGTATCAAATGTTGGGGACATAAACAAGCGAAGAGAGACAGTCTTTGCTTTTAAACTGTTTAAGGAAAAAGGCAGATGAATAAGCAGATATTTAATCTTTAGGAGATGGTAATTGCTAAGGCAGAAAATAGAGCTTACGAGTAAAGAATATTCTTTGCAAATAATATTTTCACTCCCGAGGGTTGCCATGCAAATTGCCCCAAAAATGGGTTCATGAACAAGTAAACATCATCATCCTCCTTTTCTTCAGGTTAGAACTGAAATCAGTGTGTTGGGAGACTGTGCTCCCGCTCAGGGCTCCAGGGAAGAATATTCTTGTCCTGATTTTAGTGTCTGGTAGCTGCTGGCAATTCATGGCACACCTTGGCTTATACCTCTGCCAACTGTGCGGTCATATGTCGCTCTTTCCTGTGTAGGGGAAGAGGACTCCCTTTTGGCTTGGAGTTCATTCCTCAAGTTTGCTTTTCTGCTGTTGTGTTCGTGTAAGAAGGGAAGTCCACTACATACAGACTGGTGCAGATCAGCTAAGCAGCCACTTCTGCCCGTCTGTTACAGCATCACCCTCTCCACGGTGGGCATTTACCCTTTCCTCTGAGCACTCATTAAAACTGTTTCTAAGCAGTTTGGTATTTGCATGCTGTTCATCAGAGTCTATGCACTCTCTAAGACTGTAGAAACTCCGGGGGTTTTGCTTTCATCTGAATTTGAGATAAAATTAACTTTGTTGTCTATATTTCAAGAAACTCTGGTTGTTTCTTTTTATGTGAAGTAATTCAGGACACTTCAAGATGCTACTCATGTATCCAGTCCCAAGCCCCTTTTCATTTTTACACCTGGAGATCTTTGTTACTGTATCCCCTTTATTGGTACTTCCTTTTTTTTGTACCACTCAGTGTTCTCTGCGGGCAGACCTGCGTTTGCAGAGCAGACTGTCAGGCTCAACTAAAAGCTGTGGTGGCATCATGAAGATATTTTCATCTCTTGTCTGAGAAACCCTAGCTTTGGTTCTAGCCCTCCTGGCTGAGTGCAGGGAGCCTGGCTACCCCGTTAAGGAGAGTCTGCTTTGCTTAAAGTCAGGCATCTCTAGAGGTCGACCACATCAGTAACACAGAAGCACTAGTAGGTGACTGAGTCACGGAGTGAGCAGAGCAGACAGAGAAAGTGGAGGAAGGGATGGGTTGTTCCAGATGGATGGGCGAGGCGTGCTGTGTGAAAAAACTCTCTAAGCTTATGGTAAAATTGTTTACAAATTGTATTCTTGTATCAATGTTAATGGAATTAAATTGGTTCTCCCTTTGTTCTCCTTTACACTGGGTTGTATCTTACCCCTCTGCCCTCTGTTCTCCTTTTAGCCTGTCTGCTCTGATGTCTGCTGTGGTAGGATCGTTCTGCTATAGCAAACATTAACGAGCAGGTTAACATCCAGCTAAATCAAGACGACAAAAGTGATGGCACTAGTGGACAGATTCAGAATTGGTTTTAGGCCATCGCTTCTCTGTGGGGAATTAAGCAGGAGTGGCTTTAATTAGTGCGCCATTGAGATAAATGGGGCCTTTAAAATGTGCCTGTTTACGCAGTGTTTCCATTATATAAGTGGCTATTTCCAGGCAGTATAATGTAGTCTATGCAAATTTAAACTTTGGCTTAACTTCGTATCCTTGCCAGGAACAGGAAGAAAAGGTCATTGGCATTATATTGTTTGATTGTGCCAGAACCATGCACACTAGCCTCCCGTTGTCCATGGTTATATATTACATAATTATTGAGGAATTCTTATTTTATTGGTCTGTCACCCCTTCCCCCCACCTCTCTCACTTTAGTCTATAATTTACACAAACCTCTTGGTCATTTTCTAAAATTACTTGGTCTCATAACTCTCTTCTTACTGAGATGGTTTCCCTGACGTTCCAACATCCTGCCCGAACTCATTTCTCAGTACGAACAGGGAGCCCTGTCCTGTGGCTCTATTGCTTGGAACTGGCAAGTCGAGTGTGTTTCCTTTGGTCTCTGGCTTCCTCCATTGCTTCATGTGGCTGCCAGTGTTTACAAGCAGTGAGGTCCATTAATCTGTTGCTGGTTTGATATCCTGAGTGCTTTCATGATTGTTCATGGATGTCTGTGCTGTTTAAAAAATGAATTTTAATTTTCCATCACTTGTGTGTGTATGTGTGTGTGCACATGAACTCACACATACACACATGCCACAGAGTGCCTGTGGAAGGGACCGAAGGATTGAACTCAGGCTTCTGAGACAAATCAAGGGCCCATATGTGTTGTTTGTTAAGAATAATTTTCATTTGGTTTAGAGTTACTCTTGCTGCAATCAAAGAATTTATTTAAAAAAAAATAACTTAACCCCCCACCCTGGGCCTTTGAGAAAACAAATTGGTAACATTTTTTCCCTCCCACTCTGTCCCTTTCTTCCCGTCCCACAGTCCCCAAGCTATGCGGAGCATTTCTGTTGGCAATGTAGAACTTGTCGGGGCTTTTGAACAATGAATGTGGTGTCAGGTCATAAATCTTCCTCTTACAGAATGTTCGACGTGGGAGGTCAGAGGTCAGAACGGAAGAAGTGGATCCATTGCTTCGAGGGCGTGACCGCCATCATCTTCTGTGTGGCCCTGAGTGACTACGACCTGGTTCTAGCTGAGGATGAAGAAATGGCAAGTAGAAGCCCTTCTGGGGTGCAACATGAAACGCCGGCAGCGGCAGATGTTGCCAAGAACTTTTCTGAGAAATCCTGGCTTACAAAGGAAGTGTTTGAAAGTTCAGGCTGTTCGCTGTGGCTTCTCTGCTGCAGCCTGGAGGGTAGAGATGCTGGGAGGCATAGGTGCCTACACACACACACACCTGTGCATGTCCTGCATCCGCTTCAGGCTCACACTTTCTCACGAGTTACTCTGATAGCTTGTTGTTTTGATATATGCTACCCTTAATTATGTACAAAAAATAATAATTTTCAAATAGCGTTTTACAAATGCATTGTTCTCCCGGAGAAGCATTTTTAGATCCAGATTTAAAGTTCTGGCTTTTAAATACAAAGAAAATTTCAAGGGGGAAGATTTCAGGTTTTTCTCCATCAGGTACAAACAGCTGTTGGCCAGAAGGGAAAATACAGCATCACGTATACATTTCTTTCATTCCTACGCTGTAAGATACGGCAATGTCCTCTTTGTACTCAGCCCCTGAAAGGGTAGCGGGCAAAACTGGAAGTCGCCTTTGCTCATATCCACAGTGTTGACCTACTTGGATTTCAGTTTGCTCAATTTAATAATTACTCTCCAAAGCATCTACTGCCTCTTCAGCCTAGGTGATCTGCATAACAGTGGTATTTCTTTGATGGGTTCAGACATGAACACCCCTTGGTTACAACATGCTACAGCAGCAGGACCTCAGGCATAAGACATTACAAAGTGGGCACTGAGCCAGTGGTGATTAGGTGATGCCGAGACACTCAGCTTATCTAACATCCAAGTTGTGCTTGTGTAGAGATGACAAAAATGTATTGCTATGGAATGCTTATGAGTTCTTGATTGGGAGACCTGACTGGATAGAGGTCTCAGTCAAGTGGACCTGGCCACTGCTCACCTCAGTAGTCTAATTAGAAGGTGACTGGCTAGGAAGAAGTGGAAGATATTCCTTCAGTACAGCCTTACGGGAAGAACAGGGTCTCAGCATCTTAAATGCTTGTTGGATAGTGAGAAAAGCTCTTGGATTCTAAATAAGGAAGAAGAAGCCAGAAGTCAAGGGGGAGAGGTATGCATCATTCCACTGTCTGGGTCAAACCCTGGTCTGCATGATCATTGTCTCAGGCCTAGCTGTGCAGGGTCTCCTGCTGGCTTCTAGAAAATTGTTGTTACTTGTAGGAAAGAAGAGAGGTTCGTTTCCCATGAGGAGGTAATAGCTTTCACTCAGGGCCAGCGTAGGGAATAAACCGGCTAAGGCTTTCTTTGCTTGAGTTTGAAATCAGCCCAAGTGACTCAGACAGAGCAGGTTAAGACAAAATTGGAGTTGAGATAACAGCTGGGGACATCCTTCGGGGTGTTGAACGGTTTTCAGCTGCAAAGATCTGGTCTGGTGCAATGTTTGTTCTTTTTAAAACAGTTCCCCAGTGCTTGACTGTGCATCTCTGCATCTGCTTCCATCCGTTACTGACTTTTGGCTCTATGGTTACAATTAGGACAGTCACCAATCTGATTACAGGGGAAAGCCAGTTCAGGCACCCTCAAAACTATTGCTAGGGGTCTTAGCTGGGTCCTTGTGGATTCCTTGGAGCCTCCCTGGCACCAGGTTTCTCCCTAACCCCGAAATTCCCTGCCCTATCAAGATGTCTCTTTCATTACTCTCCCCCTCTTCCAGCACCCAATCCACCTCACACCCAACCCACATAACCTGCTTCCTCAAGTTCCCATCCCTGCCCTCCCACCCCCGATTACCTAGGAGGTCTCTTCTATTTCTGCTTCCCAGTGAAAGCCATGCAACCTGTAGCTAACCTCTCATGTTATCCAGCCTCTCTGGGGCTGTGGGTTGTAGGCTGGTTATCCTATACCTTACTCCTAATATGTACTTATGAGTGAGCACACACCATGTTTGTCTTTCTGAGTCTGGGTTACCTCACTCAGAATGATTTTTTTTTTCTAATTCCATACACTTGCCTGCAAATTTCATGAGGTCATTGATGTTCACCACTGA
>NC_022025.1:10876690-10883895 GCF_000317375.1 Microtus ochrogaster | reverse complement strand
GGGGGGGCGGGGGGGTTCAAGGTCATATCAGAAGCCGGCCCTTTCTGAGTGGAGAAAGAGGAGGAGGAAGAGGTGGATGGAGAGGGGGCTAGTTGGAGTGTAGGGGAGGGGGAAACAAGAGAAGAGGGAAGGGAAACTATGGTCAGTATGAAAACTAAAGGAAAAAATGTTAATTAAATAAAAACAATCTTCCTGAAAGCCTTCGCTGCTCATGAAAATGATTTTTTTATGTTCCAGAATCGAATGCATGAAAGCATGAAGTTGTTTGACAGTATATGTAACAACAAGTGGTTTACAGACACATCCATCATCCTCTTCCTAAACAAGAAGGACCTCTTTGAAGAAAAAATCAAGAAGAGCCCCCTCACAATCTGCTACCCGGAATATGCAGGTATTGGACTCTTAGATTAACTTAGCAAATCATGGGTATCTAAGTGAAACTTCCCCAAAAGCATGATTTTCAGTTGTTGGCTTGAGTTTATTGGCTTACTAATTCTTGCACTGGAGGACATAGTATTTTCCAAACCAAACACAAATACGCCTTGAAGATGCGGATGTGTTTTCTCTTGTCCGTTTTACGGAAAAGCTTTCTGGTAATTTCCTAAGATGACTCCATGTCTCTAATGAATCTAAAAACTGACTTGCTCATACAATAAGCTAATGACAGATTGGATGAACAAAGATAAGATCTATCTCTGTTCGCTATCTCGTGGCAAACACCCACACATGCTAATAAGCCCATGACGAACAATAGTAGTCACTCAGCCTAATGACCAGAGCATGACTTGAGCAGACCAGGGAAGAGGAGCCAGTAGGGCAGCCCGTCCCAGTGTTGATGCTCTGGCCAATGAGCTCCAAGAGCACAGCAGATTTGAAGGAAAGACCCAGCTTTTACAGAATTAAATCCACAATCTTGAACAAGGCAGATGCCTTTTCTACGTTCCAGTGCCTCGTCTGTAAAGTCAGGAATTGGGATAAAGCGTTGGTTGAAATTTGGTTTAGTTCCTTTGAGCATATCCCGAGCTGCTATTGAACATGAGTCTGGTGTTCACACTTGTAAGCCCCAGACCTGTAAGGTGAAACAGAAAGATCAGTACTTCAAGGCCATCTTGGGCTACATAGTAAGTCCAAAGACAGACCAGGGTATCTGAGAACCTGTTTCCAAAACAAAACTTGAGTGCCGAGAAGAGAAATACCTACCCACTCCTGCTGTTCCAGGCTTCACGTACAAGCAAAGAAAATCAGTTTTCATATACATGTATTATATATATTATATATATTAATATGAGATAATTAAATATGTATTATATATATTTAAGTGAGGGGCCCTTTCTCTTCAAAAAACAAAACTGCCGTTAGTTTGTATGAACTCTAAATATAAATATTTTAACCTTTGCCTGAGTCTATTTGAAAGAACAAAAAAATTCTCAAGAACTTCTTAAAGTCTAAATAAAATCTGAATTAGCATTACAGTGGGTGGGTTGCTGGTGAGTGTTGAGTGAGTGTCTTCACACAGCTGACATTGGGTAGCCCATTGGTGTTTGTACTTGGCCAACCCCGTTCTGACAGGAACAAGAGCTCGGTGCAGCCGCAGAGTCCAACTTCAGACCCCAGTGCATCATGCAACGTCTGCAGATCCGCCCCAGTCAAGCTGCTTTTAATTAGAGTTATCGCTGGATGCAGAAAGGAAGTGTCTTTGATAAACACTGAATATCTCATAATTTTGGGATATTTGATATCCCAAAGGCTAAGATTATAATTTCAAATCTGCACTACTTACTTGCTCTGTGAATGGCTCAGTTGTTTCTGGCATAGCATCAGAATCTTATGGCTATGGCTTTGTATGGATAAAGCCTGGGAGGCCCTGCCAGGCACTTGGGTGTGTCCTGCCTCTGCTGCCTTGCAATGCACTTCCTCTCCTATCACTGAGAGCTGCCATTTCACCAAAGTCCGTCTGTAGCCCTGTATTCCTTTTACAAACTATCCCTTCATAGTGGTATTTATTCTTAACTGGGCAAAATTATGTTGTCAGCCCAAATTGCTCTCTGCAGGCCCTATTTCCTCCAGTAGAAGGCCGTGTTGTGCTAGCATTATTTGTGAACTTTCTTTGACCAGAACAAAGCTCTACTGAACCTATACGTAACAACTGGAATTTCTGGGTCAGAGGATGTGTGTGCTTATCCCCTGATTCTGCCAGGCCCTTTCTAAATTGTTCTTGCTCAGAGCCAGACTCAAGCCCCTTACCTAAAAGCACGAGTAGGACATCATTTTTGGTAACTTCATAACATTTACCATATTAGAGACATGATATTGATTTTGAATAAAAATGATGACGAAAAGATGACTAATGAGAAAATATGAAGGGGGAGAGAAACGAATTCAGCTGGCATTGCTGATTCACCGGTGGGTTATCTCAATAATACTAAGCCACCATTAGGGTCCGGTGGCTTGAATTCTCCAGCGTGGGGATGTAGATGATAGACGGTGATAGAAAGAGGTCTGGCTCTTGGAAACTTAAGCAGAAACGGAGCAAACATAGACTACCATGTAAAGGAGTTCTTAAGGTTGAAGATGAGTTGTGAAGAGGAGTTTACCCAGGTGTTTTTCAACTGGAAAAAGAAATCATTTTGTTCTAGAGGGTTAAGTGGAGTTATGGAGTCCCTATAGTTTACATGCAGAAAACTGGCCTGTGTTTAAAGGTGCATTTTACTTAACCCTATACCACTATAACTTTTTGCGTACTTCTTTTTCTCCATCTCAGGATCAAACACCTATGAAGAGGCAGCTGCGTATATCCAGTGTCAGTTTGAAGACCTCAATAAACGAAAGGACACAAAGGAAATCTACACCCACTTCACCTGTGCCACGGATACCAAGAACGTGCAGTTCGTGTTTGACGCTGTCACCGACGTCATCATAAAAAATAACCTAAAAGATTGCGGTCTCTTCTAAGTTTCGCAGTTGGTAGTAACAAGCATTTTCAAACCAAATGAGTACTTCTATATGGATCTCTCTAGACTAGAGTCTCCCAGCCACACAGAATGTAGTGTACTGCAAATGCATCCTGGACATGACCAAAGTTGTTCTGTTTTGTGTCTTAATCTGGAAGGACGAGGGCCTTTCTCAAAGGGGAAAGAGGGTCTTGCAATGTCAAAGGGAGGTGTGATGTTGAAGCTGGGCTCTAGTGTAACTGATGACTTCTGTGTAAGTGTAAATATGCAAATGTAAGATGTATTTATATCTTTTGATTTCCCATTATTATGTTTAGGTTGTAAGAGTGGCAACTTACGATTCCAGTGTGATGGCTTTGGAAATAACATAACTATTAAGTACCTTGTACCGAATGACAGAATAGCTCCGTGTTTGCCAGTTTCAAACAGCTTTATTTATGTTCGTGTCCTATGAATTTTAGGTACCATAATTAATATTAGGAAATGTCACGGCCCTTCCCTTGATTATATGTATACTTGTATTCATAAAATGTTATTTGTACAAACGTTGCACAGACTATTTTAATACCACGAGCTGTCCTCTCAAGGTTCTGTGTGTCACGGGGATGTTCTTACCGAGGTTAGCACACTGCCTTTGTATCAGTTAAGCAAGCATCGTGTGCATTGACATTTTCTTTACAGGATGCATGGTGTTACGATTCTACCTTAAATTTGTCTGAAGAAGCTAGAGGTTCAGAATTTTGGAGATACAGGATCTTAGACTTAAAAACACTTCGCTTTTAGTCCACCACTTTGTTTCAATTGAACCTTAGTACCCGGATGGCATTTCTGCATTGCTTTTGGGTGATGCCAGATTAATTTTATACCCTTAAAAACATAGTTTATTTATGGCAAAGTTTAGGTGAGTGGTGGAAACATTTTTGTGGGTAAAAATTTTTAGTGTGTGAATTTTGAGACATTCATGTATGTATTTTCTTTGGCAAGTCCCTCGTATTTAAGCATACGTGATAGTTCCTTGTTTGGAAGCTAACCAGGAAACCCTCTATTACATACAAGCATAAAGCATAAATACATAAAGCATACAAGCTTTGTAATTCACTAGTTTCTCAAGTTTATCACTTTATGTCAAAAATTGCTTCTTTTCCCTTCGATTTCCAAATTCCTTCCACTCGCTGGAATTCATATTCATTTAAAGCTATACTGTGGTTTCTGACATTAAGCAGACAATTACACTTAGACATTGAATAGTAGTATTTAACAAGATCAGTGAGTGTGTCTGTGTGTGCTTACATATCTGTTACACAAGAGCTGCATACCGAACTTTGTTAGTGCCGTTTTTCATTTAATCGTTTACAGTGTGTCTATGTGCCCTTGTGTTGGCAAAATGAGTAGTATTGCCCAGCTCATTCCCCTCTTTGGCTCATCCTGTAAAGTCTTTCTATAGACTGTACCAGCGTGCGGTTCCTCGCTTGCCTCAGATGTTACCATTTCCCTAGTCTTCTTGTTGACATGTGTGCACACGTAAGTGTATGGAGAATCATGGATTGCATTCACGTGGTTTACTTTGGGGGAGATGGTTTTCTTATTTGCGATGTCAAGAAATTCGAGGTTATCGAAATTCCTCCCGTGTTAGTTTAGATTATTTTATGTGCCTTTCATGAAATGTACGTTTCCATTCATTTTTACTAATGGAAGACCTGTCAGACCCAGATTGTGAAGCTCTGTATGAAATTCAACCATTGTCTGAATAAATTTGAATGATGGAAAATAGGGTTTAAAAACCACGAAGAAGCACATAATTGGTGACCATCATTGGTGAATCCCTGAAGTCTACTCTGTGTAACTGTGCTACTAATACATCCTAATAAATTTAAATTTTTAAAATTTTACAACCCTGTTGACTGAACTCATTTTGCATTAGAACTTAGGTATCCGTGTTCGGCAGCTTCCTTCCTGTTTCCAGTGCTCTGTCTTGTTGGCTTTACTTGTCTGAGAAGTTTGAGTTTGCCCTATCTACATGTTCTTCTAAAATTTGATATAAAAATTGCCTGCATGCAAGCCCCTTATGGGAATTCAACTCCCTAGATCACCTTGCCCAAAACAAATGCTTCATCATTTTCTCTTCAATCAGTTATTACCCTTTAGCTGCTGCTATAGTTTTGCTGTTAAATGTCCTCCAAAGACCCATGTATAATTTTTTTTTGTCCAAGGGTAGCTAGAAGGCAGGTGGTAGAATCTTGGAGAAATTAGAGTCCTTAGGTCATGAGGGTGTCCTTTAGAAGAGGCTTGTGTGGATCTGGCCCCTTCTTGTTTTCTTTAATGCATGGCATAAGGTGAGTGGATTCGTTTTCACACGTGCTTCCAGCATGACGCCTTGCCTCAGAGTTAAAACAGTGGGATCAATCTATCCAAACCCATAAGCCCTCTCCCTTCATAAGTTTCTTATCACAGATGTGTTTTGTAGTTACAGAAGCTGCATAACATACGTGCTGAGTAACAACTTCATCCAGATGCATAGAATTCAGAGGTCATATGTGATTCAAGACATTTAGGAACACAGTCAAACACATAACCATTAACTTACTTAAAACAGCCTTTCAACCAGAAACTAGTAATGATTCAGAGAAAAAGAAGTCCCCAACTAGAGATGCAGACAGAGAATATGCAGAGTTCCAGATGGCCAAGCTCAACTTAAAGGTTCAGTAATGTCCTCTTCTTCTGTCTTTCTCTCTCTTATGAAGCTTTATCTCTTTCCCCCCTGTTTTCTTGCCTTTGTTGAGCTTCCCCTTAAAATTGTTGATGAAAGTCAGTCAACCCCTTGAAATCTAGATTGGCATGCTTAATAATAGAATTGGGACTATGTTGCCCTCTATTTTAATCCACACTGGCTCTGACTTAATATAATTATTATTGAAAGCCTCCTTGTCAAAGCCTTTCTTTCTTTGAGCTCATATCAACATTCCAGCTTCTTTTTTTTATACTACGTACAAACAGTGCCTTGACTTTGACTGAGGCTTTCTCTAAGTGTCATGTGCATATGCTTTAAAATGCTGCCTAGGTAGTTTCTCAGAAAGATGTGAGTCTATCTCCCTCAAGATCAACTATACTTCTCTGGAGCATATGCCCAAAGGAACTTTATCCTGCCTCAGGGACATATGCTGAACCCTGTTCATTGCTGCTCTATTCATAACGGCCAGAAATTGAGAGTAACCTAGATGTCCCTCAGCAGAAGAATGAATAAAGAAAACGTGGTACATTTGCACCGTGGACTATTAATCAGCTGTTTATAAAATGACATCGTATGATTTTCAGACAAATGGATGGAAGTAGAATAAAGCATTCTGAGTAATTCAGATGCAGAAAGATAAACATGCTATATATTCACTGATATCTGGATACTAACCATTAAATAAATGTTAATCAAGCTACAGTCCATAGACCCAGAAGGTTACACATAGAGGAAGGGAGGGACAGGCAGTCGGAGAGCACATGGATCTCCCTGGGAGGGCAAAATAGAATAGATTTTGTGGATGGACTGGAATGGGGGAGGGAGGGTATCATAAAGTAGGAAGGCAGAGCAGAAATGGGAGGGAGGAAGGGAGGGAGGGAGGGAGGGAGGGAGGAGACAGACAGCAAAAACTAAAGAACATCTGAGGGTTTATATAAAAACTTAGTGAAATGTAAACTTCCTATGAAATATAAAGGCAACCCTAATGAAGTTTCCAAATAATGATGGCAACAGAACACCAATTGCCCATCCTTTCTCATCAAATGAAGCTTCCAGTATCCAGACTTGATTTCAGCTAATTGAGATGTTGGTCGAAAGGATCCCATAGAAATTTATAACAACCCAGACTGTTGCTAAGAAAATAAGTTGTCCCCCACAAATAGACAGCAAGTCCCCATTGCTGAGGACAACACCCACACAACTTGCTGAACATGGAGAAGTTGAGCTGGTGCCTACATAAAACCTTTACTCCTACATTCTAGTACTGTTGGTGTGCGAACACTCTGCAGGCTACCAAAAGAGATACATAGAAACAAACCTAGCCACAAAACCTTTCCGCTAAATTCTGTTTTGCCTATAAAATATACTGGGATAATGGTGGCACAGAGAATAGGGGAGTAAGCAACCAATGTCTGATTTGACTCCATGACAATGATTGCTTGGGTGTCCAAGAACAAGGGACAAGATAATAACCAAACACTGTATATGTGTGTGTGTGTATGTATGTATGTTTGTGTGTATGTATG
>NC_022025.1:10874254-10876590 GCF_000317375.1 Microtus ochrogaster | reverse complement strand
ATTCAGCCATCATCAGAGTAGCTTCCTCCTGAAGCAGATGGGAAGAGTTGCAGAGACCCACAGCCAGACATTACACAAAAAAAGAGAGAGTTCTTGAAACACACAGCTATGTCTCTGTCAGATTCCTTCTGTAAGGGTTCAGGAAACCCTGTGGAAGAGGAGGTAGAAAGAGTGTTAGACCCAGAGGAGATGGAGGACACCAGGAGAACAGGCCACTCTGAATCAACTAAGCAAGACTCTTAAGAGCTCACAGAGACTAATGCAGCAAGCAAAGGACCTACAGGGTTCTGTGCTGTGTACTCTGCATATATATTATAGCTTTCAGCTTAATATTTTTATGGGACTCCTGAGTGTTGTGAACCAGTGGGTCTCTCTGGCAAGCTTTCTTTTGGGTCACCAACCAGCTCCAAAATCATGGCATGTAGACTTATTATTAGTTATGAATGCTCAGACTTAGTTTTTTGCTTATTTCATTCTAGCTATTTATAACTTATTTTAACCTGTTTCTCTGCATCTATGTTTTGCCTTGGGACTTTCTACCTTAATTTTGACCTGTATGTCCTGCTTTCACTGCTTCCTCTATATTTGGCTGCCTAATGACTGCCTGGCTGGCTGGTCCCAGTGTGTCCATCCTCCCTCTCTCTCTCTCCTCTCTCTTTCCCCTCTTTATCTCTCTTTCTACTCATTCTTTCTGTCAGATAACCCCTCCAACCTCTCTTCTGTCCCTCTACTTCCTAGCTATTGGTCATTTAGCTTTTTATTAGACCAGTCAAGTGCCCTTAGGCAGGCAAGGTGAAACAGCATAACATCTTTATATAATAAAACAAATGCAGCATAAACAAATGTAGCACACTTTTATACGGTTAAAGCAATTTTCCTCAACAGTTCTCTTAAGCCTGCTCTTGGAACCCATTTCCTTCTGTTGGGCTGTTTTTCCCAGCCTCACTGTGGTGGTTTTTGTTTAATCCTCTTAATTCTTATTTTTGTCATGTAGCTGCCAAAAGAGAAGGACACACTGGAACCTTAAGAACCTTACCAGTAGGCCACAGCCTTGTGGCAGTACATAGTTTGATAGAAATGGGCTAATTTAAGATGTAAGAGCTAGCTAGAAATCCACTAGAGTCATTGGCCAAACAGCATTGTAATTATTGTAGTTGCTTGTGATTATTTGGGTCTGGGTGGCCAGAAAACAAATGAGCTGTCTCCTTCTACAAAATGGCACCCGTTACGTTTGGGTCTAACCAGCATGAAATGCCACATACTTCTGGTCTGGGCTTGTATGCCCACACACTTCTGGTTCGGGTGCTTCTATGCCCTCTAGGGGTTAGGGGGAAAGTAACTGAAAGGATACCTGTTGCTCAGCATCCCTGCCTGAGCAAGTAGCTGGATTAGGTCTTCTAGGCCTAATCCACAGAGGGATTCCTGCTGCCATGCACACAAATATCTCCAAGCTGCACAGCATGCTACATGACAGATTTAGCTTTTACTCAGACAGAAAGGGTTTAAGTGTTGCATGGTGATTCCCAGAGTTGAGGTGGTGAGCATGGCTCCCACCCAGAGCTGGCAGAAAACATACCTCTGCCAAACTGAAAGGCCAAGAGAGGTGGAACCAGCACCCAGGGCTGCCTCAACCATACTGCTTGTCATTTTAAAATGCTCTTTGTCAGAAAAGGATTTCAGATACACAATAGGACAGATTCAGACATAAAGGACCTCAAAATGAGACACAGTGTGTTTAAAAATGTGCATAGGCTTGGGAGAGAGGGGGAAAAGATTATAGACAGTTATAAAATAAAGTCCTTAATGAGACAGTAAAAGTAAAATAAGAGTACAGACAGTCATAGATAAAAGGAGTAAACATAAAATAAATATCAAAAAAGTTATAGAATAAAAAAATAAGCCATGTAAAGATGGAAAATTCAGTCTGGATTATGCATATTATTGTGTTTCCTTTGAATTTCTTGACTACAGAGAAAAATTTGATTCAGGGGCCTGCTAAGCTAAACCAACATAAATATTTTAAAGTCATCTTGACCTCAAAATTTGGGTCTAAGGATATCTTGCTTTGGAAAAGAGGTTCTTCTTTTGTTTCCATGGGAGATGAGAACCTGTTGATTCTATCCAGGTTTATGTGGTTTGACGAAACAAGACCCATCAAAAGGTCTGCATGACCCTAAAAATAATTTGCACAACAAACAGCAGAAAACAGTTTGGAGAAAACTATGTCCAAATTCCCAAAATGATTGTTTATAAATGTTTGTTTTCATTTAAAGGGGATTGATTATAAGTGGTTAAATGGTCACAGTCAAACTCTTTCTTTAAAAAAGGCTAAGGGA
>NC_022025.1:10868916-10874089 GCF_000317375.1 Microtus ochrogaster | reverse complement strand
ATATATAGAGATATATTTCAGTTAGATAGATAACCTTCAATGCTTCAAAGACCTATAGAATATGGCATTTAAAATGTTTTAAGAAATTAGGTTTTTCTTGACAGTGAGACATGTCTGCTTTCGGTAGCACAATTTACTTCAGAGAGGATGACTAAAGAAACTCATTATACAATTTGCCTTCATTGTGACAAGGCTGGCCATTTGGGCAATAAACTGCTCTTGCCTGGACTGATTGATGGTATGCTGTATGAACTGAATATGCAGGACCCAAAGAAAAATGAACATGCCTAAAAGTGAGACAGTCCTTCAGGGTTCTTGCTTTATAAAGAATATGCCAGATACTCAGCAGGACACAGAAAAAAGTGACTGACAAACTTTGCCATTACATGGCAGAAAAGATCTTCAAATTTTCTCTTGTATAAAAAAAGTCTGTTGGATACTATGGGCCTGTAGCCTGAAGATTGATGTCTCAATATCACAGAAGAACTTTGAGTGACTGTCCAGGCAGCGAGATGTTTCCATCAATTCTAGAGTTTTAGATGTTGCTTACAATGCACTTCCTGTTTACTTAGGTATTATTATATCCTTCTGGAGTCTTTGATGGAGTTGAAGACTAGATAATCATAATTATAGTTTTCCTTAGTTATGACAAAGATAAGTTAGATATAAAACTTTAGGTTCACAAAGATAGGATAGATGACTAAATACTGTAATTCTTGCTTTATACCTATTTTGTATTATGTATATAAAACAAAACATAACATTTTGCTATGTTAAAGTTAAAACCTTCCTATTTAATTAGATAGAAAAGCGGAGATGACATGGAATGTCCTTCTGTATATGTGTTGCTTTGACTGGTTAATGAATAAAGCTGCTTTTTTTCTATAGCAGAACAGAATAGAGCCAGGCTAGAAAAGACACAGAGAGATCGTAGAAAGAGTCAGGGGGACACCAGGTAGCTTCCAACAGAGGAGGACATGTTGGAAACTTAGGAACTTTACTAGTAGGCCACAGCCTTGTGGAGATACACAGTTTGATAGAAATAGATTAATTTAAGATATCAGAGTTAGCTAGTAAGACGCCAGAGTCACTGGTCAAACAGTGTTGTAATTAATATAGTTTCTTTGTGATTATTCAGTTTTGGGCAGCTGGGAAACAAATGAGCAGTCTCCTATTACAGGGCTATGCGGAGTGGAGCCCTTTTGGGTACTGCCATTCCAATCACATTCTTATTTCCTGTCTCTTGGCTTAAGCCTGACCAATCTGATCACACATCCATGAGCAGGTGATCCAGACTAATGCACATACAGTCTCAGTTTCCATTCTTAGAGCCAGTAACACTTTAGTGTTCGTAGGATACCCTTCATTTCAGTACATCTCTGAAAAACCACTCTTCTATTTAACCCGATTCAAGAATGCTCAAACTCTTTGGAACGTGGAAATGTGTGAGTTCTCCCTGAATGCTGCCAAATGGTAGAGGTGACATCTCTGATAGGCTAATTTTCCACAGCCAAATCAAGATTTCAAACCCACGATCGCTTGTCTGTCAGAGGTATTTAAAGAATTATCTTATTTCCAAAGGAGCCATCATAAGACTCGCCCACTTCTCTGCACTCATGGCTTTGGAGTTTCTCTGAACACTAGTGCAATTTTAGCTCACAAAACTACAGTAGCAGATATGCTGGTATCTATATTGTCAATGTGACAATATAGTGAAGGGCACAATAGTTACATATTTTTGCACGTTTTTTTTTATCTGTAGAACTACTCACTACCCTTCTTATTTGTTAATGTGTTTATTTAATAATGTGATCAGTACTGCAACTGTTATCATAGAATGCTTAGTATGCTATTCTATAGCAGTCTGGGTTCACAGTCTGACTCCCTTACTAATTGCTTAACTTGGGCATTATTACTCCATCTTGCTTTGACTCATTTTTATCATCTTAGGAAAGTAGTACAAAATAGACCGTTCATCTTAATGGTTGCTGTCAATTTGAAGTTTATGTGAATTTTAACCACACAGAAGAGAGTACAGTATTTGTGAAACCCTCACAAATGTTGTTATTTAGGTATAAAGAAGATTTCTTATTCACCCATTCATTCATTCATTCATTCATTCAGTGTGTGTGTGTGTGTCTGTGTGTGTCTGTGTGTGTGTGTGTGTGTCTGTGTGTGTCTGTGTGTGTACCCATAGAGACCAGAGATGCATCAGATTCCCTGAAGCTGGGGTCACTGGCTGTTTGGCACTTCCCCTTCTGTGTGCTGGGAACCTGATCCCACTCTTAACTGCTGAGTAACTTTTCCAAACCCCATTTTAGGATTTGGAGATTTAAATTATAATCAGTGCTTAACAAATAGATATTGGTGAGCATTTTGTGTGAAATGCCTCAAAAACGTTCTACATAATTCACCTTTATGGTTAAAATCCTCCTAGTGCCTTATGTGGCTGCTGATACTGGAAAAGTCAAATGAGAGAAAAATAATCCTCTCAATTTTGAGACAGCTGTTATCTTTAATAATGTAGTGAAATCTACGGGAGATTTGCAATTTTAAAGTTAACTTAGGAAATTTTCTTTGATTTCCTTTTCATAACCCTGCCTTCATAGTTAAAATACATTTAGATTCAGTTTTGTACTTCACAATCCCACTGGCCTGTTTCCCAGGCATTTTACTCTCACTGCTTTGGTGTTTATAGTGTTTTTTTTTAAAATTTACTTCAATTTTCTTAGTTACATTAAAAGTTATAAAACACATATCATCAAGTCTAGAGACACCCAAGTTGCAGACAAGAATTGGCTGAATTGCCCAGACGAAAAACAGGGAAGCTTGACTGTTATAGCCCTGCTCTGTTTGCAATCCTGAGTACCAGGCAAATAATCAAGCCTTCACAGCTTTTGGGATTTTGTTGCCAATACTTTTAACTTTATCCATAGAATGGAGATTGCTACCATTGTAAAAGGAAGAGTAATTACAATAAAATTATAAATGATTGAAAATTAGATTTGTTGAAGAAAGCATACATGGATGACCAACCTAAGTAGGCACTCTTCATCTTGTACTGGTTAATAATGGTGCCATTCCTATTTGAATGTTATAATGCATTGTATCTTTAAAGAAGTTTATAGAGCAAGACCCTGAGAACACAAGACTAATGAAATGTCTTCTCCCTCTGCAATCTTTGAAATATGCTGTGGTTTGAACATGACCGATATTTGACAACTTAATCCCAAATTCAATATGTTGTGGCATTTGGAGGTCAGGACTCTAGGAGGCAGACATGACTGGATGAACTGAGGAGGCCTGGGCCCCACACTGAAATTTGTGGCTTTATAGAAAGAAAGAGGAAACTCTGAACTCAAATTTCACATCCTTACTGTGTGATGCCCTGGCAGCTTCCTGACACCAGATTCTAAGCCTCCCCAGCTGTATGAAGTACATCTTTGCTCTTTATAAATTTTCCAGCCTTGCATATTATGTGAAAGTGGCGGAGACACTAAGATACGGGGTTTTTGTTATTTCATGACTTCACAGACATTCCAAGCAAAAACACATTTACGATTTCAGTGCAGCTTCCTGTTTTACCTAATTAAATTTGTAGTTTTGTAGCATTTTTATCCTCATTTTGATTTGTAACCAAACTACCAAATAACTGTGCACTTTCACTGTGAACCTCGTCCTCAAGATGAACCGATGTAGAAATGTAATTTGATTACCTCAAATTTTCTGGATGCCATGTTTGGATCACAGTCATTGTCTATGAAAACTACAGAATATCATCCTGTTACTGCTTTGGAAATCAAAAGACCGAAGCTAAAGCTCTCTCAGAGCTTTCTTTATTTTTCATTGAATCAGATAGTATTTTCTCAGATTTTAGCCTGCTGTGTTGACTGTCTCTCTGACATCTTCTTTAATATGGCTTACATGGGACATGCTTCCCACTGCTCCACTGAGCATAGCGGTTCCTTTATTTACAACACACAGAATTACCCTTCGTAAGTGACAGGTCTGGGACACTATTGCGCAAGCCAGTCTACCTGTCATAAATCCAGCTTTAGTTTTCATATTTGGGTTCACACTCTGTTTTGTTTTCATCAAATTCCCTACTCTGAACTGACTCTTCACAAAGAATAACCCAAAGTCTGGTAGTTTCCCGACTGAGTTCAGAGTGGAAAGCTTAGAATCAGTCCACAGGGGCCCCCTGTCTTCTCTCTGGGAGCCCCATAGTTGCTGCTCAAACAGCCTAGCTCTACAGTCCGATGGAAGTGCTATTGTAACAGGAATCATTAGAAATATAACCCCACATAGCTTTTCTTTTTCTCCCAAAGCAAATCTGTTTGAATTCCATGAAAGGGTTTCTAAGTTTAATAGCAGAAGACACACTAAAAAGTTAAAATTTAGATATGAAAGGAATGAATATTAGAGTCACTACTATAGTGACTCATCTCTGTGAGGGACTGGACTATTTGAGTTCCAGCGTGCTGTGGTTTGGATGGATGGAATATGGCCTTTGCTGCAGAGGGAGGAAAAAGCCCAATTTTCATTTCAGATCTGTCATTTGTAACAGAACAGAGGAGCGTACATTTGGAAGTCCAAGGTTTAGAAATGAACTTTGGGATTATTTTTCGTCCTGATACTTGGAGATGGCTCATGGCGTAGCAGAAAATTCCTAAGCACAGGTTTACTGCCCATCTCCCAGTGTCCTGCAGCCAAATCACAAGTGCAGAGTGTTGTTGTGCTGTGGTTTTTTGAAAATATGTTTCTACTCCTCCTTATATTTCCTTCCTCCTCCCACACTTCCCACAGCACAAGGTTAGACCAGACATGCATGAGAGGCAGACCTTCCTAATGTGGTTAAGAAGGAGTGGCTTCAGGAGATGAGGAGGAAAAAGGAAGCTGGAGCTCCGAGGATCGAAATCAGCAGGACACCAAACCCCTCCAGGAGTCACTTGAACAGCTTTGGTTTTGGTTTTGAGAATGGTTATTGAATAGTCCATAAAAATCTTCTAATCTGTCTGGCTGAAGCTTCCCAGATTTGCAATTTCTTTTTTGATTAGGTTCATTCGGCTCATCAGAAAGGTTGCTATACATATGTGCATATCCAAGCAAATCCAAATATATATATATATATGTGTGTGTGTGTGTGTGTGTGTGTGTGTGTGTGTGTGTGTGT
>NC_022025.1:10861445-10868281 GCF_000317375.1 Microtus ochrogaster | reverse complement strand
TTGGTATGAAGGTGTTGTCAGTCTATGCTTCCTCTGGGGATCATTGTCAGCCTGAGTGGCTTAACGTTCATATGTGTTTATATATATAATCATATATGTGTGTGTGTGTATGTGTGTGTATGTATATATATATAAACATATATAATATAATCCCTTAAGGCTTTATTAAACAGTGATGCTATTTGTCTCTCATCTCTTTTCCTCTTTATGCCTTGACTTCCTTCTCCCCAGTGAAACTCCCCTCTACGTTTTCCTGTTTCACACGTCACATTACCTGTCTATGACAACCCGTATGCGATTCCCATCTCAAGAACAACCACATATTATCTTGGTCCATTTACATTTCCCAGGTTTCTGTGGTTACTCCGTGCCGCATATTCACACCTGAAGATTTGGAACTTCAGATGAGAGTGAACTTGTGGTGTTTGTCTTTCTAGGTCTGGGTTACCTTACTAAATAACCTTTTTAGATGCATTGATTGGCTTGAAATTTTCATTTTGCTCTACAGATGAATAATATTCCATTGTTCAGGTGTACCACATTTTCATTATATATATATATATGTATATATATATATCACATTATATAGTACACATTATATATACGTACCATTTTTTTTATGTACTGTACAAAAACATTTAGGATGTTCCTACTTCCTGGGTTTTGTGAATTGTGTGGCAATGAACATTGTTGAATGAGTATCTGTGAAGGAAGATGGTAGATCCTGGGGAGCTCAGCCCTAATGGACCCACGAACATCAAACTTCTAGCATCTCTAGCTTATTGAACTGTAGGGAATCTTTCTCTGTCCTGACAGCCAACTCCTAAGTCCCATCCCAGCTCGGTCACTAGCTTGGAATTCACACCTTTTCTCAGGCGATCTACATATTTACAAAAGAAAAGGATCAACAGATCCTGAGCTTTTGTTAGGGTAGCAACAGCCTGAGAACTGGGCTGTCACACAGTGTAGAAATATGGGCCCACAACACACACGGACAGTATGCTATATTTATGCCTTTGTACACACACACATGTATGTGCATGCACGCATACATACACACGCAATGCACTTATGTGTGTAACAATAATAAAGAAACAGAGAGATTTGATGGAGACTCATTTACAGTTGAGCGTTCCAAGGTCTCTCACTTTCTGTATAATGTCTGTCTGTGGGTCTCTGTATTTGTTTCTATCTGCTGCAGGAGGAAGGGTAATTGATGATGACTGAACAGGGATCTATGAGTATAACAAAATGTCATTAGTAGTCATCTTGCTGTCAATTTTTTTTAAAGAACAGAAGTATTTGGTTTTACTCTAGGTCCCTGGGCTATCTAGTCTCATACATCACACAGAAACATGGTAACATTTTCAAAGCCATGCAGATGTGCTTTCTTTTCTAATTAAATATTATAATTTCTATATAGTTACTCTCAAGGACAAGTGGACAAATTGTCCTGGTGAGAAATCTACAGTTGTCAGCTCCTCTTATAGGCAGGCACACTGTGGTTACGCTCTGAACACAAAGGCAACTTGAAAAAGTACATATTCTTTTCAATAACTCTCACTTCCCCTAATCAATTCTAATATTTTAATTTTAGTTTGATAAAACCAAGGTCAACAATTTCTGTGGACAGCTTCTTCTTTCTTAGCTTGCCACAGAGAGTTGGATGAGATGCAAACTACTCCATGGTTGTTATTGCTTGTACACTAAGTTCCGTTTTTCTCCAATATTTAGGATCAGAATGGAAGTGCATTTCCTCTGCCTTGCACCTGATATCTCCAAATCTCAACGCTGACCCTGCTGCAGCCTGGTCTACAGCTTTGAGTGGGCGCCAGGATTCAGTATCTCTCTAGAAATGAGATAATTTAAGTGATATCCCTTTATAGTTGTAGCTAGGGTTAAATAGGTTAATTGGTCATGTGATGTACCAGACATATAATAAGATGGCAATTCTAAGCAACTGCAATTTCATGATGGTGATGAGTACATGAGAAATAGAGGCTAGGAAGAAAGAGATGAGGGACAGATGTTGTCAACAATTAATTGGTATACAGAGAAAAATGAAGTGGAACTCTAGAAGAAATGCCATCTTTGCCAGTCCAGTCCAGTTCATCTCCACTATCCCGGCACGCCGTGTTAAAACACTATACTGTCAGAATGGGCTTGTAGTTATAGTAAATAAAATCAGTAGGATTTTGGTTGAGGATTTTAGTTTATATAGGGAAAATACTTTTTCACTGGTCCATGAAAGAACAGAGGCAGAGGGAAAGTATTTCTCTGTTCTTTGCCAAACTGCACCTGAGAGAATGGTCAGGTTGAAAGCCAAGATTTTCTTGAGTTTTCATTCAATCAGAAAACAAACAGTCAAATCCAATTAAGCTTCTATTTTCTTCCTATTTATATGTAGTAACAAATACACACAAAATTAATGACTTAGAGTGATAATTCAGTCTTATAAATTCTGTAGATAAGATAGCTTCCAACATAAGAACTTGGTATCCATCCTAAGTACTATAATACATATAAAAAGATAAATGGATGTGTGAAGTGTGTGTGTGTGTGTGTGTGTGTGTGTGTTGGTTGCTGATTTTCTGTTGTGCACACATTTATGTCAAAACAAAAGGCAAGAATTGGGTCTCTTTTCTTCATTACTCTTCAGCCTTATTTCTTTTGTTTATTTATTTATTTGTTTGTCTGTTTGTTTCTTTTGAGACAGATAGTCTCTTGGAACCCAGAACTAATCAGATCTGCTAATCTGTCTGGCCAATAAGTATCATGAATACTGGAATCTCATGGTCTCCTGTCCCTTTGGCCAACCCTCCATTTCAGTTACAGGTGGGCTCTTTTATGTGGGTTCTGTGGAACTGAACTTAGGTTGGCATAAGTTTAGTTCTTTGTACAGCAGCCAGTTTAAGCTGTCTTCTCAGGTACCTGCAAAACACTTTAAAAACTCAAAATAGGTGCATAGGCCTTCACTTGACCTAGAGACATCAAAAGAGAACTTTGAGTCCTTATCTTTTTCAGCTTCTAGAAACTGTGCACAGTCCTTGGCCCATGACTGCTGCCTCTGTCTTCAAGGCCCACAGTGTCACATCTTTCCTGTAGCCTTTGCTCGGTCCTAACATAATGTCACGTGCATTATGACCTTTTTGCCTTCTTTGTAGGATCCTTGTGAGAACTCTGCTCTTGCCTGGATAATCTGGGACCATCATTTCATCTTCAGATCTTTAACTTAAATCATCTGCAAACTCCTATACACAGTGAAATGTGATCTAGCCAATGCTTCTCAGATGAGAGTGAGTGTAGCATCTTTGGAGGCTCATTTCATTGCCCTGGAATCACCAAAGAGGTGCTCAAAACCCAAAAGCCAGCCTGTTCAAGATGGAAGGGTCGGCATTTAACAATGCTGTGCACATGCTCAGTCAGTTACCTGCAATTTTTTTTCTTTTCTTTTTTTTTATTTTTGAGACAGGGTTTCTCTGTAGGTTTTTGGTTCCTGTCCTGGAACTAGCTTTTCTAGACCAGGCTGGCCCCGAACTCACAGAGATCACCCTGCCTCTGCCTCCCAAGGGCTGGGATTAAAGGCATGCACCACCACCGCCCGGCCAGTTACCTGCAATTTTTAAAGCAGAATCAGGAGCTCGTTGAAAAGTACAGAGGACACTTCAATGTGAGTCTTTAGATAAAAATGATTGGTAATGAAAAGGATCTAAAGCCGAGTCATCCTATAATAGAGAAAAGAATCCATAGAAAGTAATGGAACATGAGTTTGGGTGAGGGCTTTTTCTTTCTTGTCAAATTAAGCTGAAATTATAAAAAAAAAATGTGTGGACTGCCATGTTTACTGAAATTTAGATGATAAATTTCAATTTGCTGTAATCGAATTAAAAATAAAGAGAAGTTGACCCCTTGTCATGGTTTAATAGTAAGATAATAATAATAATTAGCAATAACAATAATAATAAGTAATAGAACCTGTCTGACTTCCAATTTTGTTTCCATGGAATAGCCATACAGAGTTGCTATTCTAAGACTTTCTCTGAAACCTTGAGATCCCTAAGCACCTCGCCCTGTATCTCTTAAGGCCTATGTGAGGATGGTTCAGATGGTGCAAACAATGTCTCCAAGTTTGGTAACCGAGCTTAATCCCTGGAACCCACACAGTGGAGACAGGAAACTGACCACAAGTTGTTGTCTGACTTCACAAGTGAGTTAACTCAAAAGTATGCGTAAAACAACAACCAGCAACAACCGTGACGAATTTGACAAACAGAAAATTAAGGTGAGGAGAGATAGTAGAAAAAGTTGGTGGAAAAACGAAAAATATGTGTAGCAGAGTTAGGAGAGCAGAGGCGCTGAACAAAGGTGGGGTAGATGGGCGATTAAAAGGTTGTGTTCTGGTGCTCCGGTGGCCCACAGGGAGACGGTTTACAGGGAAGGAAGATACCAGTCTTATCCCTGACCTGAATATGCACAGGAGATGTTGTCCAGTTTTTAGCGCTACTATGATAGCTGTCTTCAATGATTTCCAGAGCAAAGCCAGGAAGAGCTGATATTTCAATTCTTTCTCTTTAAAGAGACTTCATGACTGTTGCATGAATGAATCTTCCTGCCCCTAGTTCTATTCCTAGAGGAATAGAGTCTAGAAGATAAGCCAAAGGCTGACTGACTAGATCCCACTTAGGTTAGTTTTAAGAGCCCAATGAGGCTAAGAGTTGTTACAATTAAGGATGTCATAAATGAGTATGCACAATGCACCTGATGTAGGGGATATACATATATACATATACACACATATACATATATATGCATCTAGATATCAAATATGTAATGAAAATTAAAGAAGTCCATCTCCATGTGACATGAACCTGCATTGTCTTTGGGGTCTTGTTTTCCTGTTCCAGGTCATAACTGTCTCTGTCTTCTGTACATCTGAGTAGTACTTAGGTTTTTGTGCTCAAATTGCCTTGCACATTTTGATTCCCTTAGCATATATAATATATAATATATGCATATATAATATAATATATATGTATGTGTTTATTTATATACATATGCCATATGTATATGATATATACCTGTACACACATGAAAACACCCTTTAGCTAAATATTTAGTTTTAGTTTTAGACACATGACCCCAACTTTTGATCTCTTCATAGGACTTCCTTTTATAGATATTTGAGAATGCGATATTTATCCACCTTGCCGTATGCTGTTCCTAACATATTTTCACTGGTAAATCTTAATTTCTTTAATGCTCATGTACTACATTATTTAGTAATTTTCCACCACTGACCATTTTGTTCATTTCCTCATCTTGGGTAAACACAGCTGTGGAACCCTCCTCTTTAGTAGATAGTTGGGGAATGTAGTAAATAGACACAAACACTCACACCTTGGTCTTCCCTAAATGAGAGAGACTGTTCTTCAAATTGTAGTTTATTCATAGCTTCAAGAATACTTGGTTTCATTATGCTGGCAGCCAGTTTGCAGCAGGGTTACAAAGTGAATTCCCTGAACAGCTGCCAGGAGGCAGAGCTTGTGAAATTTAGAGTTGATCCTTTAGGAACATCTGTATTGGTTGTTCAAACTCAGCCTGGGTTTAGACCCAGCCAGACTGGTGTACATCCTGTTCTGGGAAGTACATCCTGAGAAAATAAATATTTATGTGAGATCTGTTTCCTTGCAGCTAAAAGACAGTGGCCATTCCATCCCGTGAAGTTGTCTGCAAAGGCAAGGGCACTGTAGCAAAAACAGAGGAAAAACTGTCGGACTGTGAGCCACACTTCTCTGCATAGAGTATAAAAAAAGAATAATTTTCCATTGAATTAGCTCCCTGATTCTTGGACCAGTGAATGACTGGATCAGAGAAGTGTGCATTTTAAAGGGTCGTTAAGTTGACTACAAAAACTTGAGCAGGCCATGGAGATGAGAAATGTGATTATATTTGTAGAGCAAGCCACTTAGACAAGTTATGCTAAACTCATCTTAGTAAATAATATAAAAATCTTCCTCCTATTTCATGCTAAGTCCAATTAAAGCTTTTCAGATAAGCTATGCTCTAACCCTACCTGTCTATAATTTACCAGGCTTGTTTCTCACTACCTTCTCTATAATTTCACATTATCTCATTAGTTTGGTCTTCTCAAAGCCACAGGAATGAACGTACTCATTGTCAACACGCTGCTTTTCCTCAGATGACCTTGTCTTACTCCTCTGATATAAATAACCAGACAGGTTATGCATAACTCTTGTATTTTAAATCACTGTAGTGAGAAACCTCACCAAGCTTAAAGAAATTCCAGTAGGTATAATAATCTCCTTTTCTAGAAACTTCTAACATTCACTTGTAGAAAATTAAGAAATATTTTTCCTCTGTCTTACCTTCCATGACTCCAAGGAAGCAATACTGCGAAAAAATCTGCGAGAGTCCAAACTCAAATTCCATACGCTGTCTTCCAATGGTTGACGATAGTGTCTGAGGCTCTGGTTTATTCTCTTATTTCCACTGGGCATCTCCCTTGTTCTCTAAGTCACCGATGAAACAAATTACTATCCACGTCCGTTGGTGGCTCCTTCCTGTGAAAAAGATGGCCTATCCATTAGTCAAACAAAAGAAACCAAATGCACATCCATACAAACTCAAATATATTTGTTGCCATCTGTTTTTCTTTGGAATGTGTCTGTTGTTCACTTTTAAAGTAAGACACATCTAGACAAGAAGTAGATTCTGAGCACTTTGTGACCCAGTGTTAGCAAAGATGATACACCCAGTCTCCCTTTATTCCTCTGTGATGACTTCATTACTTTTTGTTTATTCATCTATCTATCTAT
>NC_022025.1:10850670-10861260 GCF_000317375.1 Microtus ochrogaster | reverse complement strand
ATCTATCTATCTATCTATCTATCTATCTATCTATCTATCTTTCTGTTTAGCTGTCTGAATTTTATTTTATTTTGTGTGTCTAATTATATGTGTGCCCTGTATGTGTAGGTAACCATAAAGCCCCTTGATCACAAGTTATAGGGACATGAGCTGCCCTCTATAGGTGGTGGGAGCTGAACTCATGTTCCCTGGAAGACCAATAAGGACTCAAGTTCTGAGTCATCTTTCCACCCTCTGACATAATTCTTTTTTTCATTTCCTCAAATTTTTTTAGTTCTTTGAGACCTTGAAACAATATATTTTGGTCATATCCACCCTTTCCCATAATTTTCTCAGATCTTCCTCCACTTCCCTGTCCACAGAGCTTTGTGTCCTCTGTTTTAAAATAACCCGTTAAGTACAGTTGACGTTGCCCAGTAGTCCTGGATATGTGTGAGTGTCCACTGGACCACGATCAACTCTCCAGGGGCCGCACCCTCAAAGAAAACACACTCTCCCCATCCCAGCCACCACTTGTCAAGTCCTAAACAAACTCAGGAAACTAGCTAACTGTGCCTATTTAACACACCAAAGCTCAAACTGGCCTCCAGACTCTAGCTCTGAGCACCTGTTACAGGGCCCTGGGCTGGGCCCTCCTCAGCACATCTCACCCACCCGCTTCCCTAAACTTCTCCAGCCCCTGAACTTTGGTTCCTTTTCCCCCAGCTTGTTTTTGCTATGCAAACCTGCCATTTCAGCCCTGTGTTCTTTGTCCTCCTGTCCTCTGCCATTTCTTGGTCTGCTTGCCCTTTATCTGACCTCTCTCTTTTCCTCCTCTCTTGCTTCACCTCTTCTCATGGCTCTCTTCAGTCTGGACTTTTCCAGATGCTTCTGGATTTAATCTCCCTCATATATACGGTAAAATCCTTCTTTTTCAACCGCAGCTTGGAGTGATCATATCCTCGTTGCCATTCGTTGTAAATTGCCAGTAGCTCCTTAGTTAGAAGTAGAACTTCATGCCAAATTCCCCCATCCATGCTGAGATTTTATTTGACCTGTTTGTTCATGAAAAGTTTTCAAACTGTAGCAAAGACAGCTCCTTTTCATAGTTTCAGGCCAGTTTGCTCTGAACCGAATGACAGATACCATTTCTCACCCAGCATGAGCCTAATCTCATGAAAGACTCAGGTCCTGCCTGGGCCCCATATCTAAACCTCAGACAAATACACTTATTCTTGGGGGAGACGGTTTGGTGAGATACTCTCTGCTAGCACTGGATCCTAGCAGTGGTTGTGTCAACATCCGTACTTGACAACACAAAGGGAAGAGTGAGATACACCATATAGATTGATACTTGGGAGTTCTTATGCTCTCTTGCTCTCCTTACTAGTTAGGACACATCACTAAAGCTTTTGTTGGAGGCGATGTGTGTGTGTGTGTGTGTGTGTGTGTGTGTGTGTGTGTGTGTGTGTGTGTGTTTAAGATTTCCAGAATGACTGTTTAGGGAGTTCTAGAATAAGTGCCCAAGATCCCTGAGAAATCACTTTCCTCTGATCTTAGAGACTGTGTGGTTTGGTTTACTGTCCAAGCATCCTCATTCCCATATGAATTTCTTTCTGAGGGACTGAGATTAGGAAGAATTACTTGCAAGCTTTTCTTGGCTCCACTGGCATTTCAGATGCATTTGCATAATTAATATCTCAGTGATCCTTTTGGTAAGACTTCTTTTCCCAGGAGGGTCACAGACAAAAATGCCTACAAGGGAGGAAGTGGACAGGAGAGACTCACAAAACACACCCACCGGTACTCAAATTCAAACTTTGCTCAATGGGTTCAGAGCTCCAAGTTCCAGCTTTCTAAAATTATGTAGAAATGTGGGGACCTAGAGCAAAATTTGCTACTTTAGATACCTATCCTGTTCAAAGACAGATTTCGGCATAGGGTTCCAATTGCAGTTTACTGGGCCACCTTAAAAAAAATGGAGGAAAAAAAAGAGAAAATTTTCCGTCGGACACAGCTTCGAAGGGTGGGCCAAATGGACTCCACAGCCTCTCATACTTCCTGATTATGAAGCCGAGCACATTCAGATTTTGATCTCATCTCTTCATTATCTGACCAGAGTTCAGAGCTGTCCAGCTGCACGATGTCTGTCATCCCTTTCTACTCACCAGGACAGAGTGGCAACACCTGAGTTCTAAGAACATGCGTATTACCTAAAATCATGTCTAAAAGTCCCAGAGAGATTGCTTATAATGCTTTTATCAATGATAAAGAACCAGACTGCCTCCTATAGTAAAAACAAATTATCTTCATTCCTGCTTATGATTAAATCACTGTTTCTCAGGGATTGGGTCAGGTGCTACCTGTAAGCTTAACTACAAATTGTTCTGTACTGCCTGTTTCAGGAATGGCAATCATGTTCTTGTTTCAAGAAATCAATAACCATCTTGCAACCCTGACTTTGTTTCAAAAGGGTTGTTATGGCTACCTTGTCATGCCTGCCTGTTGGTATGCCTACCTTGCAATTATGTCTTTGTTTCAGGAGGTCATTATGAATAACATGTTTTCTTATGTTCTGCTAGTATAACTCTGCCTATTTTACCTGCCAAATCCCCTATTTGGAAACCCTTTACTCCGGAGCTATAAAAACCTTGCCTTGTTTAATAAAATGATGATTGGCCAGTAGCCAGGCAAGAAGTACAGGTGGGGCAACCAGGCAGGAAGTAGAGGTGGGGCAATGAGAACAGGGGAATTGTGGGAAGAAGAAAGATTCAGTCTGCAGTCCTCACCCAGACAGAGAGGAAGCAAGATGTGATTGCCTCACTGAAAAAGGTACCAAGCCATGTGGCTAACATAGACAAGAATAGTGGGTTAATTTAAGAAATGAGAAAGAATAAATTAATAAGAATCCTGAGCTACTAGTTCAACCAGTTTATAATTAATGTAGACCTCTGTGTGTTTCTTTGGAACTTAATGGCTGCGGGACTGGATGGGACATAAGCTTCTGTCAACAAACTTCTTCAATCCTGACAAGGAGGGAGGCAGACAGTGTACATGAATAAAAAAAAATCTTGCTCTAATTAATTTGGCCATGATGATTTGGGTCAGTGGCCTTTCTTCTCCTATCTTTGGGACTACCAATGGCTCTTTGAAAAGATAAGAAGCATACATTCTATATTCAAATTCTACATACTTCACATACACATGCAAAAAGATTTTACCCATAACCTAATTGTTACAGCTCTACAGCTTGCTGTAACCAATCAGCTTTTATTAGATATTTATCAGCCATTGTTTTAACTGAACCTGCTGTTTATTTAAATTTGGATGGCAACTTAGTGTGTGGTCTAAGGAAGACTCAGAGTCTTTGAATCGTAATGGGCAGCTTTGGAATCCCAGTCTGCCTATCTTCACACAAAAATGGGTATTCTGAAGGAAGACTGGGGTTCAACACTAACCTTGTGTATGAATTAGCACATGAAATATTGAGCTGCACTGAGAACGGAAACTGACCTAACTTGAGAGAGACAAGAAATGTTGCAAAGGGTTGTGAGTGTAGAAAGGGTATAATTGAAGAGTGTGTGATCCATTAAAACATTATGGATTCCTCTTTCTGCTCCTATGGCCCAGGGCCATCAATCTGGCAGATGGCGTGGAGACATCAGAAGTCACCAGAAGGATAGCAACCCTCGAGCTGAAGGGCAAAGGACAAATGGAGATCTTGATCATATCATCTGAAGCCAAGTCTTTCCACCCAGAACCAAGTTATGGCCCCACGCACCAAGTGAGAGGTATTATTCTACGAAACACAGAGTTCTATGTCATCTGAGGATGTTTCTCCATTGATGCTAGCTTCTTTGACCTGTACATCTGTGGTGTCTCTGAACACATCTACCCAGCTCCTGTCATGTTTACTAATGATACAGTGCTTGTTTAAACTTGAATCACTTCCTATTGGTATCATAACATTTTTATTACTATTAGAAGATGCCAAAAGGAAAAAGGAAAAATCAATCACCCTGGTGATCATGTGTTTATTGATTAGAATCCTCATGGAACATTTACTGCTAACTGTTCTTTGGGTAATAGTCATTGATTTAAGTGTAGTCAGTCAGTTCTATGGGATGCACGGGAATACATTTACAAGATTGGGAGATGTATTTAAGTTTTGATGTTATGCAGTTACAGCAGACAGTTTTTGATACATTTTCACGTTGATTACCAGGCATTTCTTCAAGGGTATAGCTGATGGAATAGTTGAAGCTTTAGAAGAAATGGACCCTTGTACCTCATGGCAGAGTATAACAAAGAATGCTTTCTCTGGTCTAATATTATTCATTGTGTTTATCATTTGCTTACTTATAGGGTACTTGCACATTAAGTGACAATTCGATTTGTCAACATCCTGAATCAAAACCACTGTGGAAAGAAATGAATAGAACTGTGTAAGGAGATTTCCAAGAGCTTGTCAGGAAACTTCAAGTAAACAAGATGAGGCTTTTGTAACCTCTATTCCTCTGTAACATGAGTTGTTCCTGGCATATGGTTTTGTGCTCCTCCCAGTTACAATAATGTGAGTAGGTTTACTTTAGGTTACCATCATCTTACCCATTATTATTGCTCAGAATGATGCTTTCAAGCATGAGTTGTCCTCCTAACTCTTTTCAGCTTGGACTAATGTGACCTTGCATTGTGACTGCATTTAACTTGAACTCAAGTGAAATTTGTTTACATGACCTTCAGAATACCCTCAGAATACAAGTTGTCTGATGCTCTGAATAAAGTTGGCTGCTAAATGTGACTTTAGTCCAGCTCATTTTTATATTCCGTGCTCCGAGATTCATGCTGCCATATAGATGAGTAGCATATCAGTTTCCTAATCTAGAAACACCTGATGACATGTCTCTGCATATGCTTGTGAGCGACGGTGTAGGCCAGTGGTTGTCAACCTGTGCATCCCAGGCCCTGGGGGAGGTCACCTAAGACTACTGGAAAACACAGACATTTGCATTAACATTCATAACAGTAGCAAAATTATGACTATGAAGTAGCAACAAAGATCTTTTTTTTTTTTTTGGTTGGGAGTCACCACAACATGAAGCTGTATTAAGTTTTGCAGTCTTAGGAAGGTTGAGAACCACTTCTCTAAGTTATGTTGAGCTATGAAAATTGACCTTAATTGTGACTGAGTGAAAACAAGGAAGCCATTATTGATCTCTCTCTGTCTTTTGACTGTGAATGTGCTATGCCTAGGTACTCTGAACCCCCACCACTTTGACTTCCTTGTCCAGGAACTGTGGGCTAAAACAAACACTTTTCCTCCCTTAAGTTGCATTTGTATGGTGTTTTGTTCTAGCAAATACACTTGTCAATTGCAAAAACACTATAATGGAAATAGAAACTGAGAAATTATGGTATGATTTTATTATATTATAGATCTGAGAAATAAATATGTTTCTTTAAAATTATTTACTTGATGAAATGCCCCCTTTTAATAGTATTTTATTCTGATTCAAATGAAAGATGAAACCAATGGTTTGAGAGCAAGTAAAAAATAGTTTGAAGATTCACCACTGTCCATAATTTCAGTAAAGGTCTGTTTTTCATCCTCAGTGCAGTGCTATGTCTGACCCACATTTCTCTCTAAATCAATACAGGACCCAGTAACTACCACTGCTAAATCTCATAAATTAGAGTCACAATTAAATTAAACACTTTGTGGTTTGTTTATACTTCCATTTTGTTCTTCTGATTTTCCAAAAACTTTCCATAATTTATAAAAGACCCCTTCCCTTAAACAAAATATGATGAAGGAAAATTTGATTTTCTAGTCCAGTCTGAAGTGTTTCACAATATACACAATCACTTCAAAGTTCTCATTAAAATTAAAATCCAGTCTAATAGACTGATCATGGTTTAATCAGATTAAATGTAATTTAAGTCATAAGCCTAACTATTTTTTCATAATATAATTTTTCATTAAATAAATCTCATTTTTCAAAGATGTTATGGTACAATGCCAGTTACTTTGTTCTTTGTATGACTCTTCCTGCTTAGTACACTCATGTTTCATGCCCGATGGTGAATAAAGAGTAATGGTTAGCAAGGCATTTTCATATTGAGAAATTATGAATAAATTTGGAAAAATTATTGGCATATTTCTACAAGACTTATGCTTTCTTTCCCAAGTCTTAGTTTAATTAGTAATGAGAAATATGAAAGGATCAAAAATTTGATTATCGTCTCAACTCTTGCTTGTAAAATGCAATTTCAGTTACCACAGAAGCTAGCCATGCAAAACCAAAGCCATCAAGCAAATGTGTAAGTTCAGAAGCAAAGAGTTGCTTTCTTGTCAGTTAGGGAAAATCTGTCTTAACAGATGGATTCTGCTCTCAGCCTGAGGCCAACAGACTGGGTGTTGTTGGACCATGACTACTTGCCTTGGCTTTGTCCTTCCCTTGTCATTAATGTACAACATTTTACTATTCTGGAAAAGTAAAAGACTAAGGTGGCTGTGAAATTAACTATGTGGAGCCTCCTAAAAATGTACAGGAAATGTGAATAAACAAGACCTCTGCACTTACTTAGCATTCCGCATTATTGCCATATTGCACAGAGACTATACATAAAATTATCTTTTTTTGATCAATTTTGTCTTCTTTTCAATTTTTCCTGATGTATACACTTATTTCATATGATGGTTACTGTTATTCATCTTAAAAATTTCAATATTACAGAAATGATAAAAAGGATCTACCTAGAATACTTTGCCAATTAAATCATGCTAAACGTGTTTAGTGCATTATTGTTGGAGTCCTTAGTCACAAAGTTCTTAATTTCCAGTCAAGAATATTTAGCTAGTACCAATGTAAAAGAGTAAACCAGGTGCTTTCTCATATAGGTCTACTTTTAGTCTAAATACATAGTGTTTATAATTAATGTAATCAAATGGAAAAGACACTTTAAAGTTTGTTATGGTGTTGACTTCCTTGCTCATGTTCTCCCTCCTTCTGTTCCTCATTTGGACCTTGGGAGCTCAGTCCATTGCTCCAATTTGGGTCTCTGTCTCTATCTCCATCCATAGCCAGATGAAGGTTCTATGGTGATTTGCAAGATATTCGTTAGTATGGCTATAGGGGGTCACCCACCCACTGAGATGATGGGGCTGATCTATTAGGAGATCACCAAGGCCAGCTGGACCGGGACTGAAAATGCATGGGATAAAACCAGACTCACTAAATACGGTGGACAATGAGGGCTGCTGAGAAGCCAATGACAATGGCACTGAGTTTTGACCCTACTACTACTGCAGTAGTACTGGCTTTGTGGGAGCCTAGCTAGTTTGCATGCTCACCTTCCTAGACCTGAATGGAGGGGAGAGGACCTTGGACTTCCCACAGGGCAGGGAACCCTGACTGCTCTTTGGACTGGAGAGGGAGGGGGAGGGGAGTGGGGCTGGGGGGAGGGGATGGGGAGTGGGGGGAGGGAAAAGGGAGGTGGGGAGGAGGCGGAAATTTTTAATTAAAAAATTTAATAAAAAAATGAAAAAAGTTTGTTATGGTGATGGGCAATACTAGTTTTAGTATGCAGGAGGTTGAAATGGGAAGGTGCTAAAGTCAAGGCAAGCTTGGACTGAATCACAATAAAAACATTTGCTTGAAACATTAGTAGAATATGCAAAAAATGACCTATAATCAAATCTGCTATTTATAACATATTATAAGATATTAACTGAGGTTGTGTTTTTCCGTTTTCTTTTTCCTTTTTATCATTAGGAGTCATTTTATTTATTTCTTTTTTCTGTCTTGGCATATTTTTCATTGAGTAGGGAGTTGTTCAGGTTCTATATGTTTGCAAGCTTTCTCTTGTTTCCATTATTATTGATACCTAACTTTAATCTGTAGTGATCTGATAAGATGCAGGGACTTATTTAATTTTCTTGTATCTGTTGAGACTCGCTTTGTTTCTAAGTAAGTGGTCAATTTTGATGAAAGTTCCATAAGATGCAGAGTAAAATGTATATTCTTTTGTGTTTGGGTGAAATGTTCTGTAATTATCTGTTAGGTCCTTTTGATATACAGTGTCTCTTAGGTTCGGTATTTCTCGGTTTAGTTTTGGTCCAGATGACCTGCCTACTGGTGAGAGTGGGGAGTGACAGCTCTCCCACTTTAAGTGTGTGAGGGACAATATGTGTTTAAGCTGTAGCCGTGTTTTTTTTGTTTTTTGCAAATGTGTCTGGCATTTTGTTTTGTGTCTAGATAGTAAGTGTTGAAATGTCATCTTGTTGGATTTTTCCTTTGATGTATATAGAGTATTCTTCCCTATTTCTTTTGATTAGTTTTGGTTTGAAGTCTATTTTGTTAGAAACTAGATTGATTACAATGGCTTGCTTCTTGAGTCCATTGGGTTGGAGTACCTTTTTTTTTTTTTTCAACTCCTCAACCTGAAGTGATATCTGTCTTTGAAATTGAAGTAGATTTCCTGGATTCATGAGAAGAATGGATCCCTTTTTTCACATCTAGTTTGGTAGTCTGTGTCTTTTTATTGGGGAATTGAGACCATTGATAACGGAAGGTATCAGTGACCAATGATGTTGATTGTTTTCACCGCAGGAAAAAAAATAATGACATCTTCAAATCTGCAGGCAAATGAATGGATCTAGAAAAACACATATTGAATCAGGTAACCCAAACCCAGAAAGGCAAATATAATATGTACTCACTCATAAATGGCTTTTAGATATATAAAAACAACCAGGCTACTGAAACCCAGAGAAACTAGACAATAAAGAGGACCCTAAGAGAGACATACATGGATCTACATAGGAAGAAGTAAAAGACAAGATATTCTGAGTAAATTAGGAGCATAGGGGTCATGGGAGAGGGTAGAAAGAAAAAGGGAAGGAAGGGGATTACAGAAAAAAAATGTATAGATTAATAAAAAAGTAAAAAAAGAAAATAATATTCATTTCTTTTTAAAGAACCTTTGTCAGCTTCATATAGGCCTTTTCTTTGTGCTTCAGCTACACTGGAATATTCAGGGCCTGCTGTGGCTAGATAGAGGGGCTCTCGTAGGGACATATTTCCCTGCCTGTTATTGATGGTGTTTTTACACTCTTGTCTAGGCGTCTTGGTTTGGGATGATTATAGGTCTAGGTGTTGATTTCTAGATTTGTTTTTGTTGGGTAGGTTTTTTTTTGCCTTGGTTTCTGTTTCCTTTCTGGATTTCTGGAGAGTGTGAGGTAGTGTGCTGCCTATTTTCCTGGTCTACTCAGCTGGTATGTTTACAGGGAAGGATACTGGGATGAGTTGGAGTGGGTACGTTGGTGAAGTTTTGCTAGCTTTTGGGGATAGTGTCATAGAGGAAAGGCAAAACAAAAATTTTCAGGCTACAAAACTTGGGGTGAGACTGGGGGTAGGTGGGTGTTGAATCTCAGAAACAGTGGGCGAGGTGTGCCTCTCCCTTTAGCCTACTTGGTGCCCTGAGAGCAATGGTTCTTGGCTTAGCAAGAGGGCTCCGCTAGGGTTGGAATTTGGGGCCATGAAACAAATGGGGTGAGGAGGATTAGAAGGGGAAGATCTGTAGGATCCACCACTGATAGGAAGGTGCATGGGGTCACAGAAGTCTTCTGAGTGTGTTCTACTGTAGAGCTGGGAATGGGACTAACATTTTCCAACAAGTATTATATTTTTAAATATTGAACATTGAGATGAGAAAGGGCTGCTGGAGATTGGCTATTGAATTCTCAAAAAAAGCACATATGCTGAGGGTTGGATCCTAATGGGAGCTGGGGCACCATTAAAAAAGTGAAAGTGAAGTTATTTAGAGTTGCTTATTCCTGTCTCCTCCATCGCTTCCTGAATGCAGTAAAACTAGCAGCTTTCTCTGCCTCTGATCTCTCATTTGAACAGGCTTTTCACAGGCAAGAGAGGCAAGTAACCATGGTGCAATTTCTGAGACCATCAATCAAAGCAAACTTCTCCTAATTAAAAGTCTCCAAAGCAAATGGAAACCTAGCTCAGGATTGTAAAGAACATGGGCTTGGGGTGGTTTAAGCATTTACTCTTTTCTTTGATTCTAACTCATTCTGTAATTGCCCTTGAATTTGATTCTCATTTGAAATATTTTTTTATCAAATAGAAGCAGCAAATTTACAGTAAGTGGCTCAAAGTATGAATAAAGGATTTAGAGCATCCTGTCTGTATCCCTTGTGCTTTGCTTTGTACTGAAGGGGGTAATAAATTTCAAGTATTTGCCTGTAGCCAATGCAATAAATACCAAGAAACAGAAGTTCAAAGAAATGCCATTTAATCTTCATTTAGGATTCCTGGAAGTGACTGTCTATACAAGTTGATAAATAATTTAATCATAGTACATAGTATTTTAAAAGTAATTTAATTATCGTAGCTTGAAGAGCAAGAAACATGAGAGATTAACTATTTCAGCTTTGGTCACCAAGAACTTGATACCCAGAACTTATAGATGGATACTGGACAGTCAATAGGTATATTCTGTATCATATTTACATTTCAGGTATAGATAATGTAGATGATAACATATTTCGATGAGTTAAATATATTCTGGATGTACTAATGATGCTTATGTACTCTT
>NC_022025.1:10845275-10850455 GCF_000317375.1 Microtus ochrogaster | reverse complement strand
CAAGAATCACTCAGTGTGTGTGATGCAAGCCACGTTGCTTAATATCAGTAAATAGACAACTATGGAATGTAATGATTTTCAAACTGAATGCAGTGATAAATGAGCAAAATTACTCCATTTCTCTTTTGCACAGAGTCACAAAAAGCCCAGACTGACCCCAAACTTGTTATGTAACTAAGGATGTCCTCCTGTCCCCACCTCCCAGGTACTGGGATTACCAGTGTTTGAGATAATGACTTTGGTATAAGAGCACTCTCTTTCTTACAAGCCAGCTTCAGATTCCATTGCCTTCTTTTCCTTTGCAGTTCCAAAGGGACGAGAAGGCCACTTTAAAAAGAGAAAATGGGAAGAGCACAGAACAATTCTTATGCAGTCATGAGCACTTAACTGAAAAGGAGACATGCCTGGGAAATACTAGTAAAATTGCATGTTTCTGCAGTCTTCCGCATGGGAGCTACATAATGGGACCTAGGATCTAGTTTTCAGAACAATTTCTGGTGATTCTGTTAACCCAGTTTGAAAGCTTGGCCATGACCTGCTCCATGAGCAAGTTTCTCAGTGGTTCCCAATTCTGATGTATGAAACAAATGTGATTCTCTTCCCTGCCTTCAGAGCCCCTGAATCCACCCATCTGCAGATCAGCTGGGTCTGAAGGTCTAGAAAGTTTCCAGGTGATGGTAATGATGGTTGTCAAGGATTGTAGTTAGGAAACTTTCGGGGTAGACTATACTGTGATAATCTTTGTAGAGGAGTCACAGTGGAAAGGTTCAGGGCCTCTGTAACATCTCAGCTGGCATTTACACAGCTGTCTGAGAAGGATGTTCTCGACTTTCCTTTCTACCAAATCTCAAGGGTGCTTCTGTTCAGTAGAACTTAAACTGGAGCCTCCTGGTAATGATTTAGACCCATGGAATTTCTAAATTCTATCTGTTGCAGTGAATGGCTATGACTCTAGTTTGAACCAGCTAAAATATAGTCAGCTAAAATATATTCGACACAGATGCAGAAAGACGTAGGTTTTGATAGAGATGTTTTAAAAAGATGCTTTAAAGTCTAAAGAGAGGAAGAAACTTTTCGTGAAGTGATTGCTATGAGTCCAGATTGAACAATATGGCTGGGAATACAGATGCAAACTGTATGCTTAACACAATCTAAAAAGGAGTGGTCCCTGAAGGAAGTTATTGTACGTTGTTGGTTTTAGGGGGTGGGGTAGGGCTGGAAAATATTTTCTATTTCAATGCACTCAATTACATATTGCATGACAAATGTGGATAGGTAAAGACTCCCCTTACACATGAAGAGTGGGCTTCACAATCAGAAATAGATTACAACAAATCTGTGTTGGAGACCTAGAGACTTGAAGTGAATAGGAAAGCTTCAACAGAGGACACAGAGGAGAGCAGGTGCCTGCTGTCTGATGTGCATGCACCAGAGAAGGGAAGTAAACAGATGTTGAAGTATAAGCAACGTGGGAGACAGCAGCTATTACAACAGGCATGATTCAGTTCAGGGCTCCTGCACTACTGAGAACAAAAAGAAAGAGGGCAAAAAAGTATTGGAATATTCGTCATATAAATATCATATTATTTTATCAGTGATTAGACAGGGTCATTGATACTGTCATTGGGAACTCAAGGCTCTCTCTCCCTGCCCCCCAGCACACACTACATATTAGCACAGAAAAAGATGAATCAGACTTCTAAGCACGTTTTTCTTTTTTTTTCCAGTTTTCTCTTGAATTCTTAATTGTATTTTAAGAAAATAAAATCACAATGCCTTCTACTCTGAAGAAAAAAGTAAATTGATACCCTGCATTGCTAAAGTAAACAAATTTTAACTTCCGTTTAGAGTTCAGAAATTGAAAATCAGTGAGTGGAGAACATGGTGGCATGTGCTTGTGATCCCAGCACAGGGAAGGCAAATTTGCTTGAGGGACAGTAGTTTAAGACACTGTTCAGGTATGTGGCAAGTTTGAGACCAGTCTGGGCAACATTAGGTTCCCATCTCTAAAGAAAGTAAATGATGAAAAATTTGTAGTGAACGTTGAGGAGAGAACAATTTGTTTTATAAAATTGTAACATTAAGGCAGCTGAAAATTATGCCTTTTAATGAGAAAGTGCTCAAGATACATATAATTCATACATACTTTCTTAAAATGTTTTTTCAACTTTGGGGATTATAATTTAATTACATTTCTTCCTTCCCCCTTATTTTTTTCTTGTAAATCAACCAACAAAGCCTTTTTTGTTCCATTTCAAATTCATGGCCTCTTTTCACTAACTGCTGTTACTTACATATATGTACATGTATATACTCTCAAATATAACCTGTAAAATCCATATAATGTTACTTGTACATATGTTTTGAGTGTCAACATTTGGCACTATACAACCAGTTGGTTGCCCTTTCTAGGGAAGAACAAATCTTCTGCTCCCAGGCTTTCTCAGTGGCCTATAGTTTTTTTTATGTAGGGTTGAGCCTCCATAGACTTTACCCCATCAAGTCTGGCATGTTTATATATACATACCATTTATTAATTATATGTCATTTTGTACGATACCAGTTATGAATTTATAATCTATTAAAACACAAACTTAACATTAGAATATAAAATATCATTGTAGAAAGGAATGCAGAACTTGTAACTGTTGAAACAAAAGCTACATAACAAAGATAACACGTCTATCAAAGGCCTGAATAAAAATAGTATGCTTTAGCCTCACAATAGGAATACCAAATGGATAAAAACAGTCCCACAATATTCTCAACAGTGAGATATAACACCTTCTTAATAAATGCTCAGTGGTGACAAAGATTTCCTCAGCTACCATCAGCGGAAGTTGTTGGATGTGCTTCAAGTCAACAACCCTCAGGCCTCAGCAATTTCCTGGAACTTGCCTTATTTGAATTTACACATCTGGTCCCAAGGTCACATGCTCTTCCATGTACTGAATATAATAACTGGTCACTTGGGATCCACCTCAAAATTTGAAAATATTGATTGACTAAGATTCCGCATTCGACATGAGCCTCTCTGAGACTCAGGAGAAGATACTTTCTCCTGTCCAGATAAGACTGGTTCCCTCTGCTCGTCCACAGGTTTGGAGTCAAAGTCACGCCACTCAGATCATTCTCATGTATGTCTCTTTCTCATAGAACATTGCAGGGGATTCCACCTAATAGAGTAGGACCATAAGCAGATTAGCTCTAAGAAAAGAGACATCTGTTACTACTTGAAAACATAAACCTTAAAATTGCAAATGTGAAATGTCACCTGAATTCCATAAAAAAAAACAACTGAAAACCAGTACCATAAACTCTAGAGTCTCCACACATCAATGATCAAAAATTGCAAAAACTCGGATAACTCTAAAGACTATCAAAAGTTCAACATGAAAACAAACCTGAGAAGAAGAAAGCAGGCAATGTACATGAAATAATTTCACAATTTTACCTGGGGAAGGCAGTGAGGAATATGGCCGTACCCAGTTGATTATCAGAATGTCACACAAAACTACTGTCTATTGTGTCCATATAATATTGAATGAGAATAAGAAAATATTAAGCAGACTCATCTGAATAAAAACTCATGGATATGTGAAGTTTTAATTTGTTTTCAAAGTAGAACTTAATGGTAATGAGGGAAGAATGAGCTGAAAGAGACATATTGCTGCCTGAACAGTCACTCAAATTACTTCTGTAAGATTGGAACATTCATCTTCACCCTGTAGGCCCATAGTATCTGGCAGTCTTGTCCATGAAACAGGAAATTGGAAAACTGTTTCTCCTGTATTGGCAGTTTGTTAGTCACTTTCTTCTTTGTCCTTCAGAATGTAGTTTCTTTCATGAAGCAAGAACCCTGAAGGATGGTTTCACCTTCTTTTGACAAGTTCAGCAGTCATTTTTCTGTGCATCCTTCTTGTCCAGTTCATACAGCATAACATCAAGCAGTCTAGGCAGAAGCAGTTACTTGCCCAAATGGCTAACAAACTCTATAAGGAGCCCCTTTGATTCCCATCATCCTCTTGAAGTAGATTGGTGTTGCCAGAAGCAGATGTGTCTCATGGTCATGAAACTCCTAAGTTTTTAAAACATTTTAAATGTCATATTCTGTTAGTCATTGAAAAGTTTGGAGAATACCTATCCATCTGAAATATATTTCTTTACATCTAGAAAACCTAGCTAACATGACTACAAGCTTGACTATTATAGATGACTATTTATTAATTTGTATTTATTATGCATTACATTTTTAAATGAGTTGCACAAACACAATACCTTAATCAAAAACAGAAACAAACATATAAAGAAAATTTACCTTAAATTTGTATCAATAGACCAAGATCCAAACATATTCAAAGTTTTCATCTTATATTATATCCTTTAAATGTAAACAAACATTTATAAACAATATTTGGGATTTCAGCATAATTCTCTCCAAACTGCTTTCTGCTTTTTGTTGGACAAAGTTATTTTGAGGTTCACAGAGACCTTTCCATGGGGTCTTGGTTCATAAAACCACATTCGTCTTGAAGGAATCCAAAGGTTCTCATCCTCTGTAGAGACAAAAGCAGAAGCTCTTTCCAAAGCAACATATCTTTAGACCCAAATTTTGAAGTCAAGATACCTTTAAAGTGTATACATTGACTTAGCTTAGCAGCCTGTACAGTGAAATGTCTCTCTGTACTTAGCTCATTCACATCCAAAAAAATTAAAGAAAACGCAATAATATACATAGTCTAGTGTATATTTCATCTTTATGTGGTTTGTTTTTCTTACTCTACTACTTTTTCTACAAGTTTAATATTTATTTTATTATCTTATCTCCTTTAATCTATGACTGTCTGTACTCCTTTATATTACAACTGTCTAGACTCTTTTTCCTCTCTCTCCTAAGCCAACGTAAATTTATCCAACACTGTGACCCATTTAGAGGTCTTTTCCAACTGAATATGTCTTTATTATGTGCTATTTTTGACCAGTGGCACCTTTTTTCCTTTTAAATGCTAAGCAGGCATGTCTAGGACCAACTCCATGACCCTGCCCATTGGTTTCGAACAGTCCAACATGTCAGAGGCATGTTCACTCCCTCTGAGAGCTATACACACCACCCTAGCTCTAGGATTGCAGTGGACCTTTCCTTGCTTAAATTATATATATATATATATATATATATATAT
>NC_022025.1:10841571-10845175 GCF_000317375.1 Microtus ochrogaster | reverse complement strand
CTGAGATCCATGCCACGAGAAGGTGCCTAATCCTGACACTGACTGGAGCCCCAGGACCCAGAAGTTGAAAGGTCCGGAGGATACAACCAAGCATGAGAAAAAAAGTTGGTGTGATGAATCCTAACAAGTACTCTACTATACTCACAGTTGGTGCCTTGCTCTGTTGGAGGAGACTATTTGTGCATTTCCCTGCTGCCCCTACTCCTGAAATAATCACACAGAAATCTCTATTAATTGCAATACTGTGTGGTCAATAGCTTAAGCATATTTCTTGCTTACTCTTATGTCCTAAACGAACCCATCTCTATTAATCTGTGCATGATCACAGTGGGAACCCAATCTGAGCAGCTCCTGGCTTAAAGATAGTGGAAGCATTCTTTGAAGACAAGAGGAACGAATACATTTGGGCAAAAAAATTAGATCAGTTGTTGCGGGGACTCTGAACACTGCTTGATAACCACAGTTTTAGCCAACACTTTGATGCCAGCCTGCTTGATTCTAAGCCGAGTCTGATACTGCTGTGCTGGGCTTCTGATGTACTGACGTGAAAAGAAAATAAATCTGCGGTGGTTAAATGTGCTGAAATCGTGATCATTTGTTATGTCAGTAACAGAAAACTTATACACAAATAATAGAGCAAGAATGTCTTAGCAGTTCCAAACATAAACAAATCATATCTATTTCATCTCTCAAGCATAGCATTAACTAAGAAGATGAGCCACAAGACAAATAGAAATTTTTATATCATTTTTTTCCTGATAAGATAGAGTTGAATGAGGTGATTTGATGTGTAGCCGATTTGGACTTTCTAATATTTTACTTCATAAATAAATGCATGTGTCCTGTCATGAGCAGAGCTGAGCAGTCAGTCACAGGCTTTCCCTTGTAGGAGAGAGAAGGGTGGGCTTCCAAGGACAGCGAAAGGATCTTGGGCACCCTTCTTCACAAGCAGGTAGGTCCCATGCAGCTGAGCACGGTGTGATTGTCCACCACACATAAAGTCAGATAAGTCATTCTTGGCTGCTGCCCGGAAAGGGGAATTAGAGTGACTTTTCCAACAACAACCACAAAAAATGATTCCACGTGGAAAGAGTCCATCTTTCATAGCAAAGGACCTCGCAGAGATTAATTTCATTTTGCAGAGTGGTTGGGAGTGACAATTTCATTTTTTTCCCCCGAGCACTATAGAATTCTGGGACAAAAGCCATATATTATGGTTCCTTCCTGAATACGGCCCTCCTTCTTCCAATGGCATCTGGGTATCCAGAGATTTCCATTCAATTCCCTGTTGAGGTGGTACCTCTCCGCAGCTCAGGATATTCTTTTGGCTGCCAGTTGCCTTCACCTCCCGTTCTGTTGTCCTTTGGGATTATTCCGTTGTCTTGGAAACCTGGTGCCATTTCCTCTACGCTTCTGCAGAGGAATACTCGTAAAACACATAGAGCAGTCATGGTAGATAGTCTCAGGAAATAGAAACAGCAAAATTCCCTCTTCCTCCCATTTTATATGCCCCCATGAAACTCAAAATCTCCCCCATAGAATCTGAGTGTTCACAAAATTCATCCAGTAGTGATAACCTTTCATTTTAAGGGACAAAATGAAACACACCTAAAAGTTTATACCTTCAATTGTGTGGGTTTTTTTTTTTTGAGACTCATTTATATGTCCCCTGTACTTTAATCATCACTGGTATTCATCCTGCCCCAAAACTGTTGCTGGCACAATTTCATGGTTAACAGATTTAAACAAATCTGTAGCGCTTCTGGTGAGCATGACTTTCATGTTTCATGCCAAAGCAATCTGATCAAGTGTGACGTGGTGCGGGCTGATGCAAGCAGCAGACAGTTTAGGCCAATGAAGTGACGGCGTGGGATGGCAGCCCTCAGCGGAGGATGCTCAGGAAGGAACACACTGCAGAGGCAGCTCACCAGTCACAAACGCAAATAGTCAGCAACGCTAAATCTCATCTTGGCTCTGACTATAATACTATTTTATGCTTCGTGTTCTACTAAAATTCCAACAATGACTTAGCATCCCAGTTGTCTGTTTTGACTGTTTGTATAAGGGCAGGCAGTCTGACTGGAATCACAGGATTCCAGACCCGGGATGTGGGAGGAAGCCTGAATAGTACTGCGTTCTCCTAGTTACACTGATAAGCGCATGCATACACACATATACATGTATGCATACACTCGCATGCATACATACAGCATGCACTTCATTCAACTTCATAAAAGAAAAATGTATTATCTATCTAGCGCCATGCCCAAGTTCAAAATGTTTCTGGATATTTGTTGTAAAAATTCATTTGTTCTTGTTGTACTTACACTTACGGCATAATCAAAAAGCTGTGGAGCCTTTTACAAATTGTATTTTCCCCGTTTTACTCTCTTCATCTGAAAAGATAAATACAATAATATTTATTTCAAAGGAATATTTAAATATTAAATCAGTACCTTTTTCTATGTGTGTTTCATCACACAATCAGACAGTCAACCACATACTACACACACACCACACACACAAAACACACACACACACATGCACCCTTGCATGAACCGTGCCAAACATATAAAAGAGCCTAAGACTACTATTATATCCTTTAACACTATCTAAATTGAAGGAGTTTAAAGTAGTACCTAGAATCTACATGCATTTTCTTTATGTGAAATGGCGTACTAGTTGAATTAGTCATAAGCAAGTCAGGGAAAAGTATATACATCTAGTAGATAAAAAATTTATACTATAAATTCTAAGATTAAAACTTGCTACCATTGTGACCAGTACCTGTATTTTCGAATTCCAACAAGGATCTTTTATTCCATAATTGAATAGCTATATGAATCCCAGAAAAAATATTTTCAATTTTTCATCTTTTGTATGAAAATTCTATTCCAAATAACAAATACAGGATTATTTTCAAAAGAAAAAAGTAATTTAATGACATCTGATTTGAAGATACTTCTTTCCCATTTTCGACATTTTTGATGGAATAAAAGTAAATATCCATATCTGTGCTCTGAGATTCTGACCCAGAACGTTTATTTTTCAGATTATAATCAGACTCTTTAGCGAGTGGTTTTCAATGACAAGTGTTTGCCTTTCTCAAACTCAGAGTGAGGTTTCTTTGACACAGTAGTATTTATTTTGTCTCAGAAGAGCAGTGACTAGGCTGACCTTTGCAAAATGCTTCAAGATTGATTGCAAGAAAACAAAAACTTCAATAAAATAAATAAAAACTTTTGAGGGTAAGATGAAATATACAAAACGTAGATGAAGTATAGCTGGGCATTGAAGGCCTAAAAGAGCACATGTTGTTCCAGAAATAAAGTACTACCTTATTATTTCTTTCATTAGACAGAGTTTTTTTCATTGGAAACTTGAGCTTGCCATTGGTTAAGCCAGGCTGGCTTGGCAGTGAGTTACAAAAATGCCCTGTCTCTCCTCTCCAACACTGGCATTACATCTGTGAATTACCCATATATAGTATTCTATATGGGTGTTGGGGGTCAACTCAGGTCTTCATGCTCATAGGACCAACAATTTACCAACTGAGTCATCTTCCCAACCCTATTTTATTATCTATCTTATTTTTTACAATTTC
>NC_022025.1:10825416-10840794 GCF_000317375.1 Microtus ochrogaster | reverse complement strand
CAATTTCCCTTTATCATTTATTTGTAGGAGTTACTTTACAACACATTCTATTGTGAAGTTTTATTTATATTAGCTTAATTATTTTGATTCATGAGGTATTTTCTGAATTTTTGCAATACACAATTATGTAGTCATTGGAATTAAATTACACTTAATTGAAATTAATTGCCAAATGATTCTTCAATGTTTTTCTTTCCTTTTTCTTTTGAGGCATCTGATATTCCATGTAGGTACACGTTTGAATTTCTGGCTTTATATTGTTGGCTTCATAACTTCTGGAATCAGTTTGAATTACCAATGCCTGCATTTGTTAGATAAGGTCTCTGCAAACATGGAATTGAGAGATTACTGAACTATTACTCCTAAACAGACAAACAAAGAAACAAACAATATAAAAGAGAAATAATGAGTAAAAAAACATCAAATGTGGAAACAGCCTACCCCTTACATCCTGGTAAATTTTCATCTTCTTCATAATACAAAAGAGGAAGCAAGGTTGTTGAGTGACTCATCTCATTTGTCCACTACCAGAAGCTGACGTGGGGAATCAAAGTTAACCCAATAAACTCTGAAACTAGGAATTCTTGCATTGAAGCACATGACTCGCTCAATGCCTCTACAAGTCACAACAACAAGTCAGAGCATCATCTTTGATCTGATCATACTCATACAGAAACGCATCTTTTTGCTGCTTTGTGCATGTCTGTGTAGGTCAACAAAAGTGATGTACCTATGTCAGATCTATACAAAATATTGATGAACATATTAATGTCAAGATCTGGAATCTATAAGTAATGACAGTAAGCTGGGTCTCTTTATAGTGATACCAAGATGGATTTATTTATTGATTTTTCATATCACTGAGTTGTTCTTTAGCTAAGATCTTTTTTTAAATATTTATTTATTTATTTTTTTTAAGTTCTATGCTGCCTGGGGTGTTTTGTTCTTCTGAGGTGGAAATTGTGAGCAGCTGAAAAACAAGCTTTTTAGTGTTGATAATTATAAGACACTGAGTGTTGAAGTACCCCTGGAACTAAACCTTTCGTGTTGGAAAGGGAGGTTGTCTCTACAAACACTGTGGCCAGCAGAGTGCAGAGGGTCAATCCACAAAAGACAGACAGGGAGTCCAGTGCAGCATGACTTAGTGTTGCCTCAAACTTTGAAGTTCTGACCCTGAGAAGTTTATTTTAGGCTTATTTAAGCACAGCACAATTTGTTGAACTTTTTTCTAATTGTAGTTTTCCATGTGTACAAAAAAGCTTAAGACATGACTGCATTAAAACTCTTTGTAAAGAACAATTGACATCTTCCATAAAGATGAGTTCTATACATTGTCTACATGTAATATCTCAAAGATCGGGTATAGTGAAAAAGTCATCAGGCTACTAACCACTTTGGTTCCTCACCTTCTGGTCAAGAAACAGCTTACAGGTTAAATATCTCTTCCTTTGAGGAGATAACCCAGAACATGTTTAATATTCTGGTTTCCCTGGTGCTTACTAGTGAGCACCAGAACCTCTGTGCCTTGTACACCTTAAGGGACCAGACCCTTGCATTAGATTCTTGTGGGTTCAGTCATTTGCTTATGCTAGACTCCTAGTGCTTTGACTTGTGTTTGCTAATATCATGGCACCGAAGAACTATGAAATCCTTAGTCCATAGTAGCAATCAATTATGTCAGTATTGGTAGCAGTCATACCAGTTAATATTACATCTCTCAAGCTTACTGGGACCCTCATCCTTCAAGGCTGGGTAACCCCTGGGTAACCCCTGGGTATCCTTCTAGTAACCAGTATCTGTAGTCTGTCCCTCCCCATGTTTCGCATTTTGCATATTGACTGTCTACTTTCTCTTATCTTATCCTTATTTCTTACTCCTTCCGGAGCCCTTGGTAGAGACTGTCCTTGTTCCTTTCACCTCCTGTCTTCTCTTTAAGCTACTACCTAAGCTTATTTATTTTTGATAAAAACCTCAAGTAGGCAATAAATGATGGTCAAAGTACTGCATTTGGGAGAGTTGCTCCCAAGTGATTCAAAAACTAAGGCAAACAGCTTTGACTGTATTCAAGAGGGTGTGTTGTATGTGAATGAAGGGAAGAATTTTTATCAATCATAGCATGGCTTATTGTTGTACCAACTACTATATTCTTACATATTTATTGGAGAAGTGCTACTTTTCTATTTTGAGTGACAGAAGTTGCAGGGTCATGTAGCTTATCTTGCCCTAGAATGCTGACTCACACTATTGTCTAGAGTGGTTGTGATTTGAATCAGACCTGCTGCAGCATGACCAAGGTTTCAGCGTGTGGTCCTTACAGCTGGAGTGTTCTCAAAGTAATCTTAAAATGTTCAAAACAGCTGTGTTGCCATGATGGAGATGTGGCTGGTTGCCAGAGAAGGAGCTACTTACTGACAGTTCTAAAACCATGATCCATGAAGAAGAGAAGGGTCTTTTTCCCATTCAAAGGCATGAGGTAATTTCACTCATTCACATAAAATAAAAACCAAAACAATATAGAATGTGCATGTAAGAAAGACTGAAAGAATGTCCAACACAAAGCTACCACTCTTAGCAATATTTATTAATGCTTTACTTTTCCTCCAGTGGCCTGGGAATACTGTAAAATTAGTCTCTCTTTCTTTCTCTCCTCATAAGTCAATTTTATTCTTAATGTCAAACAATTTGACATTTATGTGACTTCTAAATTCTTACTACACAGCTCTCAGTAATTGTTTTATAATAATTAAATTTCTATCATTGATAAAGGGAGCTAGACAGAACCTGAGGGATCAATTATATGCTTACCTTATATTTCTTTGAAAACAATAACCATATCGATGCTTATTCAAGTTATTGTAGTTCTGCAATCGTCTCTCTGCTATTGTTTATCTGAGGTGTTCTTCCTTTTCTGACCTTCCTCAGATGGTGAGTGGGTTTTGCTCTCGTGCTTTCCAGTGCTCTGCATGATCAGCTCCTGTCAGCAATGGGGCCTCTCAGCACAGTCAGCTTCCTGATGACGTCATTGGTATAGGTGTCATACTCTTGTTTCTTTTTTTTTTTTTTTTACTTTACTTCTGGTTTAATGACGTTTTTCCATCTTCTTAATAAGATAGACATTAATTAATATCAATATCATCAACTTTTAACAAGACCACTCCTAAATTGATAAATTCTGAAGTCAGTTTTAGTGTGAGCTGCAGATTTACCATGAGAGTGCTCAGCTTACAATCTTGCAACTCTAAGTTCCACCAATACCCTGTATGGAAAGGCAGCTATAGAAATAAAGGTCCCTGAGAGAACATGTGTCAGAAAAAGAACTGTATAATATAGTCATAGACCATTCCCAGGGGGAGAAAGTGGAGGAGCGAAGTGCTTTCATTTCTCCTTAGTTTCTCTCTACCCAGTAGCTGGCCTCCTTGATTTGATTTGATCAGACACACGTGAAAAGTGTAGACCAAGGACAAATGCTTTTGTCAGCAAAATAAAAACATTTAAATCATGTAATATTTTTCCAGCTGTAAAAATTTTGTTCTTTATAGCCAACTTCAAAAATCTACAATGTATACACACATGTAATTATATGAAATCTGCTGTAACTAGTTCTTAAGTTTATGTTACCAACACTGTTATATAACCTCTGTTCTACTTTACCTGAGATGTTCGTTCTATATTAAAGTCTGTCAGTGATCTGGAAGTAAACAGACTTGGATGCAGGAAAGTCCAAGATTGTTTTTTATTTTTATTCTTTGTCTTAACAGACCTTCTTAGCACATTAAGTCTATTTTCTTAATTTTCAAATAATAGGAAAGTTGAACTTTTAAGACAAATAGTACCTATTCTCAATAGTACACCAAATGATAGATAACCCATGAAATAGAGAAAACAAAAGTATCATAAGAAATACAATCTAGTGTAGGTCGTCCTGGCCTCCCAACTAGCTTAGCCCTGAAATTAAACACACAGAAACTGTATTAATTTAATCACTGATGGGCCCGTTAGCTTTAGCTTCTTATTGGCTAATCTTATACATTAATTTAACCAATTTCTATTAATCTGTGTATTAATAGAAATTAATTATTAATACTAAAGTTTCGACATGTCTGTCTCTGGGCAGCCCCATGGTGGATCTCTTGACTCTGCCCTTCTTTCTTCCAGCATACAGCCTAGCTTTTCCCGCCTAGTTCTGTTCTGCCCTTGCCATAGGCTAAAAGCAGTTCTTTATTCATTAACCAATTAAAGCAACGCAGAGACAGAAGGACCTCCCACACCAATCTAGTAAATTGCTTATCATCGTAGAACATCAGCCAGTAGGTACCAGAAACAGATATCCATTGATCCACGTTCAGTAGCTGCTATGGTATTTTCTCATTTGTGTATTTATTGTTGCTGACATCATAACAGACATTTAATTCTCAGCAGTTTACTGACACAAACACCTCAGCATTTAATTCCGCCTTGCTGAGTATGGGATCCCAAAGGACACCATCAAACCAGAGTACTATATAGTTTGCTGTCTTCAACTCTATACATGATGATAAGGTATAATCATTGAGTAGTCTCATTAAGTTTATCACCCAAAATATAATGAAAGATTATGTCAAACTTGTCTCCATATATTATTTTACTGATCAGATTTACCTCCTATGACCTTTTAATTTTACAAACATGAAGCATCATTAGTTTCTCTTTAAGTTAAGTTTAATTAATTATGATTTAATAAATATTAGTAAACACTAACTTTCAGGCCGTGATTGGGACTGATGACATGAGATTAAAAAAATCAGAGCCACAGCATTTGAAGAGTCATCATATCTATAAAAAAAGTCATGCAAAAGTGTATATAGGACAACAGACGAAATAAAATCCAAGTCTGTAGGTGAAACAGAGGGCACAAGAATAAATCAAAGAGGACGTGACTCTGTGTAAGAAGTTGACAGGTCTCTGAGAGAAACTGTGCTTTCAATTATATTTTATAATAGGCTCATCAGTCTTCATCAAATCCTTATTTCTATAAATTGGTGATGGCTATGGAGTCATTGGGCATGAAGCAAGTATCTATGGTTGAGCATTTCTCTTGAGGAAATATATAAATAAGCCAATGGCTATCATGTACATGTTGATCTCTATGTTAAAACATTCTTTATAGAATGGTTGCACACCTCTCATTCCAAATGCTCTGGTCAATCAAGAAACAGTGTTATACCACTATCAATGTTATTGAAAATATCATTTATATCAGATACTTTCATAAATAATGGCTGATTCTTTAAACAGAGGGAAATCTGTAATATTGAAGGGCAATCTGTAATATTGTAATATTTAATATTCTTTAAACAGAGGGCAACCTGTAATAGAGAAGGCACCAAAATGATGTTTACTGTAATAGTGTCACTAATAAAGGCACAAGATAATTATGATAATTATCTTATGTATTAGCATTACATACCAAGTGTCACTTGTTTTTGTAGCTTTTTAGTAGCTTGGCTAATAATTTTTCTGGGTTTTCCTTTCTTCTCACAATGTCTTTCGACATACACCCTAAATGGGATTTAAGTCAGCAATTCTACTGCCTCAATCTCCCAACTGATGGAATTACAAATATGCACCAACTGAAATAATTTATTATATGTTTACATATACGCTATAAGATTTAGATAAACATTGCTATTTCAAAGTAGAAGCAAAGGAAACTAGAAAAATAACCACACATTTAAGAAGTAAAATAAGAATTAATTGCAGAAGGGGTGTTTGTGAACAAAGAAAAGGTCTATATACGATCTGCTGGATTCACAATTGAAAGAAGACAAAGACATGTCCGTCATGGGTCTTGCGTAGATGAGATCAGATATGCGAATATTCAGACTTCACAGAGCACTGAATACAGCAGCTTTCCTACTACAGGCACAGCAGAGAACAGCACTTGTGAATAATTATGGGAATCTATAACTTCCACAGTTAGAAAAAATGGCCAATAATGAAAAATGATGAAATAAACTGTTGTTTATTTAAATGTCAGAATCCTTAGTGCTATTCTAAACATAGTTTAGGGGTTGGAGAAGACACTTGGTGTAAGCATCTATATATATAAAACTCCAACAAAATTTAATCCTTAGCATATGAGTGTGTATGTATATATACACATATATATGTATATATATTGTGTAGACACATATAAAGATAAAAAGAACATGATTTAAATTTGTACAGCTATAGAAATGATGAGAATAGTTATATTTTACACAACAACTTTTGAATAAGAAGTGCCTATGGCACAGTTCAGAAAATACCAAGAGGCTTCTAGGGAGATTATTTTTCTCTGGCCACTATATGACCTGCTACCAAAGGCTTATAGAAAAATAGATCATATGTATCATTTACACATATTCTCCAACATGTAGGCATTTGTAAATATGCAACATACAACTATAATTTCTCAGTTCCTCAGACCATGCATGTTTGTGTCTTTCCTTTTAAGAGGTAACAGCTTATCTAGGAAACGGTTCCCTACCAGTTTCTACTAAAGTTTCTCTAGAAAATATACCTTTACCTATGCACTGATGCTGAGGTTGCTTCTGATGTTCTGCTACAAAAAGAGTGCGGTCAAGTGCCAGAGTGGACCCGGTGAACACTTCAGTAGCTATTGCAAAGTTGTCTTCTAAAACGGCTGTCAGTGTGTGGTCTCACCGGAAGTTCTCAAGCCCACCCATTTCGCTAGACTTCTGCTGTTCTCTACTGGGAAACGTTTTGGTTTCTACTTAAATAAATGAAAATTTATATATTGTAGTTTTCAGGTTTTTTTCAAGCAAATTTCATATTAAATATGTACTTCTCTTTTGGTCAATGAATAGTACATTTTCTTGATTTATATTATATAGTTTTTCCTATTGATATCATTCATACAGTGATCTTTGTTATAACTTTTTTAAATGATTTAATCTTCAACCTTGTCTGTAGTTTTGTTATTTATTCATTGTAACTGTGTATAGTGATATGATAAATATTTTATAGTTTCTTTTACGATTTCGGTAATTTCCTCTCACTTAATGTTTAAAGGACACTAAACTATAGGAAGGGAACCTCTTTGGTTTCTAAACATCATTTATTAGATAACTGATTTCCCCTAATTACATTAAACACATGTGTCATATATTAAAGTGACAGAACTGTGGTGATATCTTGGCTCTGGTCTAACAAATAAAGCTTGCCTGCAGAGATCAGAGGGCAGAGCTAGGCACTAGTTAACCATAGAGGTCTGGAGGTCCATACAGACAGACAGGAAGTGATATGGCTGGGCAGAGAGAGGAATAGAAGGCAGGAAGAGACATGAGGTTGGCCCTTTTTTGCCTGAGGAGTTTGCAATGTAAGAGCTAGCTGTGGCTTGCTCCTTTCTTTCTCAGATTTTGCAACATTTGCCCCGATATCTGGCTCTGGGTTTTTATTATTAAGACCAATTAGGACTCTGGCTCTGGGTTTTTATTATTAAGACCAATTAGGACTCTGGCTCTGGGTTTTTATTATGAAGACCAATTAGGACTCTTGCAACACAGAACTTTAAATAACTTTCTGCCTTTTTCCTGTCACTAACTTATATGAATATTCCTTCAGTGTCATTATAGCATTTAAAATGCATAGCTCTTTACAAACTAGTATTCCCTTCACTTTCACAGTGCATGCTAATACTTGTTTTGGTTCACTCCTTTTTTATGCTTTTTAGTGTTTTACAATACATACAATGCCTTAATGCCAAGGTTATCGGAACATTACATTGTCTCAAAAAAAGTGTTAAATGAAATGCATATTCTTCTCATTTCATTAATTAATTTTATGTTTTTCTCACTACAGGTCATAACTTTAGCCTTTTGCTTTGTTCTCTATGGTTTGGGGTCTTCTGCTGGGTTCTTTAATTCTATAGTCTGAAATTATGACATGTGTCCATTAGTCTCAATAGTATGCACAGAAACTTACAAGTTTATTGCTATTCATGAAATTCTGCAGTTTTGAACAGACACATAAGTGTGCTCATCTACACTTCTAGCATAGAATATTGACAAGTTCCTTCATCAAGTGCAATATAAAGTATTTGAAAATCGCATATTTTCTCATTTAAACCACAGTTTGCAAATAACAGCATTGGTCTTGCATGCATATCTTCACTGACATCCCCCTCTCAGAGTGACTTAATCAGAATCTGCATTTTAATAGAAACATGTGGAATTTATCTCTTCTTACATTTGAGGAGCATTTTATGGATCCTTTAGACCTATTTTGAAAGTGATAAAAACTAATCACTTCAACAATTCTTAACTTATGAAATTAAAGTTTTAATTTGATATAAACAATTTATACTCTTTGTGCTTGTTTACCCTGTTCTAGATATTTTCACCTTAAGTTCCTGACCCCTTGAATTAGAATGACTATCTGAATACTAAATAACTTCCATTTTTTTATAGTCATCATTAAAGTCGAGATTCTTATTAATACTATGTACAACAGTTGATCTCCATAGAAACAAGAAGCAGAATAATTTATTGTTGTTAATAGCTACTAGGTTAAGATGCTTTCAATGTGCTGGAAATGTTTCTAGGATATTTTCTGGCCTTGCAATCCCTGCAGGGACACTAGGAAACTAGCACAAAGGCACAGAGAACTGAAGCAATCTTTTGCAAGGGCATGCAGCTGGCGTGTGGCCTGATTCCAATCATATTTGTGTGAATCCCCAGTCACCCCGTGTATGGTTGAGTTCATTTTCATTCCATCAGGTGATGGCTGTGTGAAAAATTCATGCATCTTTTATTTTCTTTTCAGCTTTCTCCACTTAAAGCTTAAGACATAGAGCATGAGCATTTCTTTCCATTGGCAGGAGGCAAAAATAAACATATTTTAGTATATAAATAAGCATAAATAAATAAGCCATAAGCATAAATAAATAAAACGCGCTTATCTAGCCCATCTCTAAATTCTTTCAGAAACCTTGGGGGATGCCTCATGGAGGCAGGAAGCTATTCGCTTTCACCCTGAGGCGGGTGGGACACAGACACATCATTAATGAATAGCGTGGACAAGGCTGAGATGAAGATGCATTTGGCTTCTTGATTCCTTGAGAAAAATAGGCAAAGGCTGATTCTTCTGCCACATAAGGAAAACAAGCAGCCCATTTTATAGTACAAAGCACATATCATTTCGAAGAAGACCGTGATTTGTTAAGGAAGGGAACCCTTCCTCTGTGTATCTACGTACACATAAGGGAGGTTGTTCCTAGCATTCCTTTCCACTTTTAATTCAAGTGTTTAGTAGGATAAGCATAACTAATAAGAACTAATAAGCAAATCCAGTTCAACCATCAAATGCCGTTAAATCACGCCTTAGGTAGACTTGCCTGTATGATTTAATATGCTTTTGTGAAATTCCAACACTTTATTTGAAAAGTGATAAGAACAGGGAGTGGTTAAAATACCCACAACTTGCAAATTCTATGTAGAATATTTCTAAAACCATTGAATGTGTTTTTTCTTATGTTCCAGTAATGGCAAGGATGAAAAATTCCCAGCTACTGACTTCATGTTAGCAAACCCCAATTGACTCATTCTCTTTAGTTGCTTAATCTAAGTGATTTCTCCATAGCAGTTTCACAAATATTGTGCTGAGTCTTTTTCCTAAGGATTAAAGCAAAATTTAGTGACACATTCCAGTTTTGCAATTAGGGTAAAGGGCAAGTAAGTTGCAATATATATATATATATATATATGATAGCATTTAATGGTGTGACTTAACTGTGCAAACTCCATGGAGTGATCTCTCTCCAAAGTGCAAAATGTTGGACCTTAGGGGAGTGATCAAACTTCAAAGTATAAATCATAGCATGGTGGATAGCAAACATATATGTGTTGTGTTCATATTTCATGGGAAGTTATTAGGGAAATATTGTCTCAAACACATTGATGAGGAAAAACGGTTGAAAAGCAAAGATTTAAAACATGTCTCCTTTTGGGTTTTAATCCCTACAGTAAGACACAGAGCAACAATTAAGTCAAGCAAGACCAGCTCCTCTCCCAAATAACTCAGTCATCTTTAGCAACAAGACACTTTGTATCACAGCACTGGGCAAAGAAAACATGTTGGTTTCTTCTCTGAGCCTTAGCTGTCATGAAAGATAGAGCTTCACCTACAGTTGCCTTGTGAGGTTCTAGATACAGAATAGCTAGCTACTGAAACCATCTGATTGGGCTTCCTTTCAACGTGTGTAGTATACTCTGGGGTTTGGTAATTCTGTGTGATCCCCGAATAAGAAATTGTTATTCCCAGAAAAGAGACAGAGGTACCCAGCAAGAGGCAAGCTTACCTTATCTCCTGTGAGTGCCTTTTAGATTCGTTCTGTTATAGCCAGATTCTGAGTAAAAAGTGGAGGCTTAAGAGAGAAAGCATGGTTGACTGATTCCTTGGTGGTATTCAGCATATTGTAAGACTTAAGGTTTTATGTAGGGCATGCGCTGGACAAAAGTATAATGTAGGGTTTTCAGTTTTTGTCCTCAGAGGGAAAAACTTACCTTTTTATGTAAAAGTTTCCACCATTTTCCCTTTTAGTCTTGTGCTCTGCTGAGACAGCTCTATCTAGCGCCCACAGCGTTAACCTTTTTTTTCCACACCGCACATCCCTTTCTTCTTTCTATGGTTGCCAAATGATTTAATGTCCCTTTAAACCAATTTTTTTAATGTGTTCAATATATTTCCAAAGTTCACGTATATGTATCTCTAATTGGGAAATAAATATTGATTTGATTTTTTAGAATTGCATGTGTGTATTTACAAGGGCTGAAGTCTTTACATGTCACAGCCTGCATGTTGAACTCAGGGAACAACATGTAAGTCTGCTCTCTTCTTCCATCCCCTGAGCCCCTGAGATAGATTTTATATTATTAGGCTTTGCATCAAGTCCCATCACCCACTGAGATATCTTGGCAACTCAGTAATACTTTGTAATGCCAAAGACATTTCCTATTGAATACATATAAGAAGACATCTTATTTTTAAATTTTATTTCTTTATTGATTTTGCATATGTGTGTCAATGTGATAGTGTGCATAGTGTGTGTGTGTGTGTGTGTGTGTGTGTGTGTGTGTGTGTGTGTGTGTGTGTGTAGCTCATGACAGCATGTTAAGTGCCCTGGTCTATGGGTCTCCCCCTTATTCCTTTCAGTAAAGGTTCTGTTGCTGACTGAAGCTGGAGCAAGGATGGAACCCGACAAGCCTCAGCAATCTTCCTGTCTACTTCTTGCACAGGACTAGATTTATAGGTGCACATGTCTACAGCCAGTTTCTGTATGGATTCCGGGACGTACTCTCTGGTGCTAATGCATGCAAAGAAAGCTCTCATACTCTCTAGGCTAGCTCTCCGGTTCAAGCACGATCTTTTTGGCATAGGTTTTCTCCAAGTACCCCTAAAATAATTTCCTGTGGTTTCCTCCATTCTTTATTAAAGCATAATACTTGCTTCAAGAATCATTTCTTTGTCTCAGTAATAGTCTAGAGTCTAAACATTATCTAGACAGAGCATAATCCCTTCCTTTATCGTCTCTACACTTTGGTTTCTTGTATCTCATTTATTTCTCAGAAATCATTTTTCAGGTTTAACATAATTTCCTCTGGTATCTGCATTAGAATGAGGTCTCATATTTTATTCTAGCCAATGAGAAGATAGGGCCTAAATGATGACCTTACTCTTCCATTTTCATTTTTAATTGAACATAGACTCATCTTTCATACAGTGCATCCTTATCACAGTTCCGCTCTTTCCACTCCTCCTAACTGTCCCCCCCCCCTTCTCACCAAGATCCATTTAGCCTCTCTTTACCTTCAAAAAAGAGCAGGCCTCCAAAAGACAACACCCGAACATGACAAGGTAAAACAAGGTAAAAGTCCTCATATTGAGGCTTGACAAGGCAACCCAATAAGAGGAAAAGAGCCCAAAAGCAGGCAAAAAAGTCAGAGATTCACCCTCTCCCACTGTTAGGAGCCTTACAAAACTACCAAGCTAACAACATACACAGAGGACCTGGTGCAGACTCATGCAGGTCCCATGATGGCTGCTTCAGTCTCTGGGAACCCATGTGAGCCCTGCTTACTCGACTCAGGGGGCCATGTTCTCCTGGTGTCCTCCATCACCTGTGACCCCTATGTTCAGTGTTTATCAGTGGAATGTTGTATTACACTGTGCCACCCAGTCACACGTAGGGAAGTGCAGGAGGGAGGCACTTACAGGGAGACCCGAGAAGTCAACTCCCTTTAGCGTCCTCTTTTGCTCCTTCTTGCTCCTGCCCTTTGCTAATTGTAATGGTTTCTAACATGGCTTTAGTGTCACTGACACAGCCTAGGTTGGTTCCTACTATAATTAAAGTGTTAGGAAAAATAAATATCATATACTAGTTTCATTAAATGACGTATTTTTTAAAGTACATAAAAATGTAGCTTAGCCCACCCTACTGTATACTGTATATTTTATCTTGAAGGTGTCAGTTCTCCAACATGGCTGGAAAGTCGAATTTGCTAGCGAACTTTAAAATGCAACCTGACGTGACATACCTAAGGATGTGTCCAGTTTTTAGTAGAATTTTATAGTTTTCATATTTAATATTGGATCTTTTAACTAAATCTATTTATTTTATGTATCAACCACAGTTTCTTCTCCTTCCTCTCCGACCGTTTCCTCCCCCCACCCATTTTCAGTTCTCCCACCCATTCCTCAGAAAGGGTATGGCCTTCAGAGGAAGTCAACAAAGCATGGCATATCAAGATGAGGCAGGACCAAGCTCCTCCCCCTTTGTATGAAGGCTGAACAAGACACCCCACCGCTGGGAATAGGATCCACGGAGTCAGCTCATGCTTCAAGGACAGATCCTGGTGGTACTGCTCGGGCGCCCCACACATAGACCAAGCCAAACAACAGTTACCCACATGCAGAGGGCTTAGGTCAGTCCTTTGCAGGCTCCCTACATGTCCGTCTAGCGTCCGTAAGTTCCCACGAGCTCAGGTCAGCTGTCTCTTTCGGTTCTGTGTCATGATCTTGACCCCTCTCCCCTTCTTGCTCATATAATCCATCTGGAATCCTGGAGCTCGACCCGGTGCTTGGCTGTGGATCTCTGCTTCTGTTTCCATCAGGTACTGGATGAAGGTTCTATGATGACAATTAGGGTGGTCACCAATCTGATTACAGGAGAAGGGCCGTTCAGACACCCTCACCACTATTGCTAGAAGTCTTAGGTGGGCTCATCCTGTGGATTCCTGGGACTTTCTCCCAGGTTTCTCCCAAACCCAATAATGGCTTTCTCGATCAAGAGAACCCTTTTTCTGCTTTCCCTTTCCTTCCTACCCCCAACTCGGCCATCAAGACACTTCCTAATCCTGTTTCTCAGCCCCATCCCTACCCCCAGTTCACTAAAACTTTATTTGAGACATTTTTACACCATGTCTCATTGACTGTAGGGTGCTGTGCCTGCTGTCTTCACACTGACCTCTGTAGTTATGGTGTGCAATGCAATCAGTAGCACTCAGTGTGGCTTAAGGCTTAAAGTTAGATTTCTAATCCTGGTTTCACCTCCTCTGTTTATTTTAACTCTTCCTCAGTTTGGGCAAAATTTAAATACTATATCTTAACTGCTATGTTCTTTGATGAATAAGTTACAAAGGTTATATTTTTCATATTGTACAAGACAATTTAACTTTGTTTCTTTTTAACCAAGTATTTTCCCCTTGACATTGGCATAACTAGTACTACTCAGATTTTGTTCAACTTTACAGAATATCTTTTGGCCCACTATAAATTTTTCAGTATTTATATAGTTCTTGTTTTGAATATGTTTATCCACAGACCACAATATTGTACTTTATGAACTAATTAAGCCCTTTCAAAATTTAGTGCTATAGCATATGTACAGTTGATTTTATTCCTATAGTTTACCATGCTATTTATTTTAATTTATGATTATTTTTACTTCTCCCTTTTTGTTAATTTTATTTGATAGCTATCATCATTAGCATCAAAGTTTTTCTGAGTTTCACTTTATTAAAATTTCTCTTTTATTCCCCAGGTATTCAAATTCATATGTTCACCTTCTCATAATTTATTTGAAAAAAAGTAGCATCATTTTTTTTCTTAATAATCACTAGACTTAATTAAACATCATTTTGCAGCATATCCCACTGGGGAAGACAATGACAAGCTATAGAATAGGAGAAAATATTTGAAAGTCACAAATCAGGTTAGGAACTTATATTTTGAATATAAAGAACACTCATAACTTGCTAATAAAATACTCCCCTAAAAGTAAGCAAAAGTTTTAAATAGCCATTTCTCCAGAGAGGAAATGCTGAGTAAGCACATGAAAAGGTGCAACAGTGCATAACTACATAAATCATAAATAAAGTGAAGGAAATCAGAAGCACACGGATATGATAGGTAATAGGCATCAAGTATTCTATACTTACAAATAAAACAGAAAATAGCAAGTTTGGGTGAAGATGTGATATACAGAGTTTCCCATTTTTCTGCCTTTTGTGGTGAGGGTAGGCACTGAACCCATTACCATATGAATAGTATGCATTCATCCTCTGTCACCAACATACACCCCCAGCTCTATGATATGTACACATGTACATCAAATTGCGGGCTTTACTCATCACTGTTTCTTTTACCATGCCATATGATCTTTAGAGTACTGGCTGTCCAAAGCATGTTTACTGGAGCTCAGTCATTACCATCCAGAAACTGAACTTCACCTAATAACTACTCAGAAATTTATGGAGAAAAAAATATATCCAATGTCACATCTAACAATCCCATCATAAGGTAACTGTGTGTACCATGGCATGTAGCTACCTTTTTATAACTATCCATTCATAATTATGGTATCTGAATCCACAGAACCAAAAGCCACAATACATGCCGTCTTTAGCATTTATTTGTTTGCACTGAACATGTTTACAGTATACAAGGTAGTTTCACAGTTAATGTGAGTTTCACTGCCAGTGAGTTTGGCACAGCAAGCTTCTCTGAATAAAGAAAGTTGTATAGTTATCAGGAAATATACTTCATTCACAATGTTGTGATAGGAAAGCACTCAAATAGATTATGTTAAAGAATAGATTATTAACCCACAATGTCCTAATATATTAAAAATATGGTTGCCTTTAAATAAATTCAGGTACTATTCATAATTCTATTTTTGCCTTAGTTAAGTTTCTCTGCAGTAACCACTAGCATGTCTAAAGACACAGGGTGAAACCAGCATGGCGCCAGCATATGAGGGGACTGTGGTTCACTGGGAACCCTCTGACAAGGTTTACATGCAATACTTTTTCCCTGTAAAACTTCATTTTTCTTTTTTTC
>NC_022025.1:10812321-10825221 GCF_000317375.1 Microtus ochrogaster | reverse complement strand
TGACCTAGTTAGAGTTTGTATTTCTGTGAAGAGACACCATGGCAACTTTTTTAAACTTCCTTTTGTTCATTTTTGTGTCTTTCACATCGTGCATCTCAATCTCATTCATTTCCTGTCCACATGACCGGAAGTTGCAGGATCTCCACGGTGACACAGGGCAACAACAACAAGGGTACCCTAGAGGCATCCCAGTGAGGGCCCAGGATTGATAGTGTAGCAGAAACCAGCGGCCTCTAACCAGACCTAAGACTCTTTGCGATGAACATTTGCAATAAAGATATATGGATAAAAAGTATTTACCGAGTGACTTACTGTGTCACACTACAGCTTCCATGATGAGGTTTCCCCCCTTTTTTTCTCTTAAATGTTAATTTATTTTATTTGTGGGAAGAGCAGAGGGCACAAACGAAGGAACGGAACACTCTCCAGAGTACTCTACCTGGTGAGGAGCGGGAGGAGCTCTCCTACTCTTACGACCTCAGGGCATCTCCGTCACCTATCACAGGTAGTCAGGAGTAGAAGGGGGCATCTCTTCATCACCCATACCACCATATGGCAAATGAGGGACAGAGCCAGATCTCCCATGATCACATCCTCAGGGTCAGTTCATTGGCTCCAAGTCAACAGGGTCAACTCGCTGTGCTGCCCAGGTGAGGAACAGGGCCAGTTTTCCTGCATGCTGTAGCTGGTGAAAAGGAGGGTCAGCTCCCTTGTTCATCCCAGCCGGTGAGGGGCAAGACATAATGGGGGGCATCTCTCGCCACGCCATACTGCTACATGACAGCCAAGTCGTGGGGACAGTTCTCCATTGTTCACTACTTTGGGGCTGGCTCTCCCTCATCCCTGCCAAAAGGGTCAGTTCTATTGTGCTACCCAGATGAGGTGCAGGGTCTGTTCTCCCAAGTGCTGCAGTTCGTTATGGGCAGGCGCAACTCTCTTGCTCTTCTCTTATGACCTCAGGGCCAGCTATTTCACCTGCCTCAGACATAGCTGACAGGGAAGGTAGAAGGCATCTTGTCCCATCCATGTTGCCATTTGACAGGTGAGGACCTGGGGCTGATCTTCCACACTCACGTTCTGAACTGGCTCACCTGTGCCCCATCCACAGAGTCAGCTCTGCTGGGCTGCCCAGGTGAGGTGCAGAGCCCATTTTCCTGAGTGTTGCAGCTGGAAAAAGGAGGCAACTCTTCTAAAGAAAACATTTAATTGGATGGCTGACAGTTTCAGAGGTTTATTATCATCGTGGAGGGCATGGTGGCATGCAAGCAGACATCGTGCTGGAGAAAAAGCTGAGAGCGGAGAAGGAGCACCATCTTGATCCCGCACGCAACAGAAAGTTGTGTATCTCACTGGGCATGGCTAGAGGATTTACGAGATCTCACAGCCTGCCTCCACATGACACTTCCTTCAACAAGGTCACACCTACACCAACAAGACCACACCTCCAAAGAGAGCCACTCGCTTTGAGGGGCCATTTCCTTTCAAACCATCGCGATAACTTCATTCCTTTTTAGAAAATAGTCAATACATATAGTATGTGGCCAGTTTCTACTGAGCATCGCAATTTTATGGTATAATAAAATTTTTATAGCTAACCGTCGACTTATCACCATAGGCAATACACTCCTGTTGGAAAGTCACACAACAGACTTCTTTACTTCAGGTTTTATACTTATTAAACCCTGACATGCTTTCAATTTACGGAGGGAAGAATAGAATTTGAAGGGGTCAGACATGACTAGTGCTAAGGGAAAACCAGATCTGGAAGATGGGATTTCCGTTAGGTTTTGAATAGCTTTAACAGCTAAAGATCCTTGACCAGGACTAATGTTAAGACATTGCTTTAGAAGGAGTACATAAACATTTACTTTTCAGTTAGTATATTTCAGTTAGTATAGAAAATAGCACCAGGCAAAAGCATGCGAGTGAGACCGAGGCTGGTTTAAGACTAGTGACGCTGGGCCAAAGCTTTCTAAGGAAATATTTGGTTCTTTTGTGTACACCATGAGGATAACACCAGATAAAGAGTTCAATAGAATCAAGTGGTTGAGCAAGGTTTAGAACTGGGACTCCGAAGATGTCAGAGAACAAAGTTGCTAGTCTGAGTCTGCAATGTAGTCCCTAGCTCATGTTCACTAACAGAAAAAAAACAAACAATGTCTGCCAGAGAAGAAAGACTAAATTGGTTTTCAAGTGATTAACCTTGACATGTATAAAAAAAAAATTTCTTTTTCACCCAAGGAAAAATAGCATCAGTTAGATGAAGAAAACATTTTAAATCTTATTTTTATGTAGTAAAGTATTTATTATTCATGTACATACAATAGCAAGTACAGCAAAACTGTGTACACAGCTAGAACATGAATGTATTAAATGGAGCAGACAAGCAAAGTGGATAAAGGACCAGAAAGAAGGCAGAAGATTTGGGTAGGCATTGTGGCCAAGCCTTGGTACTCTGGAAGCAGTCCTGCCACCTCTGGCAGAATCCTAGAGTCCAGGATTATTATAGAGTTGGAGATTATTTTCAGAGGTAACTTTCCATGGACTTTATTGATTCCAACCACTTCCAAAATCAATGACTGCCTTCAAAGGCAATTTAAACATCGTCTCTAGTTTGTGTTCTTATTTGATCCTAACACAAATACTTTAAAAGTTCATTTAGATTGTCATCATTTCTCTGGGATTTGTTTCTTAGTGACTCATTCCTTCAAAAAAATATTTATGAACTACTTCCAGAGTGTTACTATAAATGGCCAACTTGTGCTTCCCTTTAAGAAACTCACTTATAAAACTCATCTTAGGATAAAATCACACATTTTTAACCATAAGTGGTATCTATAACCATTTTAAGTTAAAAAATAGTGCTAGATTTTTTTAAAAAGACTATTTTTTTGTTGTAGAGGGATTACCATTTTATCCTGTCGTTCTGGAACACCCGTACTCTTATAAAATAAACTTTACTATGAGGGCAGAGCTACTTTTAGGTCAGGTTAGAAAATGGCTTAATTATTAATCAAGGGCATTCATCACATAGCTCTCATTGAAGGTGGAGTAAAGAAGTTGGGCCCAAAGTCTAACACTTTTCCCAAGGTGAATTCATATTGACTTTAGTTTTTCCAAGTAAAGAAATAATACCATAATGACAAATGATATTGTTTAGACTGTGCAGGTCTTAATGTCTTATTAGAATTCCATGTTTACTCTGGTTTTCATAAATCAACACATGTATTCTTTACCACTCAGGTTTTATTCTAGCTTTGATATTTAATAATTCTGTTGTCAAAATGGGGACACATTTTCTTCCTTCAAGTGAAACAATACCAGGAACCACACAATCAAACCCAAAGTAAACATATTTGTCTGAAATTAGTTATTACCTTTTTCTAAAGAGCAAAGTGGGGCTGTAGGACTAAGAGAGCTGTTAGCCATGAGGCACTGTTATTGTCACAAGCCGTGGGAGGATGTAGTTTCAGATTTTTAAGGGTTTTGTTTTTATTTCTTGAAATGCGTGCTGGGTATACATGTTTTTTAAAATATGCATTTAGTTTGCTTAGCCATCTAGTCAGTCTGATGACAATATTAAATTAGGGTAGAATGGTAAATATTTTGATGTCAGAATTTTGTTGAAAATGAAATACAGATAATTCAGGTGTTTGAGTGATTGAGTTATGTAGTTAAACCTAGAGGGGATGGAGAAGCAGAATGTTGGCTACAGACAGTTTTATATGACAGCACCTGTTGTGGCTGTTACACTGAGGGAGGGAAGACTATGGTCAAATTGCCTCCGTGGCTTTCATGTCTTCCTTTGGTGTGAGCCCGTGGACAGCAAAGGGAAATGTAAATAGGATTACGAGTTTAGAGAACACAAACTTGCACCTTCGTAATTTTAATAACGAGAGTCATGTGCCAGGGATTCAACATAGGCGTTTGTTTTCGTTGGTTTTGCATGTTTTACATCTGATAAATTCATTCGTTTATATAACGTATTTTACTTGGTTTGGTGGCTCACTGTCTGCCCACTCTTGGTAAATCGTTTTCTCTCCCTAAATCCCACTCTACTTCCACGTCCCTCTTTGTTCCTTTCTTCTTTTTGTGACCTGAACCAGGCACGTCATGCTTAGGACACAGCAGTTCACAGCACTGCTGTCTGTCTCCTTTTTCTGTCCAACCATGCAGCAGTGTCCTGGCTGAGGAGGGAAGTACCTGTGTGACACTCAGGTCCTGTCTAGGGCTAAATACTCAATGACTGAATCTCTCTTCTATTATTTACTATTTATATATTACGTTTCTCCACCTTTGCCTTCTGAAGATCAAGCTAGTGCCCTCATGGATACCAGATGCTACCACCAAATGAGAGACCCTTGTTCACCCTTTTTTTGTCCATCTTTCCCTAGGTAACTATATGGAATTTTAAGGTCCACTATGACTACATAAATTTTTTATAAACATTTTCATGGTTTAAAGCCAATTTGAATTTTTTTTCCAGCAAAAACTTTCTTTCACCTTTTCTTTTGTATTTTAGGTAGGAAATGTTTCCCAAACCTGTTGAATTGATGTGTTGCCCATTGGTCACTACTCTATCATTGAGGTGGCTGAAGTGTTGTTTCATTCTTTAGCAAGAAACTGACAACTCTTGATTCCCCTTTCCTGCTTTCCCATTGAAATACCTGGACTTGGCCATACCCATCCGGGCTTAGCAGTTAGTGAGGTAGAGCACTGACACTCAGAAGCCACAGAGGAGGCAATGCTGGCCTCGGAAGAAGCCTGCCAGAAAATACGTTCAAGGTTGTGCCATAAATAGTCAATCTGTTTCCTGTGTAGTCTTTAATAGGAGCTTAAAATGGACCTTTAGAAGGCTGTGTGGGTTGAACAACAGGAAATTTTAACCCGGTCATTAATAGCTAATGAGCTGAACTGCAGACAACTATCCACGATCAGTCACAGAAATGACAGGAGAAAAAAGCCAGATCAAGGCAAGGTGGGAGGTGGCTGTTTCTGCATCTACTTTGTACTTCTGCCTGATGTAGCTAATTCTAGCCACAATTTACTGCCTCCCTAGCTTTTTTAAATTTGTTTCACATGTCATAGAATATCTTTATAACCTTGTATGTATTAATATAGCTACATTTACTTCCAACAAATACTCTTAAATTTATTATTGCTTTTCTATTGTGTTTTATATTATTTTCTCCGGATACAAGACATCCTAACTGTTCATTTTTCCATGCTGAGCAACCAAACATCTCTTTAAATACACCCTGAAAATAAGTATGTATCTGCCAAATTTACTATATTTAGAATATATAGAAATAGCTAAAAAGTCTTGAGTGGCTGAGAATGTAATTCATTTGGTATAATGCATGCCTGAGAGGCATGAGGCCTTGAGCGACATCCCCAGCACTGACTATAAGAGATGTGGTACCATATGCCTGTACTTCTAGCACTGGGGGATGAATGATAAATGCAGGAAGAGCAGAAGTTGCTACTCAACCCCAGCTGTGTTGTGAATTTGATGCCCACCTGAGCTACGTGAGACACTATCTTTAAAATAAAAGTAAAAAGAACCAAAAATCAACACAAAAAAATAAAAAGATTTGAAAAGACACCTTACTAAAGACACTTTACTAAAATAAAATATGCTTAATATTATTGGCTATTGGAAAATTACTTTAATCACTCATTAAAGCTACATTGAGACAGTCCTAGATTTCTAGTAGAGTATTAAAAATTTGATTGGCTGAATGTTAGGAAGGCTGTGGAAAAGGTAAAACACACATTTCTGTTTGGTTTCTCTGTCATGGAACTAGCTCTTTTAGACCAAGCTGGCCTTGAACTCCCAGAGATCCACCTGCCTCTGCCTCCTGAGTGCTGGGATTAAAGTTGTGCACCAACACGTCCCAACAGTTTGGGATTTCTTCAGTGATGCTATTTCTACTTACATGTTTTAAAATGTTTAAGGTTTCATTTCACTCCATTATCCACGCCACTGCTTGTGCTTTCCCAGTATTCACTAAGGCATTTATTCGTACCTTCTTTTTAGTCTTTGAACATATTCAGGTTTTTGTCCCATACCTCAGGGAAACCGTATTTTCCAGGGCCTACTAAAGCACAGTTACTGCCTTTGGAGGAGGCAGATTGTCTTGACTGCACGTGTTTTTGTTTCTTCTACTAGAATGGAGGCATGTGGAATTACAGTGACTGGTGTAGGTGTCTGGTCTTGTCGGTTTTGGGCGGGTTTCCCATCATTTTGTTGTGGCTCCAACACTTGCCTGTATTCTAGGCTGAGGAGTGAGAATGCTCTGTGGGTTAGCAGGGACAGAGAAGAATGGAGATGGGCAGAGAGGAATGAGCTAGAAGCATGGGTTCTCACCAAGAGTTGTGCATGTTCCCTTAAAAATATTTTTCTGTCTTGGCTTTTATTTTCACCAGAGAGCTGAAACAGCTGGATTTTCACCTGCATCATCCAGTCATTTTATAGTTTCCAAACCAGAGGCATATTCTTTCAGCCAACTAGTTTTTGGACAAAGTTGCCAGAAACACACACTGGAGGAAAACCGTATCTTCAATGACTGGTGTTGGTAAAACTGGTATGTCTCCAAAAGGAGAAATGAAAGGAAGCCCTGTCTCTCACTATTGACAAAAACAAATACCAAATGCAAAAAGGACAAGATTACTGTATGAAAATGCATGCTGTTATAGGAAACATTTTACTGAATTAGCAAAAAAAAAAACCCTCAGGCAACAGAAACAATGTAGATGCGTTATAATTTCTATGTTAAAAAGAAATACTCAACACAGAGCAGAAACACCACACAACATGGGAAAATATCTGACGCGATAGCCATAACATATTAGTATTTCAATCTACTGAATACAAAAAAGTCATGAATAGATAGTTCTCAAAATAAGACTCCATATCAAACAGATATTTAAAAATGCTATTCATCACTAGTGTGTACCAGGGGAATGCAAGGCAAAGCCACAGTGAGAAATCCTCACTCACTCAGAGTGACTGCCATCAAAAAAGATAAAGGCTAATCACTAATAAGTGTGTGAAGAAATGGGGATTGATAGAGAAATGTACGTCACTGTAGTTATCTCAAAAAAAGATTGGGAAGACTTTCGTTAACCAATGAAAACTAGAGCCAGCAAAAGACCCTTAATAAATATTTATCCGAAGTAAATGAGTATGGGGAACAGACATGAAATGCACAATGGGATATTATTCAGCAACTGATAAGGATAAACATACTGAAATATCACACACCACCTCAAATTATGGGTCACTGAATTTGCAGAGCACCCCAAATATATGTGTTCATTGACAAAGTCAACCAGTAACTTAGAGAGATTCATATATGCAAATACTAAGCATAAAACATAAGGAAATTTATAACTACCTGGGAACAAAATACAATTTTTGTATCACTGAAAGAATGGAATTAGTTATTGATAAGCCAATCCCAGAAAAAGAAAAGCAAACATGTTATTGCTTGAATTTTCTGCCTTTTCATGCGTTAAACATTTGGTGTAAAGTGATTACACACAGCACCAACTGCATGACAATAGAGAATTCCGAGGCCTCCTTCATTGTTGTTTTCCTCTTGCTATGTGGGTATACATATTTTGGACTTTTAACATCCTTTTCCTGTATAAGAATATTAACGAGAAAACTCCTCTGATTAACTGAGTTTCCGAAGTATGAGAGTAGTTTGCCATCTATCTTCTTTGGTTAAGGCACAGAATAAAAAGTGGCGATATCCCTTATACTTTGTGTGACCTCGCCCCTAAGTTAGCGTATTCACTGGAAAAGCTAGATTGCAAGTAGAAATTCAATTTCCAATTCTTTGAAAACGCATGTCACTCTGTTCTTTTCTGTGTCATCCAATTGACCTCGCAGCAGCCAAATAAAGGCAGTACCATTCCTCACTCGGCATACCCCGTAAGCTATCTGCACAGCAGAAAATGTAGCACACAGATATAATTATGTTGCTGAAAAAAATTACTGCTCGGAAAGATTTTATTTTGAAGAGTGAATATTACAGCATATTGGCTGAACAAAGGAAGTACATGCTTTAGATTTCATTTCTAATGTCTATGGACCTTGAGTAAATTTTAGCCTTGATGCAGCCAAAAGCATCAGGATGTGTCCCCTTCTTTCTGTCTCTTTGAGATCCACAAAAGGAATGCACAAGGGCACTCTCATTGACTTATTGAGAGCTGGACCATTTGTAAATTGTAGGTATCTAACCTTTGCTGAAAAAAATACAGTGGCATATACAAGAAAAATTATCAGGATGTGCACAGCTCTTCTTTGTATTCAATGTTGATGAGCGCGTAAGTAAATACATACTCATTATATAGACTCATAGTGTAAATGTAAATCATTTCAACTGGATGGATACTAATTTAGTCATATGTATTAGTCATCATGAATGTAAAAATAGGTCCATTGCTAGGAGTTTATCTCATAAATGAGTTTCAGAAGTGTCCAAAGATACAGGGATATTTGCCCCCAGATTTTGGCAAATCCACAAGAAGAACCTATTTTCACTTGGAAGGAATAGTTTAACTATGTTAATTTTTGTGGAAGTCAGTTTATACATTAGCTAGTGTTCTAGTAAGCATATTTGTCTATGACAGATATAAATGCACATAAATACTGATGTATGTATATTTGTATACGGATAGACACTTTTGCATGGGCATAGACAGAGTTTACAGTAAAGAGAAAAAATCCGTAAGGATGAGATATTTTCTTTTTCCCTAATAAATTCTTTTGTGTTTTAACATCAAGGAAACTGATTTGAAAACCATAGAGCATCTAATAACAATTTTAAATAAAATATTATTCTTTCAAAATGTCCAAAAGTTCTTCAATCTCAAGATTCAAGTTTTTATTATTTTGAAAATGTAACCTTAAATCGGTTTCATGGACAACGTACAGCAACAAAACGAAATAATAGCAGCATGGATGTACTAGAAATGATCCAACCATCAGGACAAATCAAGAAGAATAACTAGAAACTTAAGCAACAGTTGTAGTAATCTGGGTTTAAATGGAAAGATTATGTACTTATTTTTTAAAAAATAGTTCTATAATTAACTTGATTCTTAGTTATGATTAATATGAGATTAATATAAATTGTCCATTAGTGATAGCAAGCAAAAATTAAAAGCATGTTCTACACATTATAGATATTTATTAACTATTTGTTAAGTATTGATGAGTCTATATAAAGACATTTAGCCAGGAGACCAAACTTCAACTTAAAAACATTTTATATCTCTCTCTACATACATATAGAGGGGTATGTGCTCATATACACATATTTGTTATAATGTATATATCTGTATACACACACTCTTATATGTGTGTGTGGGGGGTGGGGGTGTGTATGTATGAGCATATACCCTACAGATTTTGCCCACATATGAGTCATTTCTCAAACACTTTTATTTGTCAAAGATAAGTTTTGTTGACTCATGACTATGTTGAGTCAATTGCACTAATGGTCATCATTTCTAAGACCTTTCTGGTTAAGGCATGATTATTTGGATAATGATTTTATCCGAATAATAATTTCACTAACAGCGAGTTGAAGACCCAGAAGGCAGAATTACAAGCCTTTGTGTAGTAAAGATTTCACTCCCAAATAGGCAACTGCTTGAGTGAGACTCAGAGAGGAAGATTTGCCTCAGAATGAAAGTGATCTAAAAACTGTAGTTTTGGAAAGTGAGGAAGTCCTAGACTTGGAGTTTCATTCAAAAGCTTTCCTCTTTAATGTTCCTCTCACTCCTTCCCTCCTCTCCATCCATCTCTCTCCTTTTCTCTCTCCTCCTTTTCATTCTGTGTTTGCCTTGCCCACCACGCAGACACTGACAGCTGATTCCATAGGTCCTCCGATCTAGTTTAATGTACAGTAGGATTTTATCAGGCCAACAAATATTTTCTCTTAACTCTCTGTATAGTTTGCAAGAGTCTCATCTTTTAAAAGCTACCAATAGATTAAACAGATTCTGATAAACTTGGTGAAGTACCGAGCCAGAATTCTCATTTTAAAGCCAAATCTTTAATTTCTTTTTCAGTTCTCAGTCTCAATTCTAACTCTTCAATCCTCTTTCTTTGTATAAATAACTTCACAGGCTTTTTCACAAAGACGTGAAGAATTCACACAGTCAGACTCGATAATGATCCTGTCCAACTCTGTAGCTAAAGACTTTGTTCTCTTATGAAGGTGACAGATCTGTTCGAGAGAATTTCTAAAATTTCTGTTGTTGGAATCTAGCTGAATGGGACATCCCATACATGTAACCATGACTACAAATTATACAACAGTTCATAACTTCGCTATTTCCCAATAGGATAGTGTTGGAATATTTAAATTACAGTAGTGTTCAAGTGTCATGTGGGAAGTCTGGAAAAATTACTCCGATCAATATTTATCAGCAAAATGTCATAATTTCTACAATGCATTTCTTGAAATAGAAACTGAGAAGTGAAGAGAGTTAGACCTTAGAAGAATTCATCTTTGAATCAAAGACATAGGAAGGATCTTCTATATGTAGAAATGAAAAACTAGAAGAGATTACAATGCAGAAACATTTCTGGATACTTTCATAGCTGCCATTACCATAGTGATGGTAACATGTACTATGAGTGTGGTAATGATCAAAAGACATGGCATCATAAAACTTTTATTTATTTTATTTTGTTTTATTTGAGACACATGGTCTCACTATGTAGTCATGACTGATCTGAACATCAAAAGTAGACAACACTGGCCTTGAACTCACAGTCATTGCTTTTGCTTCCTGGGTGCTGGGGTTAAAAATATGTACCACTAGTGAAAACAGTTGTATAAACTGTGGAAGATTATTCATATTTGCCAGAATGCTTTACTAATATGAAATAATCCCTTGAGTATAAGGAATGCGAGTCTACCCTCTTTTCAGCCATGCTTATTTTCCACAGTGATAATGGCATGCAGAGTGTATTTGTGAGCATCACCAGCACCATGGGAAACTTCTGCTGTGTAGTTCATTGTTGACAGTTAATAGGTGGTGTTGCTGTGTTGATAAACTCAAAGCACACAGATCTGAAAGCTTTTGAGCACCAGGTGGTACCATGTCATCCAATGTACAGAGAAAAAGACAGTGCAAGAGGACTCTTAAATCAGGTTAGCACAGGGAACAGAGGAGGCAAGAGGGAGTTGGGGGACAGAAGAGGCGATAGGAGCACTGGGCTCCTGTGCTGGTCTGAAGGACCTCAAGAAGAGTGGAACTATTAGGATGTGTGATTTTGTTGGAATAGGTTTGGCCTTGTTGGAGGAAGTGTATCACTGGGGTGGCATGCTTCGTGGTCTCATATGTGCTCAAGCCACACCTAGTGAGTCAGCCCACATTCTATTGCTTTCTGATTAAGATGGAGCCAGCTCCATGTTTGCCTGAAAACTACCACGTTCCCTACTATGATGATAATGGACTGAACTGAAACTGTAAGCCAGCCCCAATTAAATGTGTTTTCTTTATGTGAGTTGCTGTGATCATGGTGTCTCTTTACAGCAACAGAAACCATAACTAAGACAGAAGTTGGTACCAGGGACTGGGGGTATTGCTGTGAAAAATCTGACCATGATTTTGTTTGGAGGCATTTGGACTTTACAAGTTTGGGTTAAGGAAGCAGTGGAATGCTTAATTGCTGCTTATTGGCTCATCCCAGTAGGTGCCTGGAAGACAGTGTTGCTAAGAGTGATTTGAATTGTGGTCAGCTCGCTCAAGATTTTCCAGAGGAGAAGAATGTTAGTATTTGTCTAGAGATCATTCTCATGACATTTTGGTGAAGAAAGTGGCTGCTTTTTGTCTTTGTAAGAGTCTGCCTGAGATAAAAGTGAAATGATTTGCATTAATTCCGTTGGCAAAGAAAATCTCAAAATAGCTTAGTGTTGAGTCTGTTGTGTGGTTATTACCACACTCTTTTATAGATTTATAATAAAAAGGAGAAAGAAAATGTAAAATTTTAAAAGGAAAGGAGGACTAGGAAGTAGAATGGAGGTAATTCTCATGTTCAAGGAGATAAATAGATTAAAAAGTGGAATAAAGGTAGTGGTAACCTCAGGTCAACATCCTACTCACTAAGTTTCTTACTTATAAAAAGGAACTAAAGAAAATCTTAGAGCTGGGTGTGGTGGTGCACTTGGAAGTGCACTAACCTAGCACGTGGAAGACAGAATATGGTGGATCTCTGAGTGTGAGACCAGCATGGTCTACAGAGCAAGTTCCAGAACAGCCAAGTTTAGAGAGTAAAGGAAATCATTGAAACCAGAAAGCTGGTAAAGAAACAACTGAAACATCTCTGAGTTCACATCTAGCCTGGTCTACCAAGTAAGTTTCAGGACAGCCAATCTTAGACAGTGGAAGGAATCATGGAAAACAGAAAGCTGGTAAAGATGTAATTTAACGAGGCAGCCATGTTCCAGTCCCAGCAACCAGCAGGATTTGGCTGCTTGGTCACGTGGTTCTGGCTCTAGAGTCAAAGACAGAAGAAAGGAATTATGGAACCTTCCTCCACAACAAAGGAAAGGTACTGAGCTAGGCATGTGTCCGGGGGTGTCCTTAATGGAGGCCTAAAGAGGCCATTGTGTGAAGCTGTGAAGGTAAAACTGTGAAGAGGAATTACCTTGGAGACCCCAAGATGATAGAGTTGTCAGAACAGTGGGATACCTGCTGAGGATGCTGAGGAGAGCTGCTAACAGGGAGTGAAACCAGGCAATGAGAAAGAAGGGTTTAGCAGTCAACAAAACAGAAAGGAGCTGGAGATATATAGAGCATTTTGACATCAGTCATTGAGATGCAGCGTTTAGAGCTTGCCCTGTTAATTTTCAGTCTTGATTTGATCCA
>NC_022025.1:10806419-10812136 GCF_000317375.1 Microtus ochrogaster | reverse complement strand
GAGAAATTTTAAAATTGGATGAAATACATTTTGCATTATGATATTGCTACAAGCTTTGGGGGGCCAGAAATAGAATGCAGTAGTTTCAAAGCAACAGGCCCCCAAAGAGAATGGTGGAGTAGGTGTGCTCTGGTTGGGAAAGTGTGTCACTTTAAAGTGGGCTTTGCAGCATCAGAAACCACACCCAGTGAAATATTCCAGTTCCCTTGCCTTCTGACCAAGATGGATCAATACCATGTCTGCATAAATGCTGCTATGTCCCACCATGATGATAATGGACTCTGGAAATAGAAGCCATCCCCATTATTTTTTTTTAAATATAAATTGCTATGGTTATGGTGTCTTGTCATAGAAAGACAGAATAGAAACCCTAATTAAGACAACTAATTATGCCTATATGTTATAAAAATGATTCCTTTTTGTATTAACCCTCTTTGATTGCTTGGTGGAGTTCAGGATTGAATCCATCTGGTTCTGGTCCTTCTGCTCTTGGCAGATGCATTGCTCTTTCAGCCTCATTGACTATTATAGATCAATTCAATTGTTTATGCTTCTTGACTTAATTGTAATAGGTTACTTGTACCTAAGAATTTATTCATCCCTTCTGGATTTTCCAGTTGCCATTTAAATATAAGTGTTCTAGGTAACTTTTGTCAATGAAACACTAGATAAAGTTATAGAAAAGTGGACCCTAAACTGATAAAATGATTCTATCACTTTTTCCTGTAGGCAATTCTGTAGGACATTTAGGAAATTAATGGTTGATACAGTGGGAGAGCCCTGAGTACCGTGGGCAATGCCACCCCTGGGCAGGTGATCCTGATATGTATGAGAAAGACGGCCAAGCAAGTCATGGGCAGAAAGTTTCCTCTTTGGATCTGGTTTCTTTTTCTGCTTCCAGGTTTCTGCCTTGAGTGTGTACTGACTCCCCTCCAAATCGTACTATAAGCTGTAAACTGAAATAAACCCTTTCTTTCCCAGGCTACTTTTGGTCATAGGGTTTTATCACAGAAAGTGAAAGCTAAGGAAGACAAGCTTCTTCCTCTGCTGAGTACTGCTTTATTTCCTGGATCTCTCTCTCATTCCAGTTTGGCATGGTGCAGCATATTCGCAATCTCAGCGAGGCAGGAAGATGACAAGTACTTTAGTATTCTGGCCTACATACTGAAGAACCTACATTAAGACAACAAAAACAAAATTAAATTAAAATAAAAGAAAATATTATTTTTGCTCCTGTCATCATGAGAGAACACCTAAAAGGATTGTGGGTTAGGAGTGCAGAGACAGAGTTTCATATTTAGTCTGCACCCGGGGTGAACTTTTCAGGCACACTGCATAACAAGCCTCTCCATGGCAATTTGCAAGGTTTCCAAGTGGGGCATCTTCATCAGGACTCTCCAAAGCAGATAAAGGAAAGGCAAGACAAAACAATGAATCCCCAGTTACATGGGCTGTGAATCCAGGCTTCAGGAATCTAACATCAGTCTATCAAATCTCTTGGTACTCTGGCCATCTTATCTCTCTCTCTCTCTCTCTCTCTCTCTCTCTCTCTCTCTCTCTCTCTCTCTCTCTCAAAAATTTGCTGCAGTTTAGAGAAACTTGACTATACAGAATGGTAGAGTTGTGCCAAGTGATGATATTAAAACACTTGTGGTCCTTTATTTTAATACACAGTCTTTTTCCTTCTCACCTAAGGCTAATAGGAATTTGGAGGGAAAAAATTGGAGATGTAGCAATTCTTATTTTTTCCAAATTCTAGGTAAGACTCCATTACAGCTCTTATCCAGGAATGAAGTAGAATATGAGCACGTTTGATTGTATTCATGAGCTTGTGTGTGAGCACACATACCACACACAGGAACATTTGGTGATATCTAGATCATATGACATGAAATACCCCATGATAGTTATAGGATAACCTGTTTCTGTGGTTTCTAGTGTTTTGAAGTTGTCCTTAATTTTTCTTATAGCTTGACTGCTCAAAAAGAAGGGAGATACAGTCCTGACACAGTTGTTTCTCTGGAGTAGAATTCTACCATGTACGCCCAGCTATACACATTCACTATTTTTTAATGTAATGCAGGAGAGCTTTACACCATGGACTTCACCAATGTAGAACTCTGTGAAGGAGCCTTTCTTGTTCCTATACTACACTGCTTCCTAGAGGTGAGCCAGCGATCTCGGAGGCAGCATAAGGACAGCAGAGGAGGAAAGAACTGACTTAGTTATGGTCAGTTCATCTCAGCAGTTTTTCCTTTAGAGGAGCCACTGTCTTTCTTTCTTCTTCCTGGAAATCCCTTAGAAGGTGGAGAGACTTATCTGTATGCTAAATGAAATGAATGCCAACAAGACAAGACATATGCAAAAACAAAACACCCACTCCCCCTCAACAACAAATTTTAGATGATCAAAGCACCATAGCCCTTGGACTCTGAGAAGCAAGTCCACAGGCTGGCTCTGAATGGCCTACGTAACTGGGGCTGAGGTTCCTCTGTGAAGAAGGAGGAGTCACAGAACAATGGGCTCAGGGTGGTGGATAGATTCCAACTTTCATAAAAAGGTGACTTGGAAAAGACCTTTCTAGTCTTTTTTTTTTTCTAGACCTTTCTAGCAGACCTAACCCTTAACCCTTGCCAGGTGTGTCTGCCACTGAGGATCTCAAGGCTATCCTGGACGACACACACCTAAAAACATTGGGGTCTAGGTGATGTAACTATACTATTGGGAGATATAGAGGAATCTGTGATGTTCATTTTGTTTGAGAAAGCCTTTGTATCACACAATGATAAACTCATTTGGAACACATTCTCTTTTTTGGAATAGAAGATTATGAAAATAATATAGGTACACTTGGCCTCTCATTGAATAAAGCACAATGATTCTTTTGGTACGGTGCTTGGATAAGGAAGAAATGTTACGAGAAAATTTATGTCTATGTTAGGTCACGATGGAGCAAGCAGAGAGTGGAGCTGGGCAAGGATAGATTGCAGGTCAATTCTTGTTAGTTTCCTCAAGCAATGACAGTATTTTGTCTCTACTTTTGAAGGGGAAATGAATTACTACTCCTCTGGACTTTCAGGAAAGCATCTCGGGCCGAACACAGCCTGGATTTTAAGGGCAGAGGCAATGTTGGGTGTTCACAAGTCTGGTGCATCAGTCTTATTTCTCAACTGTTTTGTTCTCAGTGCATGACAGTAGCAAGGTGGGAATAAGTAGCTCTATTTTTCTGTCACTCTTACAAGACAGAGCTAACCAGTCTCCAAGGTGTCAGAAATTCAGTGTGCTCTAGAGAATAACCCCCTTCTACACAGGAAACATGAATAATTATATCAGTTATAATTACTGGAATAAATCATGTGGTATGCAGCAAATAACCCACACCATTCCTGGTGTTCACCATATTGTACCATGTGAACCCTTGATTTTTAAGCATAAAAACTCCTAGTCAACATATATAAACATTTAATACTATAAAAAAATACACATAAGCAAAAGGGAAAATGAAGAGAGACTGTTTGGATGAGCTACATCTTTCCTTATGTTGCCTTTAAAATATGCTGATTTATTATTTGTTCTTTGTGTACACACCACATACACGGGCAGACCTTTATGTGATGATCTAAAAATAACCCCAATATAGACCTTCTGGAAACAATCACTGAAGTGAAAGTGAACCGTCTTTCTGAGCCCCAGGGCTTCCCTTTCCTCATTCATTCACTAACCCCTCCACAAACTCTTCCTGTTGCTCTCCAGGCCCAGGGCTTGGAAACCTTTGTTGTAAGGATTTGTTAACCAGTGTGCCTGACAAATTCCACCTGGCAGAGTCGTTGCTTGTGCGATAACAATGTTGACATTTGTACTCTTTTGCAATCTAATTAAATCTCTTCTATGTACAAATCCACAAATCCAAGGAGAATTTGGGTAGGAATTAGGAGGTGGTGAGGTTACTGCATTATTCGGCTAATTAAAGCAGTCTCCCCCAAACCAAGGACAGCTTTGAGAACAATGTGCACCTTATAGTTGTTATCATTTCAAGCCACTCTCTGTGAGACAGAAAAATAGGTTTTTTTTATATAGTAAGAGTAAGAGGTGTTTTATTCAAATAGTGAAAATAACTGCATACTTTTTATATTTCATATTTCAGTAAGTCTTAGATTCAATATGACCACATGCCATTTTAGCATATAAGATTTACAATAGTAAACAAATGTATACAGTGTGCTAACTCTAGGAGAAATATTATGTTATAGGTTTACATATATCAACTCAGCTAGCCTCTGTGGGGCCCTGGGTAGCTTGACTATACTGCTGCCATGACAGGCTCAAAAGAAATCAGTCAAGGTTTCAGTTTACCCTAAGGCAAACCTGGTTCCAGGGAAGACTACAAAAAACACCACCCAGGTACCACCAAGGAATGGTCCAATCAGTATCCAAGGGAAAATACAGAAGGTTCCAAAGGAAATACCTAATATTCCAACCACTGCAGACAGGATCACCAGACACCTTAGCCCAGCATGTACTCACCAGAACACCCCTAGACACATGTCAAACAACCAAGGATCCTAAACAAATCCCTTCACCCCCAACCTCTCCTATAATAAAATCTCTCCCCTACAAAGACTTGGCACTCTCTGATCCTACCACTGCGTCAGATGCACATAGAGAATCTAAGCTTGAGTTTGAATAAAGGTTCTTTGCTGTTGCATATGAGTTTGGACTATAAAGTGGATTTGGGGGAATCCTGTGATTTGGGCATAACACCTCCCTACTATGTTGTAAAGTAGCAAATATTATGTCACTTATTTACAAAATATGCAAGTGGAAACAGAAATGCTAATATCAAACCATGCGTTTGGAGGGAGCTGAATCTTGGGCACAGGTTGTGTTCATAAAACAGTGGTCAAAAATTGTCATTTGCTTCATAAGAAAAAGACATTGTCAGTGCATGAGCTATAGCTGCTAGCATTTTAGGGGTGCTCCTTTCATGCCAAGCATTTTCAACACACTTTCTTTGCAGCACCAAATCCTGCAATAGCCCTTGGTGGTGCCATTCGCTCTGTTTTGAAGAAAATGAAAATAAATACGAAAGATTAGTTTTCCAGGTCACAAAGCAGTAAACACAGAGATTGTGTTCGGGTAGCTAGACTCCATGACAAATGTCTGTCAGTGCTCATGGTCATTGTTAGTCATCAGCCTTTACTGAAAGCTTACGAGGTTCAGAATTACACCAAAGAGAATGAGTCATTGTTTAAAATTATAGTTTGTCTGATAACTTGACTAATGGAGTCTAGAGAGAAACCAAAAGTGGGAACATTAAATTACAATATCAGGTAATTGATTTCTTGCTATGTACTTGTATAGTTATAAATATAAATCTTACACTCTGGGCCCAGGGATTCTTGGGCTCCTCAACATTGTTTGAGTGGCTCTCTAAAACATGTCACATTCATTTGAATCACCATTTCTGTCTTTAAGGACTGAAAATGTTGTTATTTTTTTGTTGTTCCGTGATTATATTCTAGTAAGATGGCATAGGTTAATTAGATATAGTCTAAGCTTTTGGTAAGATTTAGTGTTCTGTTTTGTAAAAAGTATTTTTAAATTTGTGTATTTATGAGTTTGCTTGTGTGTGTGTGTGCATGTATATGTGTGTGTGTGTGTGTGAGTGTGTGTGTGTGTGTGTGTGTGTGTGTGTGTGTGTGAGAGAGAGAGAGAGA
>NC_022025.1:10789300-10805765 GCF_000317375.1 Microtus ochrogaster | reverse complement strand
ACCCATTTATCATTCATCTACTATCTATCTATCTATATCTATCTATCTATCTATCTATCTATCTATCTATCTATCTATCTATCTATCTCTATTATCTATGCATGCATATATATATCTAACTATATCTATCTACCTATCTGGTGTAGGAGGTCCTTCTGTATTTGTGTTGATTTCATTGGTTGAATAAAAGAAGCTGCCTTGGCCTTTTGATAGGGCAGCCATTAGGTGGGCGGAGTAGACAGAACAGAATGCTGGGAAGAAGGGATTTGTGGCAGATGCCATGCTTCTCCTGCCCAAGATGGATGTTGGTTTGACTCATGCCGGTAAGCCACGACCCTCGTGGTGAATATAGATTAATAGAAATGGGTTAATCAAGATGTGAGAGTTAGCCAATAAGAGGCTAGAGCTAATGGTCCAGGTAGTATTTAAATGAATATAGTTTCTGTGTAATTATTTTGAGGGCTAAACTAGCCAGGCGATGGGACGCAGCATGTTCCCCCCCACACACTACATCTATCTATCTATCTATCTATCTATCTATCTATCTATCTATCTATCTATCTATCATCTATCTATCTATCTATCTATCATCTATCATCTATCATCTATCATCTATGTATGCATATATGTATGTATCTAACTCTGTCTATCTGTCTATCTGTCTATCTATCATTTATCTATTTATCTATTTATCTATCTATCTATCTATCTATCTATCTATCTATCTATCTATCTTTCATCTATCTATCTATCTATCTATCATCTCTCTTTCCACTCATCTATCTAACTTTGAACAGATTTTAGATATTTGTTGCATATGGCTGCTTGTTTGTTCCCGGCTGCTCAGCCCCGAAATAACCACACAGAAACTATATTAATTGCAATACTTTTTGGCCAATAGCATAAGCATATTGCTGGCAGCTCTTACATCTAGTATTAACCAATTTCCATTATTTTATATTTTAGCATGAGGCCCGTGGCCTACCAGCAAGGTTCCATCTGGCAGCTCACGTCTTTCCCTTCTGGTGGCTACATGGTGTCTCTCTGACTCTGCCTTCTTTCTCCCATCATTCAGTTTAGTTTTCCCCACCTACCTCTATTCTGCCATGCTGGACCCAAGACAGATTCTTTATTAACAAATGATAGTCACGGCACACAAAAAGAAATCTTATATCACCTCCCCAATTCTGTTTAAATAAAAAGAAAGGTTTAAAGTTTAACATAGTAAAATTACATATAAAAAAGTTACCGACAAGAATTACAGTTACAATATTTATATCTATTTTTTTATCATAACTAATGAAAACTATAATTTTAACTATCTATTCTTCAACTCCATCAAGAGCTAGTTCCAGGACAGGCTCCAAAGCTACAGAGAAACCCTGTCTCGAAAAAACAAAAAACAAAAACAACAAACAAATGATAGTCACGGCACACAAAAAGAAATCTTATATCACCTCCCCAATTCTGTTTAAATAAAAAGGAAGGTTTAAAGTTGAACATAGTAAAATTACATATAAAAAAGTTACCAACAAGAATTACAGTTACAATATTTATATCTACTTTATTTTTTATCATAACTAATGAAAACTATAATTATAACTATCTATTCTTCAACTCCATCAAAAACCCCTGAAGGATATAATATTACCAAAGTTGACAGGAAGTGTATTATAAGCAACTTCCAAACCTCTAAAATTGACAGAGACATTTTGCTGCCAGGGCAGTCACAAAGTCCTTCTGTAACATTAGGGTACCCATCTTAAGCCATGGTATCCAGCAGACCTTTCCATGAAGCAGGAAATTTCAAAGACAGGTAGGTCAGCCTATATTGGCAGTTTGTCAGTCACTTTCTTCTGTATTCTACAGAATATCTTGCAGACTCTTTCATGAAGCAGGAACCCTAAAGGATGGTCTCACCTTTTGGCAAGTTCAGCAGTCATTTCTCTGTGGGTCCTGCATGTCCAGTTCATACAGCATACCATCAAGAAGTCCAGGCAAGAGCAGTTTCTTGCCAAAATGACTAGCAAATAAAAATATTTACTTTCTGAACTTGTTTGTTTGTCTCATCCATTTTCCCCCATGTTTTCCCCAAAAAATAACATGGAGGGATAAAGATCGATAGTATTGGGTATGGAGACATATAACATAGGCTTTCATACTCACCTTGCTACTAAACTAATGTGGCTCTGGGAACAAATAGAGTGCTGTTTCTTTCACTAATGAAGGGCTGAAACACAGCACTCTGGAAATTTTCTAGTTATAATTGCCGTGATGCTGTTTGTTAGGGTACACATCACACTAGTCTCCAAAGCTTAGTGAGACCCGCTGACCCAGTAAGGTGGCTGGAAATATTTTTGCTTTTGTTTAATGTGTCATGGAATAGATATCAGGAGGGTGCTTCTGCCTGACTCAAAGATTGCAACTCAGAAACATTTCCCAGACTGTAAGATTTTATTAGAACTGGGGGTGTATCCCTTTAAGATTTCTTGGCAATTAGTAATTACTTTGAACTTTTATGTGGTGTGGTGGCTGCTATGGAAACTGCATTAATACATGGAACAAGCCAAGCCTGTCACCACAGCAGACGCTACTACCCTTTGGCTATCCTAGCTTACTCATCTGGTTTCTTCAAAACAGTTCCCTTCTTTTTATTTTCCCCCAACACATGCACATTATGTGAATACCTAAAATTATCATTTGAAGTGATTCATCTTTTGAGACACATTCAAGTAACTGAAAATCGAAGATATTGGTAGAGATGCAACACGAAAAATAATCTATTAGAAATAAACACATAAAATATGCAAGGAAAGAAAACTAAATTCACATGCAAGGGACACATTTGACTTCTACTGCACAGAATATGCATAAATTTACAGATGATAATACCTTTATTGTAAATAATAAGTGAAGATACTTAAGATGTCTGAGTTCTGAACAAACCATAAAATTCTAATCATTGCATACATTTGTGAAATATTAATAGTCCTAGATGTCTTAAAGAGATGATCACCCCATATCTGAGTGTCTACTCCATAATACACCTATCTTCACCTGTCCTTCAAATATCTGTCTGTCTCAGTGGGACTCTGTCTTGAAGTTGACTGTATTTTATCAGAAATAATGGTGGTGATCCAATATTTGTTAGTATCAGAAGTATTGTTGCCTGATCCTTGGTGAGTATATGTAAGCTCATGGCTTGCTGTCTTCTATACTACCATGTGTGGCCAATCAAAGAAGAGCAGCAGCAATCAGTGTTGTACTATTCTTTCTGCCAAGCTATACCATGTTGGTATGCCTTTACTTGCATTTCTATAATTAAAACGAGTTTATCTTTTGGTACCTATTGAGTTGACCATTAAAATCTTGAAAATATTTATTCATAAGTTTGACTATTTTGCTTACTAATTTACATTAATCATTTGCACATAAGAAGAAAATTTGAAGTCATATGCAAATTATTAGTTCATTTGCTTTTGAAGATTAAAATATTACATAGGATAAAAAGTTCATCATTATGAAGTGTTAGAATGATTTTATGCTGAGAAATTTGGTCCTCTGGCATATGTTAAATTTCAAACAACCTTTATTGTTTCATTGGGTATCATTAAACTTTCCATTCTGTTTCAGTGTTTTGAGTAATATAAACCAATTATTCTTTCAAAATAGTTAACATTCTCAATAAAACTTTAGAAATAATATATCCTTTCCCCATGGTTTTGCAGTACTTCAAATGCACATCATGGTTCTAACCTTGATTTCAAATTGACTCTATTACTTCTTTTTGTGCTAGTTCCTTGTTCTCTTGTTTATCTGTTTTGTTTGGTTTCATGCTATACCCTGAGTTGATCTGTAACCCAGTCTTACCTTGAACTTAAAATAATCCCTCCTGTTTCAGTATCCTGAAAATTGAGATTACAAGGTCAATAGAATCACAGTTGAGAGTGTCAACTGAATAAGGAAGGGTATGTTCTGTTCATGTTGCAATAGCATAGGTAAGCTAAAGTTTGATTCCTGCTTGTTCCTGTGTCTTGATGATAGACAGTTGCCTGACAAATCTAGTTTCTTTTGTAAATCCACAAATAAAAATATAAAAAGACTTTGTGCGGAATGTAGGCTACTGGAAGAAATACAGAATGATATACAAAGTGGGAATGGTACTTTAATATAATAACAGTAATTATTAATTATTAGTTTGTGTTGCCATTACTGAGCAAATAAAAAAATTGCTTTATTAGTCCCATAGACCTCAAATGGCTCAGCAGGCATTGTGGTCTGAAAACTAATCAGAAAGTCTTCAGTAATAAGTAATTAGATTAGGGGAGATAAATGGGAAAGGTAAAACATATTTAAAACTGGAGAAAGACATTAAAACTCTGCAGGTTGATTACAAATCAGACAGAACCAACTGCTGTGACTGTTTATCTCCAGCGACTCAGCAGCAGGAAGCAAAATAACTTTGGAGCAGATTAACTGAAAACACTCCCTCAGAAGATCCAAAAAGCTACACAGTTCCAGATATGTTATCAATGCTCTGAGGGAAATTCATCATTGTACCAAGAAAGTCAGAAAATTAGAACATCCGGGGAGAGATAAGAGATTGAAAATGTTTTTAAGACTGTGTTCTCCAGAGCTGCGTGTTCTCAAAAGCAGGCTCATAATTGCATAGATGTAAGCTGAGAAGACATTGGGAAGATAATTTCCTATTGAATGAAGGATTTAATTTTAAAATATGAATAGTGGTTTTTAAGGAATGCTTAAAATTTATGACAAGTATGGGCTGTAATTAAAAAATGGATATCTTTAAAATGTATTACCAGGGCTTATTCTTCATTCAAATATATTTTGCATCAGGATAAGATGCACAGTGCAAAAAGGGACTAAGAAGAAGATGAGTAAGTGCTCATTATTCATTGTTTTACACAGTATTTATAGAGTACCATTGTATGCCAATCAGCTTGCTGCATCTTACTGATACAATGATTAATAAAGCTGTCAACATCAGTTCAAATTTTCACATTAAAAAAGCAACAAAATATGACAGCAAACATGTTTATTTGTAGCACTGTATAATTGCTATGAAATTTATATTGTTATTATCAAATAATGGTTAATGAAACTCAAGAAACAGCCTATTTCAGAAAAATTAGCTCTAATATCAAGAACCAAATGGAATACTCAGTCAGTTTCTGTGATGATTTGGAGACTTCCTGGTACCCAGTATGGCCTGTTTTCTAGTGTTCTGCCCAGGACTAAATTACTTACCTCTGAGCTGTTTGGGAAAGGGGCTTTTAAAGTGTATCACTGTGTTTCAATCAAGGTTATTCTCCTCCCCAGTGGATATCAGGAACTGTTGACCCAACCCCTTGACCCTTGGGACAACGACAGCAGCTGGTGTCAGCTCTGGAGTTCCCAGTAGACCAGCTGAAGCCCTACCATCACCCCATCTCTGCCTCCACTCTCACTTCCTGAAGTTGTGTCTCAGGAAGGCCCTCTGCAGCACAACTTCCCAAAAAACCTGTGTTTGGGGAGATACTGTCTCAAGCAACATGGATAAATTGAGAGGAGCCCAGGGACTCTACATAGACCTTGGCAAAAAAATCAAAATGTTTTATTTCTTTTCGTTTTTTTATGTGGAAGAAAATAGAGTCATATTTCGGGGGAAATGCAGATATTGAGTGTGCATGAGGAGACATGAGTTTTTGAACGTTTCATGCCTATTAGCTTTCATGTCTGTTAAAACAATTTTTAAAACAAATCTTATGCTCAAAAAGATTTATACACAGCTCCTTATAGGGCTATTTAGTGACATTTTTTACAAGTTTTCCAGAGTTGACATCAAGGGAAGTCTTTGTTAACTAGGAAAGGTAAATAATCCTTAAAATTCACTTTGTTACGGTTTTAGCATTATGATTATTAAAATGATCAGGGAAGACTCTTACAATTCTTTTCCTTAGGAATTCTCATGACATTTTTTAATCATGGACGTTCTAAAGCTTTTGAGTCACTGTAACCTTCACTTGAAAGCATTTACAACTAGCATGAGGTCACTCTGCTTTTCTGTGACCTGGTTCATATCATCTTGAGACTGTACTTCTCACCGGAGCAAGAAATACAGATTGTCACTGCAGAGACTGGTGGGTTTCTGACCTGCTGATCCAACTCTGCAAGTGGCAGTTTAGTTCATGCTTTTTGTCTATATAGAGATGCTTTACTCTGCCTTCTTACGTTACTGTACTGCTGTAGGCAGACTTGAAACATTTGTATTTTCTCCTTCTCCCTACTTGATGCCTTTAGGATTTGGAAACTCTTATTGAATATTCATGTTTTCATGGCAATTAGCTATTGGCATAACTTCAATAAGAATCTGTTCTTGTTGTAATGAGACATAATTGGGAACATTGGTTATATTACCAAGGCTTTGAAATGTCATACTGGAGAATATTGTGCATAGAATCGGGTTTTGAGAACTGAGGTTGACTTTATGGAAAAAAAATATTTTAAAAACTTCTGGCAAAACAACCACAGACCCTGGATATGATATTCCTATTAGAGGGGATAAAGGGAAGTCTTATTTCCTGATCAGGCTGGAAGCTCTGTGTTTGTGCATTCATGAGAAAAGGAACATGCACCCATGTCTCTAGGAATTGACGTGGAGTCAATGCTCAGCTGTCAGATAGAACGCTTCTACTTTCCTGTCATATATGATTATAATTCTCCAAACTAAAGTTAATTTTCCTCCCAACCTTCTGATTTCGAGAGTAGAACTCCTTTCCTGAAGTCATACAGACTACAGTTTGAGAATTTAATATAAACTCAGAAGAAGGGACACAATGGTTTGTGTGGGAGCCAACTCTCTGCCTGGGGCTGTGTAGGCCACAAGGGCAGTTAGCTGAGAACACCCAGTTCTGTCTCCAGAGCCACTCAAAACACATCCTGGGAACTCTACAGTTTGCACCTGTCGTGCTCCTGGCAAGAGTCTAGAATATTTTCAACAACAGTCCTTTGGGCTGAGAAACTGCAGTCTAGCTTCTCATATTTGCTTTTCTTCTTACTTGTAGAAACTTTGCATGATAATGATGCATAAATAGCATCTCTAGTCACAAATCCTGTTCTCCCAAATTCCAAAAGAAGGTTCTCTGGGTGCTTAAAGAGAAACCAGCAATTCAGTCAGAAGTGGACAAATATTTTTCAAAGAAAACAAGAATGTTTTTTTAGTGGCCAAACTTAGTCAGGATAAAGGCCTAGGTGGACACATCAGGTCCTGCCATGGAGTGGTCCTCCGAGAGCACATTACTGCAGGGTTTGTGAGATCTTCCTATAATAAACCACTTGACCCTGAAACCACTCTTAGACCCTTCCTCCTCACCTAGTTCCACTTTGTGCAGCACCTCTAACTCTCTGCTTTCCCTTGAATTTAGGATTTAGTTCAAATCTATACTAAGACATTGTGTTGTGTTCGTTAGGTTTTATTGCTGTGATAAGAGACCATGCTGATGGCAATCCTTATAAAGGAAAGCATTTAACTGGGGCTGACTTACAGTTCCTAGCTTCAATCCATTGTCATGGTGTGTCATGGTGATGTTCAGGCAGACATGGTGCTGGAGAAGGAGCTGAGAGAATGCTACACCTCAATGTAGGCAGCAGGAGGAGAGAAGAGGCCACTGGGTCTGGCTTGAGCATCTGAAACCTCAAAGCCCATCCCCAGTGACACACTTTCTCCAACAAGGCCACCTCCCAACAATTCAACATTAGCTTATGGAGGATATTTTGATTCAAACCCCTACAGGTGTCTTCACCTTGTTCCTGTGTCAATTCTTCTTTTACTGATTTAACTGTTGGGCTTTCCCTTTCTTTCCTTTGTTGATCGCACAGTAAGATTGATGGGAAGATTTACAACAGTCTTAAGAAGAAATCATTTTATTTTTCAGCACTTAAGTGGGGTACAGAGCTGGAAGCCTTGGGTTGCTATGGCAGAGGAAAAAAGTCCAGGATACACAATTCTATTAGATATGTGTCATGTGATTTTTTTTTCCAAGCTAGATTACTGATGTGTTTAACTCACCAATAACATATAAGTTTTTAATTACTGAGTTAAAATTACCTATTTTATCTGGGCAGGAAAAGCAATGTAAAGATATTCAAGGTATGCTATAGTTGTTATTGTTTTTGTTTTTATATCATTATTATTAATTATTATTATTGTGGTTATTTAGGCAACACAAGTATCAGGCTAAAGAAAGATGGTGATGAGAGAGTTATGTGCATAATTGAACTGCAGTAGAAACACAGACACTATTTACACTTGAGTGATGGAGGACACATAATTATAGAGAAATTCAGTGGCAGTTTTCCAACAGCAAAATCCTAAGCTTAGAAAGAGAATAACTCATTTAAGATCGGATGATAAGAATATTGTTTTCTGGATACATATGAAAGCTCATAATTTCCTGATGTACATATTGATGCCAGTGGCCTTTAACCCAGTAGCAACAAAGGTAAGGATTCCTTAGTAAGCATAAATAAATAAACAAATAATAAATGAATAATATAAAAAAAGCAAAGGAGAAAGCCTAAATACTTAGGTACTCATATTTACAACTAGAGATTTTTAAATGCCTTACAGATTTGATGATTCGAAGGGCTTTAACCTTCATGATAGGGAACATTCACGTACCTTTATGTGTATGCCCTGTGCTAAGAACCCCCGTTATCAAATGTACAGACCACTGGGATATTTCACTTTGATTAGCATCTACACAAAGGGACACTGAAGACTCAGATTCTGCTCCCCAGTTTGCGTGATTCTCTTCCTAGAGCTTGCTAATGAGAGCAGCATGGCCTCACTTCCACTGTCCCTCTGTAATTACTGTGTATGACTAATTAAGAGCAAAGCATGCTATCATGTGGCTCTTTCAGCAGCCCAAGAAATTGTAGATTACTCGTTAAGAGTGGTCTGTCATAGAAGATCTCGCTGAAAATTTTGCGATTTTTTGTAGACATATTCACTTTATTTTTTATTTGTGTGTGAATGTATGTTGTATGTGTGTGCTTCAGGTTAGACATTTAAAGACATCTCTTATTTAGAGCAACAGCACATACCAAGCAGCCAGACTTTGCATTTTTCTGTAAGACACAGACGCTACAAGGAAGCACCAAGAGTCCTTGCTGGTCTGAAAAACCCACAGTGAAGCAAGTGACAGGAGGATTCTGAGCCTGGGGTATCTGAAGTAAGAGTAATAATAAAAAATTAAAAATATGTGTATGCGGGTTTTGCTTGCATGCATGTGTGTTTTCCATCTGTGTGCCTGGTATTTCTGGAAGTCAGAAGAGGGAATTGGATCCCCTGGTCTGGACATAAAGACAGATGTGAGCTGCTATGTGAGTTCTGGGAACATAACTTAAGGCCTCTGGAAGAACAGCCAGTGTTCTGACTGCGGAGCCAGCTCTCCACAGTTTCCATCTGGAATTTTGTCTTGTAGTCACTTTTCTATAATTTTGTCATGCAGGGAGACATTATATCCATCTTCAAGGTTATCTGTTGTATAATCTAGAAAAATATCAGTAAATATGTCTATTTCTATTGTGTGCAGTATTGTGAGGGTCCTGGGGAGAACTCTCTCCCAGCGTTAACAAAAGAGAGCCGGGATCAATAGCATTGTCAGTGAGCTGATGGAGATTTAGATAGTGTTCCTGTTTGCAAATGCCATTCTGGGGTTGACTGGAGTTTAGGAAATTGGCAGTGATTCCGTAAGATCCCTTTCTTTTTGATTTCCTGAATCTAAGAGATCTTTGCTGCCTCTTCTAAGTCAGATTTTCTGATGGTATTGTAAGGTCCACTGCCCTCTGTTAAATCCCTTCCTCCTTTAGCAGGATCTTCTGTTTTGACCACCAAATGCTAGATGGCGCAAAAGACAATGAGAACTATAAACCAGAAGCGCTATCACAGGTGGAGAACAAGGGCTGGGAACACTATCACAGGCAGGAAACAAGGGCTGGCACTGGAGTTGCATATTGACTGCTTGTCAGAGACAGCAACTACAAATACACATTCCAGCTAACAGAATGCCAGGAATAGGCAGGCTTTGGGGAGTTTATGGAAAAATATGAAGCTCATAGTATAGTTACTTCTAGAAAAATAACATTTTTGAGTGTTCTCAAAAGAAACTTTCTGTTGACTTGGAGATACGGCGCTACCAATTGAAACAACAACAACAGAAATAGAGTTTTTTTGTGAGTCCCAATTTCTAAATTTAAGGCGAAGTTGTAGCTCTAGGATTAGGTCTTTCGTGTAAAAGTTGGGGTGATGATTAGGGAGAATTATAATCATAGAAAAATGGAATGAAATCTGCAGATTTTCACAGCCTACAGCCACTGAACCTGATATTTCCACTAGGAGGGACTCAAATCCTGTGCTAGGAACGCTGTCCTCCCCTTTCAGCAAATTCTAATTGACCTCAATTACGTGGCTAATTAAGGTATGGTGATTGCTGCTTCGGGTCAACCTGACAAAATCTCTGGCAGAAGCAACTTAAGGGAGTTCTGGCTCATAGGTTCAGAGAGAACCATCATCCACGATGGTGGAGGAAAAGTCTAGCAGAGCATCTATGTGACTGCAGAAGCCAGCAGGAGGCTGCTGCTTCTCATGTGGTACCCAGACCCATGGAGAGCTTAGCCAGAACGGGAAGTGGATGTGGTTGTCATGGACCCCTGCAGCAGCCCAATTTTGATGGCTAATAATTACACCCTGGAAGTTTCACAACATCCCAAACACCCCCCCCCCCACCTCAGCTAAGTGATGGAGTTCTGGACCAAGTGAGCCTCTTGGGGGGAATTTTACATTGAAGTCATCTCATAAGGCCATGCTGACTTCATTCAGCTCTGCCTCTACTACCTCCATTGTTTCCAGACACTCAATGGAAAATGAGTAGAAAAGCTGGAATTACGTCACTTAACAGGGTAAAATGACATATGCCCTCCCAAAGTCGACATTCTCCAAAGTCATATTAATAGATACCACGGGAAGCATATGAGTGAGAATCATTCGAATGGTTTTACGGCAGGATGAGAACAGGTAGCGTGTGTGAGACTGGACTGTAGTCACGGATACCTTACTGGAGTTCTGCTGAGAGCCTGCCACCTGCAACATCTGGGAAAGACTCCAATGCTCTACTCCAGTGTCTTGACTTAATCCGAACACAGCAACCAGGACATGGTGGGGATGCCGTAGCTTCCTTAGTATATCAGACACTGACTAAGCTCCAACCCAGAGAAGTAGTAACATTCTCAATAGTCATTACGGATGCTGTCTCCTTCTTGCTTTTCCTGTGTACTTGAGTTTTAGAGCAGGCTCACTTTGTGATGACTGGGAAGGAGTTATTTCCTGTGGAAAACATGAAGGTGTCAGCTCTCAGATTGAAAACCTGCGACAGACTGTGCCACTTAGGTGGATTCCCTCATCTTCAGTTTTGATTGACAGGGTCATTAATCTATCCAGGCAACGCTCCTGCATCAGCCTCTCAAAGGCTGGGATAACAGATGTGAACTAGTACTCCAAGCCACCAGTTTTGTTTCTGGAGACAGGTTCTCCTTAGATAGTTTTGGTTGGCCTCAAACTCACATGTATCTTGTCTCTGACTTCTGAGAGCTGAGGTTGCAGGTGCATGTCTGTAAGCAAAGATCTTAGATTGCGGTAGTCCAGAAGCAGCAACAGCCTTCCAGAGAGAAGGAGCGAAATTCTGAATTGTGATAGCAGAGGCACCGTTGCTTGACTGAGAGAAAATAGGTCTTGTAGCTTAAACTGCCTGGGAAACATGTACTTGATGCCTCTAACACACATGGGTCTGATAGTGCATTAAACATCTTCTGCTAATGCTAGATACTTGAGTAACTGCAATGAAGTGCCACAGTCTCTCACTCAAATCCTAGCTCAAATTCACTTTGCAGGCCTAGAGGCTTTTGGGAAAGTGTACAAAGGGCATTTCCTTTAAAGAAGGCCTCGGTTCAGCCTCGTATGTAGTGACTGAAATTGTGGCCATGAACTGAATAAGAGCAACATTTTTTTCTTTTTCTTTTTTTTTTTGTTTGATTTTTTGTTTTGACTCTTCAAGACAGTGTTTCTCTGTGTAGCCTTGGCTGTTCTCAAACTTGATCTGTAGACCAGACTAGCCTCAAACACAGAGATCTGCCTGTCTCTGCCTCCCAACAGCTGGGATCAAAGGTGTGTGCCACCACTGCCCAGCTGAGCAGTTAGTTTTGAACACCTGTCTAGAAGTGTGGCTAATACATGATGCTTCCAAAAGGCACGGCAAGTTTGTTCTCAATGTGAGCAGTCAAGACTTAGAGTTTTGGCCAATGTTTGTCTTTATTTTGGTTTGTTTTGACATTCTCTTTATATTTATCTAGTTAGAACCATAGAGCTATAAGGTCAGAATACACTGGTCAAAACTGAATGTTTTTTTATTATTTGTTTATTTTTATTTTTTAAATTTATTTATTTATTAAAGATTTCTGCAGCCTCCTCCCAGCCACCGCCTCCCATTTTCCTCCCCCTCCCCCAATCAAGTCCCCCTCCCTCGTCAGCCCAAAGAGCCATCAGGGTTCCCTGCCCTGTGGGAAGTCCAAGGACCACCCACCTCCATCCATGTCTAGTAAGGTGAGCATCCCAACTGCCTAGGCTCCCACAAAGCCAGTACGTGCAGTAGGATCAAAAACCCATTGCCATTGTTCAAATGGCCAAAAGACACTTAAGGTCATGCTCAACTTCCTTAGTGATCAGGGAAATGCAAATCAAGACAACTTTAAGATACCATCTTACACCTGTCAGAATGGCTAAAATAAAAAACACCAATGATAGCCTTTTGCTGAAGAGGTTGTGGAGAAAGGGGTACACTCATCCATTGCTGGTGGGAATGCAAACTTGTGCAACCACTTTGGAAAGCAGTGTGGCGGTTTCTCAGGAAATTCTGGATCAACCTACCCCTGGACCCAGCAATATCACTCTTGGGAATATCTGAAGATAACAAAAACATTCTAGGATGTTCTGCTCTCCTTACCAGCAGCACACAAAGTTGCCTTTTTGTGCTTATAATGAAGGACAAAAGAACACAAAGTGCTATAGTTAGCTTCAGCACTGTAATCTGTGTTGTTTGCTTCTTACAATTTGTGATCTGTCTGATTCGGGAGACACTTAGAAATGTGTGGATGACTCTGTTTATTCTCCAGCGCTTCTGGAAGACACTCCTATTTGGCTAGTAGGATACACCAATAAGGCATTTGTTATTGTTCCTTTGTTTCTTTCTAAAATAGAATCTCAGTTTACAGTCATTGTTTCCCACGTCTTGAACTATGAACTGAAATACAGGTGTGCACCACCACATCTGGCTACCCCTAGGTATTATATGCAAAGAAGAGACAGCTGTTTTCCTTTCAAAAACTAGTTCCTATTTCGGGATTTTGCCCTTGGAGAGGTAGAATAACTCACTCTAGGTGATAAATTGACCATGTTCTTTTTGTTCTTCATAAACTATGCCTCCCATAATACTGATCATATCCAATATCACTTTATAGTGATATAGATGATAGGCTGAAAATAGCATAAATAAAATCTAGTCCAAATATTTTATGAAAAGCCAAGTAACATTTTTGAATAGGTAGCTCATAATCCCAAGGTATGTATTCCTAATTGGCTTTTTGCCTTGTATCAATTTTAATAGATGGACTCTTTGGGCACCTGTCCAGAACTCTAGGGCGGAAAGACATTGGGATTTGGTTTAGAAAAACTACCGGTGATAGCTGTCATCAATTAAAAGTATACTACAATGTTACTGCAGCTCCATTCAAACAAAGTTCTGAAAGACAGAGAGAAAATGACTTTTCAGTAGAAGACCAGATGGAAAGATGCGTATTAATTAATGAACAAAGACTCATGGAAAATCTCAGTGAAGAACCTTGAATGGATTCGGGTAGACTGCTTGGTGTTCAAGACGCTGTGCAAAGTATCTGTGACATATATTCCTTAGTGGAATCATGGGTAAAACGTCCAGAAAAGGGTGCATTTTAAGCGACTATTTTGTTTGTTTTCTTCCTAACGCTCATACGACAATCACCACACCGAATTGTTATTCATCCTGTCGTATAGACAAAGTTTGAGCCTCCAGCACAGCAAGCATCTCCCAGGGGACTAGTTTGCCATTTAGTGGCAGAATGATTACACTGGATTGCTGCCACCCTGGAAAGAATGCTTGGGATATGATTTTGCTTTTCCTCCCTCACAGTACTCCTGCCAGCATTGCCACCTGGGTATTTACCGAATCCCTTATTTTCTATTTTACTATCCAGCATTACGTGGCTTCTGACCAAAAAAAAACCAAAAAAAAAGTGATTTTGCAGCACAAGACCGCCTGGTCTTTCCATGAACAGAAGACACAAATGGAGGACAGTTGAGGAAACAACAATGAATGGCTGGTTGGGAAGATGATCCAAGTCAAGCATTGCAAATAAATCATGGAAGTGTGAAGGACCCCCTTACACCATGTAGCGCATGTTTGATGCAACAGGCAGCTTCAGCATGTGGGTCTGAGCATGAGAAAATGGAGTGCAGAGTCGCTTCCCCAGGTCTCAGTTATGCACTTGCTGCAGATTTCATTCCCCAGTCCAGAATGTTGAACTTTGCTCAATTAATATTCTGGTTCTGTTCTATGAGAAACCAAGAGTTCCTTGGTGCTCTCTGCTCCTTAGGCCATTAAGACAAGGAAGTAATGTCTGTCTGTGGGATGATTGATCAGATCATCGAGGGAATGGGCAGGAACTGCCATTCTTCCTGCTAGGGCTTCGGACACCTTTGGGAACATTTCAGGAATAACAATTGAATCACCCAAGTAGTTTAAAGACAAATGATCAAACCTTATTTGCTTATTGAGAGATCGGAAACTAGCCCAGGGTACGAGGAAAGTATAAAATCCAATCAGGACCTCAGGCCTTGTGTCTATGTTTCTTTTCATTGCCTTGTTTATATGCATACATGTGTGTGTACATGCATATATGTGTATATAATAATTCAGATGTGACAGAAGCTAAATGATGAAATTAAAAATCTATCATTCAGCATGCAGCAAACTATGTACCTATGAAAGGATTAAGCTTTAAGTATGCCATTTTCAACTCTGTAGCATTTCTCTTTCCTCTGAAAACATCAATATTTAAAAACCCAGACTGGTGGGTAGTTTTTGTGTTTGTGTTTGAGTCTTTATATATAAGCCGGTGTATCCCCTTCTACGTGTCTGCACTTGTATGTATTGTGTACTGGGACTGGTGGCTGTGCATCTTTAACATATCGAAAGGAAGCTTTTGCAGAAGGCATGTACATTTTCTTTCTTGTTTCTTTTCTGTTCAAAGCTATGGTGGAGCTGTTTTCATGCCACATCCTGCATTCTTTTCCTTAAGAGTTTCCCCAGGGTGCTGCAGAGCCCCAGGACCTGTGCTCATCAAGCCAAGAACAAATTGTGAAGTCATTTCTGAACTCATTGCCTACTAAGATATTGTTGCTCATCTTAATTTGACACAACACGTAAGTCAAGCCAAAAAAAAAAATGTACTTCTTTAAATAATACCCCTTGTAATCACAGCCACTCTTTGGCCAACACACTAGGACTTGGATCAAGTTTCTGAAATTCTCTTTTTTAAAAAAGTAATAACTTTATAAAGAAGTAAAAGAAATCTGGCACTCTTCCCCCAATGCTTTCTCGTTTTCTTGCTCTCCCTCTCTCTCTTTTCTTCTTTTTTAGCTGTAGCCAAGTTATTGCTCTTCTATTGAAGCCGTGTAGAAAATTGAACCTGCCACAGATGTCTCACGGCTTTGTGAGCTAGGTAAGTAATTGGGATGCGTTTTCCGAGAAAAGATGCTGGGTAGATACAGGTGAGGGAAAAGGCCCATAATGGCATTCAGTCCTGCAATCAGTAGCTGCAGCTGCAAATCCCAAAGCAATCCACATCTCTGGGTGAGAGCTTATTCCTCAGCTCTTTGAGGATCAGAGTGTGCCCACAAACAATGCAGATAAGACCAGACAGAATCATTCATAGCCTAATGGTGTTTGCGCTCTTGCTCGCCCGTGAGCAAAGTGTAGGCATGGAAATACATCTGAAATATGATGCTGCAGCCATTAACTTAGTCTTATCATCAAAGCCATAAATGGTATAAATTACTCTCATTGAGTCTCTGGGGGCAGTCCTGGAGCTCAGCTGTCGAGGAGCCACAGCAGCAGCTGGGGAGGGCGGGGCTTGCGATCCAGGCGCTGAGAAGCCTAGAAGGCAAAACCCAGACTGACTGAACAAAATCAGTTACCTCAGACCTCTTCTCAGGTAGAGGAGCGGAACGTTTAGACCGTTGTGAGAGGTGAGGAAAACGGACAGGGTAAGTACACTCTGTGCTCTAAAGAAGGGGCAGCTGGCCACCTGCTCCTCA
>NC_022025.1:10787312-10789150 GCF_000317375.1 Microtus ochrogaster | reverse complement strand
GTAAATTTAAAATTACATTCATTATTTCTGCTTAACGCACCAACTCTTACAAGAATAATGACAAGATTTATAAACACCAATGGGCTTGTCATGCTCATCAAAATAATATAAGATGCTGAAATCTTGATATTAGATATTTTGCATAGGATATCTTTATTTTGGAATCATCTATATTTTAGAGTACTTACAATAAGAAAAAAAATCATATCAAAATAAGTTAGATGTAAATGAAAATAGAAATTTTAAGTTGAATATTCTTTGTCATTATATATTATACATATGTAATATATGTGGCATGCATACAGTATGGATATGAATATCTGTATCTGGTATCTTCCTCTAATTCTTAGCTTTATTTTTTGAGACAGGGCCTCTCAATGAACTGAAGCTCACTTATTCTGCTAGACTAGCTACTCAGCATGTTCCAGTGATCTCCTTGTCTCCTCCACTCCAGTACTGGTACTACAGGCATGTTCCATTGCTCCTAGCATGTTACATGAGTTCCAGGGATCCAAACTTGGATCTCCATTCTTACTTTTAAAGACCTTATTCACCAAACAACCTCTCTGACTCATATTAAATATTTTTGTGGGTGCATTTTCATTCCTACATGTACTTTAATGACCCTCATCAGAAGAGTCATTGTTAGAACAATGAAAACATTTCTGAGAACAAGCCTTCTGTTTCTTCAAAGAAAAAAAGGTTTCACACCTAGGATAGTATGAATATAAGGTTGTTTAAGCTATAAGTGGAGAAGTCAAGCATTCCAAGTGCTAAGAGATGCTTGGAAGTATATAGAGAGTGTTGAGAAGAGGAAGGTGTACCATTCTGTATGAGGGGATTAACAGATAGAGAATGTGTATTTGGAACAGGAAGGTTAGCCAACTCTCTCTTTGTGATGGGAATTTATCTAGAAGCACAACTAGGAAACTTATTTCTCAGCTTCATTATGCTGTTCTTACAGCTAAGTGTTACAGGGTGGTGTGTCATTGTCGCCTCAGTACAGGTTTTTAACGACAGTGGGATTGTGTGTGAAAAATAATAGAAAATACTACTTTTTAAAGGAAAATAAAATAAAAACCAACATATTTTAGTTTACACACACACACACGAAGAATACAACAAGTACTTCTGCTCCCTGTCATTAACATCCCCTATTTTAACACCTTGCATTGGTGAGATACATTTCCTAGAACTGTTAACTCAGTCTAGATACATTTTAATTTACTGAAGTCAAAGTTTGCATTTGGATTGCATTGTACATTCTGTGGATTTCAACAAATCATAGTGACTTGTATCTGCCCTTACAATATCATACAGGTAACAGTTTCCATCCTTATATTTTATCTAATATTTTAAAATAATTTTCACAACATATTGTGGACTAAACCACCTTTAATGGTTCATTTGATAGTCTCCAACTATTTGTCCCGATCTTTCATTCTTTTCTGTCCTCAGTCCCCTGGGGTGATCACTGTAGAAAGCATTTTCGAGACTCTACTGAACTGAGGTAAGGTTTGGTCAGTGACAGTTGCCAGAACAAGACCATAGGATGGAAGGAGAGAGGAGAGTGTTTGTTCTCTGTGCCTTTGTCAAATGGCTGTTTTGGTGATGAGTGTGTTCCACCTGCTAACATAGCTGCAATAGTCATGTTTCTCACAGCCTCAGCTCCGACCTCTGTCCTACTCTTTCTGTGGTTCATGGACAGCTAGTGATGACAAATTCTTCATGCCTTAATTGGTCTTTGGATGTTTGAGAAAGCTTGTTGGTGTTTATGTTGCCCACACCTCTGTCAGTAGACCTTTCTTGAGATTCTTTTCAATCACTCACTTCACGTG
>NC_022025.1:10785528-10786917 GCF_000317375.1 Microtus ochrogaster | reverse complement strand
CCGGCTAACAGGTCAGGCTTCATTTACCAAAGTGTTGATCCTAACCGTATTGCTAGCTTGAATAGATACGAAACTAGGACCAGAATTAAAATGTTTCTACCTATGATTTAATCTATTTCACTGTGCCCACGAGTATATCTTAAAATCTGAAAATGAAAATCAGTAAGAAAGAAATCTATTTTTGAAATTTTGAACTGAGTCATTTAAAGAGATTAGCTAATATACATATTAACTAGCTCAGCTGAATTATTTCACAGTGCGTACGTGTGTATGTGTGCATGTGTGCATTTCAAAACATGTTCTACACTATACATATATATTCTGTCAATTACAAAAAAGATCAACAGCTTTGAAATTGAGACGGTGATTCCGTGAGGCCTTGTATGTTGCTGTCATTTTCTTGAATTTTCAATGTCATGTTGAGAATAGTAAACTTTTTAGCATATATTTATGCATGCAGAAAAGCATTATTTTCACATGCAACTATTTGAAAGAGTTCATTACATAATTCATTTAGTGTTTGTGATAACTATATTGTACATTTCATATTTAGTAAATATCAGTACACTTTTCAACGAATGAAAATATCTGATTTGTATAGTACTTTGTGGAATGAAGAAAAATCCTATACAATTAAGGATTAGCAACTGTTATGTTTAAAAATGCAACAGATTAATAGGATTGGATTTCAAAAAGCATTGACAATATTATTACAACAAAGGTGGAAAAATACAGCCTTAGAGAGAAAATGGAAGTTATGGCTAATATAGTGACTTAAATTTTAAGGGAAGGAATTAGCTAAATCTAACTACAGTGAATATAAACCTTGACTTTACATAAGAATCCCATGGAAAGCTGAACAACTACTGATTCCTATCGTCTAGCCTAACTTAGGGGGTCTTACTATGGCCCGGGTAATGAGATCTTTGAAACTTTTTGGTGATTCTAATACACAATCAAAATCAGTCTTGAGAATAAGTTCACATTAGATGTCTGGTATTCGAGATACCTGCACTCTGTTCTAGTAGGTGGACATGTTCTGTGCTTGTTGTGTATGTGATGTATTCTAGACAAGGACAATAGCACATGAAAGGCATGGCGATTAGATTCTTGAATATACAAACTCTATTACAGAGCTACAGTATTGAAATCAGCTTGGTATTGGCATAAAAACAGAGAAGTCTACCAATGGAATCGAATAGAAGACCCGGACTTTAATCCACAAACCTATGAACACCTGATTTTCGATAAAGGAGCTAAAAGTATACAATGGAAAAGAGAGAGAATCTTCCACAAATTGTGCTGACATAACTGGATGTCAATCTGTAGAAGAATGAAAATAGATCCATATCTATCACCATGCACAAAACTCAAGTCCAAATGGATTAA
>NC_022025.1:10771520-10784473 GCF_000317375.1 Microtus ochrogaster | reverse complement strand
AAATCCCAAGGTCCAAATCAGGAGCAGAAGGAGAGAGAGCACGAGCAAGGAACTCAGGACCGCGAGGGGTACACCCACCCACTGAGACAATGGGGATGTTCTATCGGGAACTCACCAAGGCCAGATGGACTGGGTCTGAATAAGCATGGGATAAAACCGGACTTGCTGAATATAGCAGACAATGAGGACTACTGAGAACTCAAGAACAATGGCACTGGGTTTTGATCCTACTGCACGTACTGGCTTTGTGGGAGCCTAGGGAGTTTGGATGCTCACCTTACTAGACCTGGAAGGAAGTGGGGGTTCCTTGGACTTTCCACAGGGCAGGGAACCCTCACTACTCTTTGGGCTGATGAGGGAGGGGGACTTGATTGGGGGAGGGGGAAGGAAATGGGAGGCGGTGGTGGGGAGGAGGCAGAAATCTTTAATAAATAAATAAATTAATTAAAAAAAGATTCTTGAATATAGAGTTTACAAGCTAACTCTTCTTATTAGAGATTCCATAAATGACAGTGAGTACCCAGCAATGAGAAGTGATGGGTATTAGAAATATTTTTAACACGAGCTCTCTGCTAACGCAAAAATCCCAGTCAACCCAAATCCAAACAAGCCGAATTAAAAAATATCCAGGTTTGATAGGATTCTTGCATACTAGGGTGGCCCCGAGGGGAACCGGGAAGCCGCCAACAGGACCACTGGGAGGAAAGAGGGAAGACCTTGTGTTGACTGTCCAGGGAGCAGTCTAAATAGACTTGGGGAGTGGTCCTGACCTCCTCTGGTGAGGTCAAGATTTGGCGAGCTACCTTGACCCTCCTCGGGGAGGTGTTAAGGTGCAAGGGGCACAGGGTCAGGGCCTCCAAAGATGGAGACCCAAGATTGGGATTTACAGTGGGTGCTATGAAGGTGTGGAAAGTAGGCTTGGTGAGATGCAGGATGACCATTTGGTGAAGTATTTTAGCTCAGAGGTGTTGGTGACCTGGATGAGGTTGTCTTAGCAGGGATGAGCAGTAAGTACATTCATGTTATATTTAGAAAGATTTAGAGACTCAAAGCCTGTGAGGGGGAGAGAATTAAAAGCACCAGGAATGATAAATACCTTTCTCTAGATGTCAAATTTCTTTGCCTGCTATTTAGCAATTTCAGAGAAGAAAATTTAAGAGATTATTTCATTTCAAAACATCTTTATTCCAAGAAAGCTGGCAGATGCTGGTGAATTTTACACTTAACTCTTAAACTGTTGATTGGGAAGGTCAACGTGTGAGTTAATGTAGTCACAGCTGACCCTTATAGGCCATCTAGAAGTACGTGAAGTTTTCACTTACAAGAAACAGTCACAGCAGGTGCATAAATGGCTCCACATTTCAAATCAAACTGAATTAATCATGAGTCAGGGAAAGAAATGATTTGTGAAATTCCAAAATACAACTAATATCTGTGCTTCGTTTTGCTTTTAGAATGTCAGTTACAGCTCCCTGTAAGGAACACGATGGTGGGAAAACACAGCATTTCACAATCCCTCCAAGAACTGCTCTGCAAAAATGACAAGTCTCAGAGGAGAGTGGTTGACAGGCTCTGGAGGTCTAAAAGGAAAACTTTCCAAATATATCATGGGAGTGAGAAATGAATCAGAAAGACGGATGGAGTCAGAGCTTTTACTTAGTTCAGCCCATCGATAGTCTTCATGGGTGTTATGAGTGAAGGAAATAGTATACTTAAGGTCAGGAAATGAACATGATGTGTTTCAGTCTCCTGCCTCAATATATACCAAGATCACCTCTGTGGCTACCTCAGAGTTCAGTCAGTTGCTTTGGCTGTACCTGCATTACAATGGACATTCCATTCAACAAAGCTAGATAATTATGTGAGGATATAATTATGTAAGAAATATAGTTTACAATCTACAAAGAGTAAATAGTTTCTGGATTATAACTGCCTTTTAAATGTCCTTTTAAATTTAATTTCAATTCATCAGGATTGCATATCAATATTGTTCATGTACCTAATGAAACTCTACTAGAGAAAACTAATTTTTTCCTTTGGAAGTGGTTTTCAGCTGAAGATAGCTTCAGTAAGGGATGGGAGTTTGATCCCACTTCCCCCTGTCACCGCTGGGAAGCTGTCTGACTTGGACATGGGCAGGCCCTGTGCATGATGACACAGTTTGTGTGAGCTCCTACGTTTGTCATACAGTTGTCTGCTCTGCTTAGAGGGCCTTGCTTCCTTGATGTCTTCTATCCCCAATTGGTTCTTAAAAATCTTTCCATCTCTTCATCTCTAAAGATATCTGGTCCATGAGGGGAGGTGTTTGATGAAGATGCTCATTTAGGACTGAATGTTTCAAAGTCCCTCACTCCATGCATGTTGGAGGAAGACTCTCTGAAGATGACTGACTGAGGCATTGACCTATGACTGTATCAGAATGTTGTTAAGAGTTATTTTATTTCTACATTCCTATACATACATACATATGTGTGTATTACATATATAAATATAAATATCTATATTTGTACATATATATGTAGCTTCAGGTGAAATTGTCAAAATCCAGAAGAAAAATAACACTTATTGCATATAAAAGGCCTTGACATCCACATTTCCCAAAATTTGTACTCTTAACAAGAAGGATATTATCTGGTTTTCCCCTAGACCCAATACCATTCTGGTCTCAGGTTCTTAACAACCCTAGCAGTGTCAGGCATGGGTTGCATCTTGTGTAGGGGGCTTAAGTCCAGTCAGAGAATGGTTAGTTACTTCCACAATGTTTGTGAGACAGTAATACATTTATACTGTAATCCTTATAATTCTATTATTTGACAATTGAAAATAAAATAAAATTGAAAATCCAACAGATTGAACGGCTTGAATATAGAAGACACCAAAGGGTACAGTACATCTTCTGAAGTTCACTGAGTTCTTACATCAAGTTGTGCAGACACGAACTAACAAGTGGCTATGCAATTCTCCCTGCCCAACGGTCATTGCCTTCAAGAAAATTTTAAAAGAGTACAAATTTTGGGAAATGTAGATGTCAAGGCCTTTTATATGCAATAAGTGTTATGTTTCCTCTGGATTTTGACAATTTTACCTGAAGCTACATATATATGTACAAATATATATATTTATGTTTATATACGTAATACACATATGTATATAAAATTATATTAGCTAATGATTAGATTTTATTCATTTAAAGTTTTAATTTAGTTAGTTTGTAATAATAGATAAATGAAATTTTGACAATGAGAAACTATGGGAAAGAGCTCTAGATTAGGGTTGAGTGATAGACATAGAAAAACAGAGGCGTTGCTATTGATTTGCTCCATATGTTTCCTGTAGCAGCATATGTTTTCATATGAGAAAGGTTGGAACAGTGGTTAAAGAGATTTCTCAGCAGTTAATAGCAGTTGTTGCTTTGCAAAAGACCAGTTCCTGTCCTGCTGCCCACATCAAGTTGCTCTCAGCCTCTGTTAGCTCCAGCCCCAAGGAATCCATAGGCACTCATATATATGACATACATATGCAGACACATACTCGTAAATAAAGACAAAATAAAACTATATTTCTTTAAAACAGACTGAAATTGTCTTCATACAGTGAAAGGAGTAATAGCAAAGCTTTACAACATTGTCATAGAAGACCAAATAGCGGAGACCACACTCTGCTATCTTTCTGATGTCGTTGAACAGAGCAGAGCATATTTCATGTAAGAAAAGGATGGTATGGCTTAGAGCCTCTCAACAAACAAGAGGGAATGTGTGTGAACTGAGCCACCCTTCTGACACAAAAGGAGGGATGAGGTGAACACTCTTGACTTGCATTGATGAGACACTGTGCTCGGTGACTAGAGCATTTTCTGCTAAGGAAGGTGGGAGCTGCCTTCGTGGGGCATTTGTAATCCATGAGCACACAAATCAATAGACAGTCATTCTGGAGCCCTGGCTCATTTCTGGGTCTGTGAACACAGCAGGTTGTGTGCAGGGTGTGGAGACATTTGCATCACTCTCTACTCCTGACTGCATCTGAACATAATCCCCCAGAGAGATGACCATGGAAATAGCGTGAACAATCCCAGGTACTTAAAAAAAATACTGTTAATAGAAATTATTATTGTTATTGTATTATAATTTTCTGCCAAGGTAAAACTATTGCTATAAAAAGGCAAAAATAGCTAAAACTCATGTAAATAAATATAATAAACTTAATTGTTACATTTAATATTCCTACTATGTAGTACAAGTACAAAAACCTGTTACTAATCATGTAAAATTTTGTCTTTATGTTCTTGTGTTTTCTTGTCATGGAGATAAGCAGGTAGCTAGGCAAAAAGGTGAAGACAGAATTTTTAGAGAAAAATAAATTAGATGAAGGTGATATAATAAAAAGTAGACCTTATAAAATTATTATGGTGTGTTCCCCCTTTTAAAGTCATCTTCCCTTCAAGCTGGAAGGGCTCTTTGCTAGTCAAAAAAATCATTTAAAATGCTTCGATTTTCAGCCAGAATAACAGAAATAATGCTATAATTTGTGGGGGATGTGGTTGTTGTATTAGTGTTCAACTATGAATGCTGAATCACTGCTTCTCCTCAAAGAGTAGAACTTTCTAGACAGTAGTGCTGAAAACCATCAATGCTCTTCTCAGTTGTATGATTGCGTTGACATGTGATGATGTAGTTTGAAAACTGAGTTTCTGCATCAAAATATGAAATACACAACAACATAAACCTAGAGTTATTAGTTGACAAGTCATTTTCAGTTCCAAGCCCCATTTCTCTTTAAACATTTGAGATTGCTCAGTTCACTCTGTTGTTGTTATTGGGGATAGTACACCAATAAATGATGAGAAAATAATTCTGTCATCCATTTCATTTGTTTGGATGGCTAAAGAAATGATGTTGTATGCAGTCAACACATAATTCAGGTTGAATACAAATGTCACATGTTAGTTTAAAATAATTAGGTATGTTATATATTATAGTAGTGTAACCCAATAAACAAATATAAATAATTTAAATAATATAAATAATTAGATTGAGTTTTTGCACTAGTATAAATTGTCTCACTTTATTCATGGGGCATGTGATGGGGGAAGGACTTATTCTTTTAACGATTAACATCTGATTTTCCTTGTCTTAAATCTGAGTGAATGACTGGCAAAACGGCTCATGGGTAAGGATCCATGCTGACAAAGCTAGTGGCCTGACTCCATCACCAGGTACAATGCAGTAGGAGACCGCAGACCCTCTCCAGTTTTCCTCTGACCTACACTAGGGCACCATGACATGGGCATGCCTTACCCCACACATTCACACTCACAAAACACAAATAAATAAATCGCAACCAAAGTAAATTGAATTGGGGAAGAGTTTTGGTTCCTAATACAGTTATTGACTGCTAGAAATCTGCACAGTTGTGTTCTCTGCACAGCAATCGGGGCTCTGTTTATTTCAGGATTTATTTATTTATTTATTTATTGTTTTGTTTTTCGAGACAGGGTTTCTCTGTGGTTTTGGAGCCTGTCCTGGAACTAGCTCTGTAGACCAGGCTGGTCTCGAACTCACAGAGATCCGCCTGCCTCTGCCTCCCGAGTGCTGGGATTAAAGGCGTGCGCCACCACCGCCCGGCTTCAGGATTTATTTTTATAAATCTATTTATGGATATTTGTTCTTTATTTTTTGTTATGATGATGAAAATGAAACGATGATTAAGACAGACAGTGTGAAGGTCAGCTTTCCCAATTTGCACTTCAATTAGAATTCCATCACCACCAAGATTTGCTAATCCAGCTGTTGTCATTGTGTTGAGTAGACCCACACGTCTCCCCAGATACTGCTGTCCTGACACCAGCTGTTACTTCTCAGAGTGGTCCACCCCGGCATGTGCTACCGGCTTGTTAGAAACATAGGCTCTTGAGCTTCAATGGCCCCGTCCTGACTCAGAATGTACAGTTTAACAAGGCGCCCAGATCTCCCCTGTCCAAGGAGTCTAGCGCCGGGGACTGCGCATGAACCCAGCATTGTACCTCCTGGGACAGATTTGCCAGCTGCATGGGCCGTCTCTGCAGATCTCAGTATAATTTTTGGTTTTAGGCCAAGCACAGGCCAAGACAATTACGAAGCACTTGTAGATTGTTTTCAATTGCTGAGAAATGAGGGACATTAGACTTCCCCATAGGAATTTGGTGGCAGCTGTATTAATTACCATTTCATGGCTCTGTGGCATATTCTACATTTATAAAAGAGGCCGTGCACTTAATAAAAGCAGTTTTTTACTTCATAGCTGTTAAAAACTTTTTCCAAAAAACGCTACCAGCTAAATTATGAGGGTGAATTAAAGCGTGCCCTTTATAAATAGTCACAAAGGCCTCTGCAGCTGATTACAGTGTGGGTGTAATCTGGAGAAAGGTTTGCTGTAGGCACAAAATTATAGTACTGCCGCTGGAATAAAGCCAAGAGCCTAGCCATTTCCAGGAGCTGTCTCACCACCTGCTAGCACACTGTTCCGAACTGAGTCACAGGGTGGTGGAGCCTAAGGAGTCATTAAATCTTCACCCAAGACACTGTCTGAAATAGCTGCTGTTTTCCGCACGCGCCTCCTTCCAGCCAGACCCTCGCCTAGAAGCCCGGTTGGAGGGCTGAAGGGAACAGCTTTCTGCCCAGGAATGAGAGTGCTAACGGTGTTTGTTCTGAGTGAGTCCAAGCATTTTGTTTATTTCTCAGATCCCCTGAAGATATCAAAAGTGAGGGCAAGTCCTAAAGGAACCCTTCAATCTTCTCATGCATGCTGTTTTGATCGCACAGACACACGATTTTAGTACGGTGCCAGCCTATGTCTGTATCTGAATGCCTCTTACCAAGAACATCCCAGGAAATTCCTGCTTCTATCCTTGTTGTTGCTCACTCATTGGTTTCTTGACATTGAGGTCAGCTGTGCCCAGGTACTGCAAGCTCAGGCAGGCTCCATCTTCCTAAGGTTTCCTTTCTCATTGAATTAAGCCTTTCCAGCATCTCTGTGAGTTGAAACAGGATTTCTGGATTTTGTTTTTAGATAAAAATCTCAAACTGTAACAAAAAAAAAAAAAGTCCTTGAAATCATTGCAGTTCTCCTGCCTCAGCCTAGGACTGGGATTTTTACAATTCTATTTCTGTGTGCATAGAAATTTAATATTCCTATATAGTGTTACCAAGATTTCATTTATATAGTGCTTTCCTTACTGTATATACAAGGCATTATTTGACACATTATATACAAATGTATATGTATACATCTATATGTGTTATAAACTTGTTGGTTTCTGACTATTCCCATGACTTAAGTACCATTAATATTGGTTTCACAAGGTAAACTGTGCGGCAAAAACATTAAGTGTTTTTGTCAGGAATCTAAATCTCCAAAGAAGGAGCCAAAAATCAGCCAGAATCCAGGCTGTAGGAATGCTGATTTACACTGCAGATTAATATTCATTGCTGGGATGCATTAGAAACTGAACGAGTGAGGATCCAGAGCTAGAGACCTTTACTTAGGTCTGAGGAAGAAGAAAGCCTCAATCTTTCACAGAGACCCAGAGCTGGAGTCGGATAGAATAGTGACGCTGAAACCCGCAGTTCTGTCCTCTTTCTGCCTGATGAAAGGGGAACAGAAAACCGGAGACAAGCATTGGTGTACAAACCATCCAGACGAATTCCAAAAGGAAGAGGGCCCATGTGGCTGGGCGCTCAAGGTCTGAAGGAGACTGAAGCAAATGGTCTTCTCATTGGTTGTTTTCTGTGAGGAGGAAAGAGCCAGGTAAGCTGTAGAGTGGTGTTTTACACGTTCAGGATTTATATGGGAGGCTGTGGACTGATGGCAGCAGATCTATGCGATTTTGAACGAGGTTTTTGTATCCGAATAGAGGAGAAGTTATGAGCAAGCAGGCAGGGGATGGCCAGGTCAGCTGACATTTCTTGGGACACTGAAAAGAATGTGATCAGTCTCACTTTGTATGCACTTTGTAGAACGCACTGCTAACTGCGTTCAGTCCATCACACAATTTTCACAACACAGAAAGCAAGAGTTGTGTTTTTGTTGGTGGTGGGTTTCTTTTTATGTTTGTTTTACTTTGTTTTGTTTCATTTCTTCAAGTCAACAATGCAGAGTTCTTCATGAGAAGTAATTTAAGACATGGGAACAGTACCACAAAGAAGTATGCCATTGAGGGAGAAAATACTTTTAATTAATCCTGAAACAGTGCGGAGTCCTGTGGCACTGAAAATATTCAATATTAAAGCAAAGTGTTATCGCCTGCCACTTCCTTTTCTCTTTAGATCATTAGCATAGGATTAAACATTTTAAAGTGAGATTTCAACCCCTTAGCAAGCAGCTGTGTGTTCTATTAAAAAATACAATATACTCATACATATGTATTATGCACTTAATTAACTATTAGATCTTCATTTAAAAAGTCCTAATACTGTTGTGAATTTTTATGGTGCTTTGGATCTCTGGACGGCTGCCATCAATTTGCATATTTGAAGAGGCAAAGGAAGCATTGGGAGTGAAAGAAAAGCAATCCAAAATTCACATAATTTGAGAAACATGGCCTGAAATTAGATTTCTCTGTGGCCCCAAATTCTCTTACATGCATTTAAATTATATTTAATATGCACTTATTATAGAGTTTACAAGAATATATAAGATGATATAAAAATTAAAAGCATCTATAATCTGATTTAATGAAATATGAATTATTAACTCTATGGTATATTTAATTTTTATATGTTTGTTTATGGAATCTACAAATTTTGAGGAGTTTAAGCACTCCATACTCCTTAATGTGTAATGCAATTTTTTTTAATTTTGAGTGATAATGTTTGTAATGTTTTCACTTCCGTTACCTTGTCTTCATTAATGTGACTTACCAAAACAATTGAATAATGAAAAGCAGCTACAGGATACTTGGTTTCTCTCTGTTTTTCACCTAAGGATCTACTTATATGGATTTGAGTTACTGGGAAACATGTTAGGCCACAGACCCTGTAGAAGCCCAACTCTGGCCCCATACAGCTTGTACTGAATTTGTAACCTCCAAGGCTGAGAAGGTGTGGTAGGAGGCTGCTAATGTGTTCCTGGCAACCCTCACTCCCAAAATAATCACACAGAAACTGTATTATTTAAACGCTGTTTGGCCCATTAGCTCTAACTTCTCATTGGCTAACTCTTACATCTTAATTTAACCCATCTCCATTAATCTGTGCATCACCACAAGGTTGTGGAATACCAGCAAAGTTTCAGCTTGTCTGTCTCCATGGTGGTCTTATGGCTTCTTCTTAGCTCTACCTCTTTTCTCCCAGCATTCAGTTTAGTTTTCCCCGCCTACCTCTATTCTGCTCTGAGCAGGCTTAAGACAGTTTATTAACTAACGTTATGCACAGCATACAGAGGGGAATCGCACATCTATATTAGGTAGTTAACCTTCCAGTTATTTGCTACAATATATACATGCTCCTTTCCAGTATGGAACCTGGAGAAAAGAAGAAGACATATTTTTTTTTTTTTTCTCCCAGACCCAGACCTCACCGACCACAACTCCTTATCATCCATGGCTTGCAGCCTTCTCAGGAAGATGGAGGCTGAAAGAGTCCAATGAATATTCCTAAAAGGGTATATGACTTAAAGATATTTCTAGAAATGTGTGTGTTTATATATGTATGCACAAACAAACATTTGACAGTCTTATATTGTTGCTGTTAGGATAAACAGCTTAGGAGACTATCAAAAGCTTCATTAGTTCCCCGTTTCTCACATATTTATCAGTAAATTCTAGTATTTTCATGTGCTAATACTTAAGATACTTAATATTATTCTCAACACTCACATATTTATAAATGTATCAAGACACAATGTAAATTAAAAAAAAGACAGTAGACCATGAAAAGACCTTTCAGCATCTTGGATTAACAGAACAAATATCACAAAAAAATGTCTGTACAATGAAAACCAATCCACAGATGTAATGTAGTCCCTATCAGAATTCCAATGTCATATTTCATGGATCTGGAAGACATAATTTAGGAATTTACATGGGGTCACAAAATGCTATGAATAGTCAGAGCAATCTTAGAGAGAGGGAACACAGCTGGAGGTAAAACAATACACAACCTCAAATTATTCCACAGAGCTTAAAAGACAAAGACATTCTGGTACTGGCATAAATACAGAAAAATAGACACAGTGGAACAGGATAGAGGACTCAGAGTTAAACCAACAAAACTATGGACACATAATTCTGACAAAAGGAAGAAAAAGAAGCAAGTAATGGAAAAAGAGATAGCTGTTCTAGTTTGTGTCCGTTGCTGTGATAAAGCCTGGACCAAGAGCCACTTGCAGGGGAGAAAGATTTATTTCACATCAAAGTGTAACATCATTCATGAAGGGAAGTGGGGGCAGGCACTTGGAAGGAGAGAATGAAGCAGAGAGTGGTGGTTACTGGCTTGTTCTCCATTACTTCTTCAGTTTACTTTCTCATGCAACCTCGGGCTACTTGCCCAGAGGTGGCACTGCCCATAGTGAGCTAGACCCTCCCACATTGGTCATTGATCCGGTAAGTGCCTCCTGAGGCTTGCCTAGAGTCGAACCTGATTGGAGCGATTTCTCCACTTACGATCCCTTTTCATTCCAATAGTTTACTCAACAAATAGTGCTGGCATAAATTGGGTATCTACCCAAGGAAGAAAGAAATTAGAACCATAGTTTTCACATTGTACAAAAATCAACTCCAAGTGGATCAAAGACATTAATAGAACCTGCCCCCCAAACTGATAGCATTAGAAGAAACCATATTGACTACTACAGAAACATTGAGTAGGACGTTCTGAGTGCACTGCCATAGCCCAGGAACTAGCCCTAAGTATCAACATGTGGAACTGCTTGGGATTTAAAAATCCCTGCACAGCAAGGAACAATACAGCCCATGAAATCCTTCAAAATCTTTACCGGTTGTTCTTATGACAAGCAGCTAATATCTAGAATTTGCCAAAAATTGCAAAAATTAAGCACCAAAAAAAAAGCTATCCATAAACAAATGGTACAATGAAATGAGCACACTTTCCAAAAAATGAAACATACCTGGCCAATTGCTATTTTGAAAGTGTTAACACCCCTAGTCATCAGGAAAATGCAAACTAAAGGTACTTTAAAATACTACTTCTCTCCAATTAGAATGACTATCATGAATAAACCTGACAAGAAATGTTTTTTTATATATATTTATTAAAGATTTCTGCCTCCTCCCCGCCACCGCCTCCCATTTCCCTCTCCTTCCCCCAATCAAGTCCCCCTCCCTCCTCAGCCCGAAGAGCAATCAGGGTTCCCTGCCCTGTGGGAAGTCCAAGGCCACCCACCTCCATCCAGGTCTAGTAAGGTGAGCATCCAAACTGCCTAGGCTCCCACAAAGCCAGCACGTGCAGTAGGATCAAAACCCATTGCCATTGTTCTTGAAGAAGATATGAAGAAAGAGACACCCTTACTCACTGCTAGTTGGAGCTCAAATTATTACAGCGTATATGGAAATCAATTTGGAGGTGCCTCAAAACTTTAATAACAGAACTTCTATGTGACTCAGTTATTTCTTTCCTGCACATATACCCAAAGAACTCCACACAATACAATAGATGTATTTCTACGTCTATATTTACTGCTTTTCTTAATATAGAAAATTTTGATACAGTTATATTGTATATTGATACAGTTATACAATATACAATATATTGTATATTGATACAATAACTGTTAAATTAATGATATGAAATATCACAATATTTCATAATGATATGAATAGGACAAGCCTCCAAACTTTTGTTTCCTATCAGCATTGTCAATAACATTTTTTAGATACCATGGTTTTTCATGTGAGCCATTGCTAAGGAGTCTTCCTCCATCTCAGTTTGCCTTAATTCAAATTATTCTTTACATAGTTTTCCAAATGTTCTTTCTAATAGTGGGGCTGATGGAAATGTACTCCTTCTTTAGCACTGCTGCTAAAGTTTACTGGATTTGTGTCTCCATAACCTTCTTCACCTCCCTTACCATATTACCAAGAGGACTTTTAGGTCCTCTTCTTCTCTAGCTTGAATCTTCCTTATGAGTAAACCGCATTAGTGTTTCCTTCCACCTTTTGAATTTGGTTCATGAACATCATTTAATTATCAGATACAGTTGTTAAATGAGTCATGAGCATCATGCTAGAAAGGCAAAACACATTCGAGAGCTATTATGATACAGTAAGCTGGAATGAAGCCCCCAGCATCAATAGAGAACAACTATAGTTCATCAAAATATTAAATGCACCATCCCAAGAAGACAATGAAGGCAAACTTTTTTGCAAGAGTTGAAATTTGAATTCACTTCTGTTAAATAGCAGTACAGGATTTGAAGAAGCTCAAGTCCATTTGTGGTTATGTGTACAATATACCTAATACTCTCTATAATACACCCAAACACTAAACCTAGATTATTATGGTGAATAATTACAATGTTAATAAATATTAATAAGAAGTTAAGTCTAGTTTTGGTTGCCATATCGCCGATCTTAAGAAGCCCATATTTTACTAACTCAACCATTCTGGATTGAAGTTCCTCGATCACAACTATTAATAAATGATAAGCATAGCAGTCTACGTAGTTATTCTCATGTGTGATATTGTTATATCACACAGTTTTAAAGTGATGCTTTCCTGCAATATTTGTCATAGCAATGTTGTAATAGCAGCGGCGGGGCTGCGTCCCCAACACCCCGGCCACCTGCACAGCTAGCTTATGCCCTGAAATAATTGCACGGACACTGTATTCTTTTAATCACTGCTTGGACCATTTCTATCTAGCCTCTTTTAGGATAACTCTCGCACCTGGACTAGCCCATCTCTAATAATCTGCTGTAGCCCACAAGGTGGCTTACCAGGGAGATTCTAGCCTACATCCAT